>NC_143143.1:88093750-88407500 GCF_059928025.1 Delphinapterus leucas | reverse complement strand
TTGCCAAAGACCCATCTGACAAAGGACTGCTGTCCAGAATGCACGAAGGACTCCTAATGCTCAACAATAAGAACACAGACAGCCTGGTTAAAAATGGACCAAAGACCTTAACAGACCCTCAGCAAAGAAGACATACAGACAGCAAAGAAGCACATGAAAAGATGCTCCACCTATGTCATCAGAGAAATGCAAATTAAAACAACAGTGAGGACTTCTCTGGTGGCGCAGTGGATAAGTAAGAATCCGCCTGTCAATGCAGGGGACACGGGTTCGAGCCCTGGTCCGGGAAGATCCCACGTGCCGCGGAGCAGCTAAGCCCGTGCGCCACAACTAATGACCCTGCGCCCTAGAGCCCGTGCTCTGCAACAAGAGAAGCCACCGCAATGAGAAGCCCGCGCACCGCAACGAAGAGCAGCCCCCGCTCGCCGCAACCAGAGAAAAGCCCGCGCAGAGCAACGAAGACCCAACGCAGCCAAAAAAAAAAAAAGATTTTTTTAATAAAATAAAATAAAACAACAACGAGATACCACTACATACCTATTAGAATGACCAACGTTTGCAACCCTGACACCACTAAATGCTGGTGAGGGCGTCAGAAGGCACAGCCATTTGAAAGACAGCTTGGCATCTTCTTACAAAACAGACTCTTACCATAAGACCCAGCAATCACCCACCCTTCGATATTTACCCAAAGGAGCTGAAAATATATCCCCATAAAAACCTGCACACGGATGTTTATAGCAGCTTTATTCATAGTTGCTGAAACCTGGAAGCAGCCAGGATGTCCTCCAGTAGGTGGATGAGTAAACTGTGGCTCACCCAGAAAATGGAACATTATTCAGCATTTAAAAGGAGGGAGCTATCAAGCCATGCAAAGACACGGAGGGCCCTACATGCGCACTGCTAAGCGACAGAAGCCAGTCTGGAAGGCTACAGACTGTATGATTCCACATTCTGGAAAAGCAAAACTATGAACACAGTAAGAAGATCAGTGTTTGCCAGGGGTTGGGAGGTGGGAAAGGATAACAGGCAGAGCACGGAGGATTTTTAGGGCAGTGAAACTATTCGGCGTGCTACTGTAATGGTGGATACATGCCATTATATATTTGTCCAAACCATAGGAAGTACAACACCAAGAGGGAACCCTAAGGTAAACTATGGGTTTGGGGTGATTACGATGTATCAAGGTAGGTTCATCGGTTGTGAAAATGTACTATTCTGGTGGGGATGTGGATAATGGGGGAGATTATGCCTGGGGAGGGGAGGGCAGGGCAGGGACTATATGAGAAACCGCTGTACCTTCTCCTCAATTTTGCCGTGAACCTAAAACTACTTTTAAAACATTGCCTGGAAAAAAAGAGCAGGGACTGGAACTGGGCGTTTCTGACCACCGAGGCAGTCCACCCCGTGCCACGGCTCAGAACACATGGTTCTGTCTCTGAGCCCGGCGTGCTCACAGCAGTTCCCAGGCACCACTCTCCGTGGGGACTGCTCGTGGGCAAGACGACCTCCCCTCTCTGCTCTAATCAAGACGTGCCTCTGAGGGTTTTGACGCCCCCGCGCAGAGGAGAGACCCCACAAGAAACACTCACAACCGGAAGGAGGAACAAGCCCACCCCCACCCACATTTCTCACCCATAGCACACCCTCCAGCCACGAAGGGGCACGTGAGTCTAGTACCCCGGGGTCAGCACTGGGGGAGGGGCAGCTGCTCCTCGCAGCCCCTTGTCTGAGCACACACATGACACACACCAGCACGTACAAATGTACAAGGGCATGCTTACACACATGCACCCACGGACACAGCCACAAGGGCGTGTGCACGCGCACACGTGTGTGTACACACACAGACAGCACTCGTGTGTGCCCACATGCACATGTGTGTGCTCACACTCACGCATTCATGCCCACATTCAGATACACGTACAAACATGCACATGCTCGCACGTATTGTGTCCATGCACACAGATGTATGTACAAGGTGCAGTATACACACGTATATGCACACACCCAGACGTGCGCACATTCACACGGGGTGCACACTCATGCGTGCACACACATTTACACGCTCACATGCATGCGTATGCATACACGTGTGTACACACATGCACACGTGCATGTGTCCCCACACCGTCCCGATGCCATCCCCACACGCTATTCCCACCCTGTCCCCACATTCCCCCCATGCTCTTCCCATTCTACCTCCCCATGCCATCCCCACGCTGTCCCCCATACTGTCCCCACGCTCTCTCCCACGCTCTTCCCACTTTGTTTCCCCATGCTGTCCCCTCATACTGTCTCAGCCATCCTTCCACAACGTCCCCACACCATCCCCCATTATGTCCCCCCAGCAGCGTGGCTGCCATCCTTGACCCCACAAGCGTTCCCATTCTGAGCGCCAGCAAATGCTGGAATCGGCCCAAACACCAGCAGTGAACACGGAGCCCCGGAGCTGAGGAAGGGGCTTCGTGAAGCTGCCCCAGCACCGGACCTGGACGACGCCGACAAGAGCTGCCTTCCGGGATCACTGTGGGGCCCGTGAGGTCCTCACGCGGCAGCTTGGCTGGGAGCCTGGCGCACGGCTCAGATGGAGCGTCATCTCTCAGGAGTCAGGGTGGCGCTCCATCTGGGACAGAGCTGCGCCTCCTCCCACACCCGGACTGGACCCTGCCTCTCCCTCTCCCCCAGCCAAGTGCCTCTGCCCTCAGGAGCTGAGCCACCAGGGCCTCAGGACTGACCCTGCCCAGTGACAGGGGGCCAGGAATTGAACAGGGGGTGGGAGATCCCCGCGTGCCAAGGCTGCCAGAGCAGCCCCTGCTCCATGCCCTCGGCAGCTGCTCGGGACCCACCGGTGGGAAAGGGGGGGCGGGGGAGGTGCCCAGCCTACCTGAGGATGACATACATGACGAGACAGTTCCCCAGCAGCCCCCCGATGCACACAGCCAGGTAGATCCCCACGATGGTGACCTTGAGCCCGAGGGGCAGGAAGGCGCCGTGGCTGGCATTGAGCATCAGGTGCGGGGGCAGCAGGCTGTGGTTGGGGCTCAGGAGAGACAGGTTGCCCTGCAGGTGGCCGCCGTAGAGGACTTCCCAGAACGGGGCAGGGAAGAGAGACTCCATGCCCCGCCCTGCACGCAAAGCCCCACGGTACCTGGGGAGGCACAGGGACATGTGAGCGCAGCACCCAGCACCCACCCAGCCCCAGGCCACAGACACGGAGGCACGTGCGTGTGCACACACATACACACACACACCGGGCACACGGAGACACGCAAACGTGTATGCCAGGGACGGGGCACACGTGCACACACACAGGGACACAGTCTCAGCTGGTCTGCGGGCTCCCACATGGGATGCGCGGATGCGCTTACACAGCGGGATGTGTCCACCCATGGGGGCTCACAGACACACAGCATGCACACACACACACGCACACAGATGCCCAAAGCTGCCCTCGTGCACACGCAGACACAAAAGGGACCAAGACACACCCAGAAACACCTGGAACACTGGACATAGGGCAACCGAGCACAGGGCCTCCTCCTGCCCCTCCCCAGCCCTGCCTGAGAGCCGCGGCCACCACAGGTCACCTCCACGCCAGCCCCCAGCGGCTCAGCCTTACCTCGGTGACCTCCGTGGGAGCTGGGACCCCGGAGGCCCTAACCCTCGGCCTGCGGCAGAGCAGGGCTGGGAGTGCCGGCCCGACTCAGCTCTGGGTCTGGACGATGCCGCGGCTGCCGCACAGTGGCAGCTGCTCCTTTTCCTTCTCAGACGCCAGACCAGACGCAGCAGGCTGGTTGCACGGAGCTGGGGGAGGGGAGCAGGCTGCGGCTGCAGGGGGGCGGGGCCGTGCAGGATGGAGGAGGGGGCCCCAGGCTGGACGGGGACAGATGCAAGGACCAGGGTGCACCCTTAGAGATGAACAACAGAGAGGCTTGGACCCACAGAGCCCAGACGGAGACAGGCTCGAACACATGGACACAGGGATAGAGGTGCACATGAGAACTCAGACACGTGGACGGACACACACAGACACACACACACACACACACACACACACACAAGGACGCACAGGGACTCAGGAACAGACACATGGAGACACAGGGACAAACACACAAGAACAGACACAAAGGACATGCAGAAACACACAAAGACATGGAACGGAGACTCGGAGAGACACACACAAGACAGAGACAGACGTGAAGCCGCATCTCACTCAGAAGCAGGGCCTTGGACGGACTCAGACCTGCCCCAGCCGGAGTTCCATGCCCAGAACAGCACCCCTCAGCTGGGATCCCAGGGCAGCTGAGCCACAGGGGGCCGCCGGTTGGGTGGCTGGGGCCCTGCCCAGCCAGTCCTGATCAGATCAGAGCCTCATAAACAAGCAGGATGTCTGGACTGTCCAGTGTGCCCCACGTGCCTCCTGGGTGCCAAGCCCATCGCAAGCACAAGCTTGTCCACCCCCACCACCCCTAACTGTGGGCCTCAGCATCACCTCAGCAGTGTGAAGCCACCTGTCAAAGGGGCAGAGACAGGGTTCAAAGCCAGGTCTGTCTGCCACCTGAAGACCCACCAAGGGCACCTCTGCCTCAGCTGATGGGTCCCTGAACATCACTGCCTCACAGCCTGGGCCCCCAGCACCCACACAGCAGAACATGGAGCTGCCTCCTTCCCATCCCTGGGGTCACATGCCTTGTGGGTGACCCCTGAGCTGAACTGCCAGCCCCACCCAGTCAAGGGGTCGTTCTTCCTGCCCGGGCTCTGCCCACACAGCCCAGCCCCTGCTCGGAGCATCCGTCTCCAAGGATGGGGACCTGGTTGCTAGGCGACTGGCAGCAGCGGCGCTAGGATACCTGGCGAGTCAGGAGAGGACAGAGCAGGCAAGTACCCCGGGGCTCAGCACCGCAGGCCCCCACAGGGCTTATCTCTGCGCCTTCACCGCAGTCGGCCCAGGGACATGTGTGGAGGCATGGGGCACATCTGCAGAGGCACTCAGGACACAAAGGCTCACAAAAACACACACAAAGGTGCCCAAACAGGCACACAGGTAAACAAACAGACATGGGTACATGCTCAGAGGACTCACAGACACTCGAAGGGACCCAGAGACGCATGGGTCACACCCACGCAAACCCACACTAGGGTGCACGTGAGGCACAAGGTAGACACGGGAGAAGAGGCAGATCAAAGCCTCAGACGCCCAGGGGACACACGTGCACCACCACATTCTCCAGGCAAAGCTCGAAGCCCCATCCCATTGACCTTGGGAGCCCCAGCAGGGCAGGAACCCCAGGGGCTCGCCCTCCTGCAGCCTCCCCGACCTGGGCTCCCCGAGGTCTGAGCAGCCAACCTCAGCCCCTCCCACCCCCACTGCCTGGGCCCACCTGCCCGCCAGTTTACGAAGCTGCTGCGTTTCCTAATGGCCTTCAGCCTGGGGAAAGGGCGGGGCTCGGAGGCTGCCTTGAGGCTGGGTGTGAGTTCCAGTCTGGACAGACCTCCCATGAGGGCACATCGTGGGGGGCCAGGCCAGGGTACTGACGACACTCCCTGGGGATGGTAGCCCCCAGCCCTGGACCCTGCAGGGTTCCCACAAAGGGGGCCTGGCCCAGGAAGTGGCCCAGCCTCTCTTGAGCCCTGTACGGCCAGGATAGGACACAGAACATATGTGTTACACATGGGGCAGCAGGTAACACGTGTGAGCATCTGTATCGAAGCAAGACAACCTCGAGCACACACGTCATATGCAGGCAAAACAAAACACGCAAGGGCACCAGCGGCAGCCCAAGACGCGCAGCTTACGTGATGGACGGCACAGAGCACGGCGCCGCAACGTACCAAGTGACAGCTGACCAGGGCTACACCTGGAGGTCACAGGCCTTCCGGGCAGGACCCAGGTCCCAGAGTGCCGGTGACACCCACAAACTGGGGTGAACGCACCTCACTCTTGCACCCAGTGACCCAGGGCCCGTCAACGCCAGATGGCACACTGTCGGCTGCCCCTCGGTCCGCATGTGCTTTGCCACCCCCCACACCCCCCGGAGTAGGGCATGGGAATCAAAGCACAGTCGCCAGCAGCCTCACCCAGAACAGCCATCCCCAGGGAATTCAGCCACCAGGCCAGTTGTGCTGTTGAAAAGTAAAAGGAATGGGGCTTCCCTGGTGGCGCAGTGGTTAAGAATCCACCTGCCAGTGCAGGGGACACGGGTTCAAGCCCTGGTCCGGGAAGACCCCCACATGCCGCAGAGCAACTAAGCCCCTGAGCCGCAACTACTGAGCCAGTGCTCTAGAGCCCGCGAGCCACAACTGCTGAGCCCGTGTGCCTAGAGCCTGTGCTCCGCAACAAGAGAAGCCACCGCAATGAGAAGCCCGCACACCGCAACGAAGAGTAGCCCCCGCTCGCCGCAACTAGAGAAAAGCCTGCGTGCAAAAAAAAGTAAAAGGATTTTCATAATTCTGGGCTTCTTCATAAAATATTACTTTTTCCTTGTGCTTTTAACTTCCTAATATTTACACACTGTGACAGAATTGTAGATTTGCAGTACAATGTTAAATTTTGCAGTCATTTAATAATCCTTATTGATATTATTTTGAAGTTTTCAGGTCTTGGCATCGATCGGCGCGCTCTTAGATCTCAGCATTCCCCTCAGCCCTTGAAAAACACATGAATCCTGGACACAGAAACAGGCGGGAGATGTGGCCCAGGGCCTCACAGTGGCTGGGCCCCAGACACAGGGAGCACCTCTCCTCCCAGGGGAGCTGTTGGGGGGGTAGAGAAGCAGGAAGAAGCTCCGCTCAGGAATGTGAACTATGCCAACACCAGGCCCTCTGGGAGTTAAGGAGGAGCGGGTGTCAAAGGTTTTCAATCCTACAAAAACAGAGGGAAAGTTACAAGTCCCTTCCTGCAGGAGAGTGCGCCCATTCTCCCCCTCCCCCCATAACTCCCACTCTTGCAAGTCACTTCCCCCCTGCATCTCCCTGGCCAGGACCCTGGGAAGCTAAGAGGAGGGCCCAGACTCCTGTCTCAGAGAACTCACTCCTGTGGGAACGCAGACTGAGGGCCAGAGGTGGTGCTGGCCTGGGCTGCGTGTATCCAGGAGGACTGCTTGAAGGAGGTAGGTCAGCCTGCCTAAGCCCTCACTGCTTCTTCTGGAGCCCATAGACCTTCGCCTTCAAAAGCCCCTCGGTGATGCTGAATCCCAAGGCCCAGGCCTCACCCTAAAGGCACAAGCCCTGCGGCAGCCGGGGGCGGGAAGGGGAAGCATCCAGGGAACAGCTCCTGCAAAGGCTTGGGGGCTGGAAGGATGGACAGTTCCATGCAGCTTTGGGAAGCGGGGGATGGCATGCCAGCTCCCGAGATATGGGGCCACAAAAGCGAGGGGATGTATGTATGCATGTGGCTGATTCACTTTGTTGTACAACAGAAACTAACACAGCATCGTGAAGCAATTATACTCCATAAAGATGTATTAAAAAAAAAAAAAAACCTTACCCTCTCACTGGGAGGCCAGAGCAAACTTCCAAAAACAATGGCAACAGTCAACAGCCTCCTTCGGAAAGGCCAGAACCTCAGCTGAGACGCCACCCCCAAAGCCAGGACAGTCTCTCCCCTCAGGGACTCAGGTCGTGAACTCCCAAAACGGCACCATCCATGGGCCTCAATGCCCACCTTGGCACATCCATGAATGAAGGGAAGAGGCATGTTTACACTGTGGGAACCACCAATACATTAACAAATTATGGACTTAATGCACTAATTTTGGCCTCACATCAACTGCGGAATGAGTACATGGATTACTGAATCCAGAATGATCTGATGAGTGCATGAACACATTAAAGAATTAATCAATTAAGTGAATCAGTTATAAACTATTATGAAATTAACAAATGCACAAATAAATTACAGAAATCTAGGACCCAGGACCCAGAAATCAAAACCCGAGTCTGGGGACTTCCCTGGTGGTTCGGTGGTAAAGAATCCGCCTTCCAACGCAGGGGACGCGGTTTGCTCCCTGGTCGGGGAACTTAGATCCCACATGCCGCGGGGCAACTAAGCCCGCGCACCACAACTACTGAGCTCACGTGCCTCAAGGAGAGAGAGAAAACGCACACACCACCGCTAGAGAGAAGCCCGCGTGCCGCAACGAAGACCCAACACAGCCCCCCAAAAAAAAGAAAGAAAGGACTTCCCTGGTGGCGGAGTGGTTAAGAATCCACCTGCCAATGCAGGGGACACGGGTTTGAGCCCTGGTCCAGGAAGATCCCACATGCCGCGGAGCAACTAAGCCCATGCACCACAACTACTGAGCCTGCGCACCTAGAGACCCTGCTCCGCAACAAGAGAAGCCACCGCGATGAGGAGCCCGCGCACCGCAACGAAGAGTAGCCCCCAGCTCTCCACACCTAGAGAAAGCCTGTGCACAGCAACAAAGACCCAATGCAGCCAAAAATAAATAAATGAATAAATTTATTTGAAAAAAAGAAAGAAAATAAATAAATATTTAAAACAAGAAAACAAAACCAATGGTCTAAAAAAAAACACCACCCCTGTTCTTACACCACCCCTGGAACCCCCAGACTTGCCCTGGAAGAGGTGAAGAGTCCTGGGTTCTGCTGTGGGAGGCCTCGAGGGCCATGAAGAGGGGGAAGGGGCTCAACCACGAAGGTCTCCTCAGATCTGCGCCCCCTGACCCCAAAACTAGGCAGCAAAGACCTCTCCAGCCAGGAAGCTGGGCCCACAGCCCGCAGAAGAGTGCGTTTGGGGCTCTTCAGAAAAGAAAGAGAGCGCACCGGGCTGTCAAAGCTGAGGGTCATCTCCCTCGTGGTCCTTGACAGCCGGGAGGTCCCGGGGCGGGGCATCTGGCCGGGGACCTCGGTGCACTCGGACCGAAGTTCTGACCACGCACCTCCCCGAGGGCTCGCCCCGCCCCCGTTGGCTTGGGGGAGGGGCGGGCCTCCTGGTTGCCGAGCAACCGCGTCAACAAGTCCCAGAGAGTCTGGGCTGAGTTGGAGGCCCAGACCCGAGAAGGCAGAAAGTATGGGGTGTGGAAATGGGAGGCAAGGGCCGGGCGCTCGACCGCCGCCGCTAGGGACGGGGCGGGGGAGGGTGCGGACGCCAGCCTCTGTCCCAGTGTGGGCCAGGACCCGGCCCAGGATCTGGGGTCCGGGGTCTGAGGTGCTGTGGGCTGGGCCGGGCAAGGAAAGGAGCCCTGCAGGGCTGCACCGGAACTTCCGGGGTGTTTCCCTCTCCCACCTCGGGGGCCCTTCCCCCTCTACCACCTTTTCCCTGGGCTCCTCTCTCCCCTACTCCATCTAGACCCAGCGTGGGACAGGCTGGGGGGATGGCGTCTCCCCTGCAGCAAGCCAGCTGTCCATTCGACTCTGAGACTCCGCCGCACACAAGTGAGACCTCCCACAGACACACAAACGGACCCACACAACATCAAACACACACACATCTCCCAGAAAAGCATGAGTCCTCTGCCCAAGATATAATGAAGGCCCACCCCCTCCATCTCCAGCCCCTAACACTAAGACAGAGAGGTCTGAGGCCTACGCAGACATGGGGGACGGACACAGCGAGGGTCCTGGCATGGGAGGAAGTGTCCTCCTAGCCTCACCCAGAGCAGTCTCAATCTGTCTCCACCCCTGGGTAGTGCCTGAGGTCAACTCAGGGGTCTCAGCATTTTCCCAGTGCGGGAGAAACAGCCCGTGGGCAGGAAGGGAGTGGATCCGAAAGTTCTAGCGGAATGCAGGAGTGAGTAAGGAGGCTGAGCTGACGGGGACGTGTGCCAGGTTGTGGCAAAGCTGCAGAGACCAGAGGTGTGGGCCCTAAGGCGGGCTGCACGGGGTCCAGAGGGGCCGGAGCTGGGAACCCACGGCGGGGCCGGGTCAGACCGAAGGAGCGGGCGCGAACGGGACATCGTCTTCCCTCGGCAGGGCCCGAGGATGCAGCCAGAGCCGGCGAAGGGACCGCGCGCAGGGTCCCGCGGCAGCGAGCGGGTAAGGGCGCGCAGGGCGCAGGGGCCCGCGTGGGGTGTGCCAAGGCGGAGCCGCCGACGCCGAGCTGGGCCCTCACGCCGGAGGGCCTGGAGGCCATGCGGCCCGCGCAGCGCCACAGCCACCTGCTCTTCGGCGACCTGCTGGAGGACGTGGGCGCGGCCGCTTCCGTCTTCCCGAGTGAGTCAGCAGAGCTGGGGCACCGCATGCCTGACCCGCGCGCGTGGACGCTGCAGCTCGAGACGCCCGCGCAGCGCCAGGACCGGGTCCTCGGCGTCCTCAAGGCCGCCGAGGCCCGCGGCCGAGTCCGCGCTCTCCGACTGCGCTACGCCCGCCTGCGGGTGAGGCAGGGACGGGGCCGGGGCGAGGAAGGGGCGGGGGGACCACCCGGCCGGGGGCTCTGAGGGCGAGGCGGGGCCGCCCGTCGCCAAGGCTCCGCAACAACCCCGCGCCCTGACCCCGGCACCCGCAGGCGGAGGAGATCTCGCTCCTAATCCTGCGGCAGAAGTCCGCGCGCGCCGCCCTCCGGCTGGAGCTGTTCCTGCCGCCGCAGCCGAAGCCCACGCGGATCCCAGATCCCCTAGACCGTCGAGAGGTGACTGCAAGCCCGGGAAGGGCCGGGGAGGGGCGGGGGCCCGCCCTCCGCCCCGCACACCCGGCCCCAGCACCTCCTCCCCCGCAGCGGAGGCGCGTGGAAACCATTCTGGAGGAGAAAGTCGACGGCAGCATCTTCCCGCGTTGATGGCGACCCCACAGTGCACGACTGTGCCCCACCCTCCTACATAAAGTTCTCACTTTCAAAGCGCCCCCTGGTGTCTAGGCTTCCTTTCTCTAGGTCCCCTGGGAGGGAAGGGGGGAAGGATGGATGCTAAGTCTCCCACATCCGATGTCGCAGGCATTGGGGTACTCAGAGTGCAGCTCCTCCAACAAAGTGGAAAGCTACAAGCTGGCTGACATCAGACTCACGGGGGCAGGGACACCCCTAATCCCCCAAATCCCACGCTGCCCCCATCAGGCAATCTGGTGCCCTGTGAGTCCGTGGGAGCCCCCAGCCTGGGTGTGATGGGAGGAAGAGCCTGGCTCAGCAACAGTCACACCCCCAGAGGTAAGGGCGGCCTCAGGGAGAAAGTGGTACCCAAGCAGGACCCCAGACTGCAGGTCATTCCATCAGAGGGTCAGCGAGGAAGGTGACATTCTGGACAGGAGAGTGACTGCAGAAGCCAAAGCTGGCCTTTGGACAGTCAGCCATGCCTGGGAGGTCCTCAGAGGACCAGGAGACTGAGGAGGGGGAGACCCTTCAGGCAGAAATCACCCTCGGGTCTTCCTCTCCATCTCGATCATCTTCCTCTGGCCCTGTGATCCCCCTTTCTGGACCCCCCCCCACACGCGCGCACACACACAGAGGACAGGAAGGACACCGCCCCTTTCCATTCTGACAAACCCACATCCTGCAAACCCTCTGGATTCTGAAGAACCTCCCATGTTCTGGACAGATCTCCCCTTCGAGAACTTACTCTCCTGCCCAACACAGGCTCTTCGCAGAGACTGAGATTTCTCTTAGCCGGCTCTCCCTTTTCCTCCCTCCCAGCAGTCCAGTGGGCTACAGGGGGGGGGGGCCTCAGACAAGGCCCTCCCCTGCCAGGAGGCTCTGGCAGAGTTGCCAGCCTGCAGCAGAGAACTGGTCCTGGAGGGGTGGGCCCTCTACTGGCAGAGGTCAGAGCTGGGGTCCAGCAAGGAATCCTGCTCTGTGGCGGCCAGTGCCCTCCCTGACGCAGCTCAGAATGGGGACCTGAGCCCTCTGTAACCTCAGCAAGCCCTTCCCCCTCACAGGACCCTTCGCCTGTTCTGGGTTGTTGCACCCTTGGCGTTGATCCAAGCCCAGAACTGTGTGTGGAGCTGGAGACTGGAAGCTCCATGAGGGAGGGGGGAGCTCTCTATGGGGGGGGATGCGGGGGGCGGTTCAGGCAGGTAGGGGAAACAAGGAACAGGGGAAGAGAAGGTGGCTTGGGCGAGGGGAAGGGGGGCATCAGGCAGGGCACTTGAGGACAGAGGATGAGAGAGGCACCCACCGCCCCGAGGAGGCCAGCAAGAGGGCGGCCTCACAGACAGCTCTGCACCAGGCGTGGGGCTGGCACATGGGCACCCTTTGATCCCCACACCAGGGAGGGGTCCTCGGTCTGCAGAGAAGGCCCGGGAAAGTGGCCGAGGACAATTCTGCAGGGCCTGAAGGAGGCTTCTGCTATGGGAAAGCAAAGTATGTAGGCCGCAGCCCAATGTACTGGGGGCTGGGAGCTCATGCTCTAGACAGAGGGTCCTGGGTTCAAATCCCACCCCCAGCATTACCTGCTGCACAGCCTTGAATGAGCCCCTGCCCGGCCCACCTGGTTCCTCCTGTGGAATACGGGATAGACTCCCCAGAGGAAGGGCAGAAGACCCAGGAGGGCTGAGGCAAGGGGCACGGAGAGGCCTAAGTGGCCGGGGGACATGCGGGGGTGGTGAGAGGAAGGACAGTGTATGGGGGGCTGGGAGGGGGAGGGGAGGGCCAGAGAAGCGTACAGAGTGGGGCCTGAGTGGAAGAGAAGTGCGCTGACCCACACCCACATCCAGCTGCCCCACACGTCTCAGGAGGCGGGTGAAGATGCCACGTCAAGTACCATGGCGTAGGCAGGGCTGTGTGACCTTGACTAAGCTCTGGCCCGTCTTTGAAGGACCTACCTCCCGGGACCGTTATCTAGGCTAAATACAAAGCAGCCACCTCCCATCTGGGCAGGCTTCCAGCATCTGCCCTGTCCCAGCCAGCCTGTCAACATGGCAGCCAAGCCCCCTGGGCACAGGGCATCAAGACGCCCCCCGGACTGCAAGGCCCCTCTCTCCTCCCTGACCTTGGCCCGCACCCTCTTCAGCTCAGCTCCTGCCCTGCTGCCCTGCCAGCGGCTCCAGCTCCGTCCCGTGCTGAGCAAGCGGTAGCACTGAAACACCCCCCCTCGTCGCTCTGCAGTTCTCCTTAGCTCTCCTCACCTCTCACCCAGTCTGCAAGTCCACTTCTTGTCTGCTCCGGGGCTTGTCTGTCCTGCTCGCTGCCAGGTCCCACGGACTGGCACACAGGGGACACGCAGACATTTGCTGGATGAATGAGGAGCTCACGTAAAATCTCCACTGCCCTTTATGCCCCCAAGAGCGCTGAGGACAGTGAGCACCTGCAACCTGAGCAACTGGAAGGCACTTTGTGAGCGGGCCCTGGGTGCCGGGGACAGGAGCTGCCTACGGTTGGGGGCCAGGGCCACTCAGACACTGGCCCAAAGCATGCTGGGATAAGGGATTTAACTCACAGGCCAGGGGGACTCAGACACTGCAGACCACTTCCAGAGCAGGGTCAGGGCCCCCCAGACACTGGCCCAAAGCATGCTGGGATAAGGGATTTAACTCACAGCTATACCAGGTCATAAGATATGAGGAGAGTTGTCCAAAGAGAAGGGACGGGCATTCGTGGCAAAGGGGAGGTGTGGCTTTAAACTGTAGAACATCTGGGGGCAACTGGAGGGGTTGAAAGGGACTCAGCCAGGCCCCGCAGACAGGGACATTTGGCGACCCCGGATAGAAGAACCAGTACCCCCAGCATCACTGGCACCGAAGCCCAGGAACCACCTTCCTTGGGAAGTCCCCTACAGCACGGTGACAGCGCGCCCTTAACCCTATTTCACAGGTGAGGACACCCAGTGCCGGAGAGGCTAGGGCCAGGCCGGGACTGACCACGGGGGACAGTCCTTTCCAGGGGGCCTCTCCCTCGAGCGGGGCAAGTAACCTATGGGGACGCCCCCCCCACACAACCTCCACCCCACCCCACCCCGTAACGGCAACGCTGGACCGGCCCTGCCGAGCAGAGCCGGGGCACGGCCACACCCCCAGCTGCCGCAGTACCAACTCAGCCGCCCCGGGGGGCCAGAGGCCCCATCAGCTGCACGGGCCATCCTAAGCGACGGCGGGGACGGAGGCGCCGCGCTCCTGCGCGCCGGGCGGTGGGGAGTGGGCGCGTGGGGCGAGGAGCCGGCCGAACGCGGGGCGGGGCGCGCCGGGCGGGGCGGGCCGGGCCGGCGTCTGCCCGCGCGAGGAAGTCCCGGCCCCGCGCTTTGGGGAAGTGAGGCCGAGGCGCCTGCGCACTGAAGCCTGCGCCCGCTCCCCGACGATTCGGCCGGACCTCGGAGCGCGCGGGCCGGCGGCTGCGGCGCGAGTGCCTCGGGAGCGCGGCCGGTGAGTGCGCGCGCGCGCGCGGCGCCGAGGACCGCGGCCCTGCCCCTCCGGCCAGGGCCCGGGGGCCGTGCGGGGCGGGAGCCTCGGAAACCGGCGCCGGAATCCGCGCCCCAAGGACTCCGCCGCGGGGTCCACGTGGACCCTGGGCCGCGGCGGGACTGGAGCCCGTCCCCGCGCGTGGGGGAGGGGCCGTTGCAGCCGGGTTCCCCTTTTCTGCAGCTCGAAGCCTGGGGAAGTGATTGCTCAAAGCGGGGGGGGGGCCGGAAGAACCCAGGTTTCCGCGTCTCCCGTCCCCCCCCTCAGCCTGTGGGGAGGGGCCGAGGCGGGACACCCGGTTTGCCCCCGCCCCCACCCTGTTGCATCTGGCAGCCACTCATCCCTGCCAGTCGCAGGGAAGGCGCTGCGCCCCCGGCCCGAGCCGATCGGGGGCTCCAGGCGCCAGCCTCGCTCCAGAACGCGCAGGAGGACCTCCTGCCGTCTGACTTGAGTCCTGCTGCTGCAGTACACGCCCCTTCGGCAGCCAGGGTGGGGCCCAGAGCGAACCTGGCCCCTCCCGCCCCTGCCTCGCCTTTGGGTCGCTGGTGAGTGGGGCGCACGGCGAGTTCCTTGAGATTGGGGTGGGGGCGTCAGAGGCTGGAGGAAGGGGCAGACTTCTCCAGGCCAAACCCCACCATGAGAGAGAGGGAGGGAGAGAAGTGGGTTGCCCCCACCATTGTAGAGGTGGGCAGTGGCGAGGGTCACCAGGGCTAGGAAAGACCTGGCCTGCCTTGGAGGAGCCAGGCTGGGACTTACCTACGGGGGAGGGGGGCGGCTCGGCAGACAGGAAAGGTGCTGAGGAGGATGAGAAGAAGGGAATGGAGCCCCTCTGTCAACCCCCCTCCCAAAGGTTGTGGCATTTTTTTCCTGGGATTGTCACATTTTCTTATTCTTTTTTTGGACTGGGCGGGCTCGAGGACGTTCTTTTTCCTTCTGTGGAGCAGAGCAGCAGCCGCTCCCAAGGGAGCCTCTGTCCCCAGAGGCCAAACTTGCTGCCTGTCCAGCTTCTCCTATCCCAGACTTAGGGACCAAAGCCTGGAGGGGCTGGGGGAGGGGAGGGAGCCCCCTCCCACGTGCCCGAATGAGGGGCGGGAACCCTGGTTCAGACCCTGTACCCCCACCAAGAAAGAGAGCAGGTGCCCCAGGGGCACAGGTGGCCCCAGCCAGCCTGAGGAGGGTGCACGGAGCCAGGCCCAGGGATGGGTGACCAGGTGCAGGGCCTACAACCAGGACAGAAGGGACGGCCTCTCCCCCTGCCCCTCCTGCCCCAGCACCTGGGCCCTGCATCCTCAGGCAGGTCCCCTCGTCCAAGTCAGAGCTGAGTTGGAGAAGGCAGCCTAGAGGGGTACAGTCTTCAGGGTGCTGGGGGGGCAGGGGTTGGGGCCCTGCCCCCGCTCACAGTGGGCAGGGGTGCAGAGGAGGAAGAGCCGCTCTGCCTGGGGAAGTCACAGCCCGTCTGGGGTACAGCTACCAGACCTCAGAGGTTGCCACACCCCTTCCTTTCCCTAGAAACTTGACCCCTGAGGGTAGGCATGCTGTCGGGCTGCTTCTTCCCCATCTGTTTGCTGGAAGCCAGTGGGATCCAGTTGGAGGGTCCCCCCCCACCACCAGCGATCTCAGGGGAAGCCAGGCAGGTGGCCAAGTGGCCAAGGCCCCGTGGGACCCTACACCTGGCCCCCAGATTTGGGTCAAGGCCGAGGCCTCCGCATGCCCAGGCTCTGGAGGCAGGGGTGCCCCAGGTGTGCATATCCCGGGCTGTCCCCTCTGAGCGCAGCACCCGGTCAGTGGCTGGGAGGCAGGAGCTGCCTAGCCTGGTGACTGCCCCGGGGCCTGTCCCAGAGCGTCCACTTTCCTCTTCTGCCATTGGACACCCCACGAGGCCAACATGGACCAAACAGACATTAAAAGGCCAAGAGCTGAGGGATGGGGGGCAGCAGGGCGGATGATCATTTAATGAGAAAATAAACTGAAACCAAGTCCTGAGCACCTCGCGACAGGGTTTCAGGAAGGTCCGCGCGGCAGACGTGCCAGGGGGCGCACCCGGCCCCGGGGGTGGGCCGAGGTGGGCGCAGGCCGAGGTAGAGACTGGGAGGCAGGTGGGGAGGCGTTCAAAACTGCCTCCTGGACCCTGATTGGCCGCCCCCGCGGCTCGGGTCCGCGGGTTCCCCGCGGGGGCCGCTCACCCGGATGGGGCTCCGGCGCCCCCCGCGCGTCCGCACCGTGGAAGGTGCGCCCCGACGCCGAGCGGAAGGGACCCCGCGGCTCCGACCTGCCCGGGAGCAGGACGCACCCCATCCCCCGCCGCCGCCCGGCGCGCCCGCCCTGCCCTGCGGCAGGCCTGGGGCCGCAGCCGCAGCGGTTTCCGCAGCCTGTGGGGGGGGGAAGGGAGGCCGGGAGACCCTGGGCGCGGGAAAGTGCCAGCCGAGTGTTCGGGTGCCGGGCCAGTGACCGGGCCGAGAAGGTGGCGGTCCCTGGCGGCTCTCGGCCGTCCTCACCGGTGCCTGCTGCACTTCCCGCACCCTCAGGACGTCCCGCCCCAGCCCCAAGTCCTCCTTGTCTGCAGGCCTGGTCTGCTGCCCCTGCTGAGTCCCCAGGAGCAGGTGGGGAGCCTCCCCAGGGCTGATCCGGACTCCTCGTGGGGAGCAACCCTCACCACCTCCCAGCAGCCAAGGAAAACCTGGGATGGAGGGAGCTGGGATGGGGGGGTCTAAATGTCTGACCACCACCCCTATGCACCGCCCTTATAGCCCCAGACTCTGGGGGCCTCCAGCCCCCTTGGGAGGGGCCAGGAGCCGGAAACCGAGAAAGAGGAACCCTGGCTTCCGGCTTCCCAGGGAGCGAGTAGATGGGGGTGTCCCAGAACCTCCTGTGGAGATCTTGTCTGGGGTCCCCTCCTTCCTGACCCCACATACCCTCACAGCCACAGTGTAGACTGGAGTGGGGGTCAGGGCCTGGGCAGAGCGGTCTGGAGGTGGGAGGCCGGGCAGGGGGCCGGGGGACACCTCCGGGAGGAGGGAGAGACTCGGGACCTCTTCAGGGGGGCAGGCTGCCACCGGTGTCAGGTCCTCCATGAGAGTCCCGGCCTCTCTTCTCAGAGCCCCAGGCTGTGGTGAGGGTCCTGGAGCAGGCACCACGGAGCCCCGGCAACCTCTTCCACCCACCCATGCCCACCCCACCTGAGGCTGAGAAGCAGGTGGGCCGCCTCCACCGCTGACTCTGTCCCTCGGGGGCTGGGGGCATGACTAGGAGTTGGGAGACCCCTGGACACCTGGGAGGCCGGAAGGGTCACGCCCCGCCGGGAGCAAGCAGGCCCCCAGCAGGCGGGGGGGGGGGGGGGGGGGGGGGGCGGGGGGGGAAGTAGGTGGTTCTGCCTGGAGGCTGACGCGGCCCCGTCTCCCCCCAGCACACAGGGCCAGAGGAGGGGGACCAGCCTCCCTCCATGTCCAGTCGTGATGCGGCCCCCCCGGCCCCCCCCAGGCGCAACCCCTGCTGCTTGTGCTGGTGCTGCTGCTGCAGCTGCTCCTGGTACGTGGGCCGGGGGCGCACCGTGTGCCCGGTGGGCAGGGGGCACTGAGCAGACCTGGGATCCAGGGCCCCACTCCTCAGCCCCTCGGGGGGCTTTCGAGGCATCACCCACAGCACTCATCCAGGGGTCTGGTGACCGGCGGCCAGTGCCCAGGCCCCTCTGTGTGTGTGATTTTCACGGCTGGTGTGCCGAGGTTGTGTCCACATGCAGGCACCCAGCCAGCACGTGCACGTGTGTGTGTGTACGCGCGCACGCGTGTGTTTACTGCAAGTCCGCCCAGACTGGCCCTGGGGACCTACAGCAGAACAAAAGCAGGTCCTACACATTGTGTCAGGTGGAGGAGCCTTAAGCAGAGACCTGGCCCTGGGACAGTGCAGGGGGTGGACGTGGGGCCTCCAGGGGGGATGTGGTTTCTAGGCGCGTAGGGAACCTGTTGGGGTTTTTGTGCCTCGCAGAGGCCTGGCCCTTTTCGGGCTTCCACCCCGTGGCTGTTGAGTGGACAGCGCTGAGGGGACCCAAAGGGGGATCAGCTGAGCAGTGAGCAACTGAGGCCTGAAACAGGAGAGGGACCGCCTGGGGGTAGAGACACGAGGCCGTGAACTGTTAGGGCTCATGGGGGCCAAGCGAGGAGTGAGGAGTCTGGCGTCTGGCGTCTGGCGGGTGGGGGTAGGGTGGGAGCTGAGTTCTGTCTGGCCCTTTGAGGTTGAGGTGTCTGTTAGCCGTCTCAGTGACCCTGGGGCGAGGTCCAGCTGGAGGTGTGGACTGCGGAGCCAGCACTGATGCTGTGCCCGGAACTAAGGAGAGATGCAGGGCCCCGAGGGAGAGTCAGGGGCCAGACACACGGGCTGGGGGCTTTCTCCCCATCAGTCGGAGTCTCTGGGAGAAAGCAGTGGGGGTCGAGGTCAGGCCAGGGAGGGAGAGGTACCCGAAGGGCCTGTGAAGCCCCAAAGGCAAGACAACGGGCCCAGGGCCGGACCGGAGATTGGGAAAGGAGCCGACCCACCCTGCAGGGGGTTCACATGTGTGCTGAGAGCCCCTAGGCCTCGTGCCCATACAGACGCGTGTCGGTGTCACTGTGTGGCCAGCGTCCTGCGCGCACACGCGTGCCGCGGAGGGCAGTGCCACCGTCCCCTCTGCTGGCAGGAACGAGGAGCGGCGGCGAGCGTGGCGGGCCTCCCGAGAGAGCAGGCTGCAGCCCCTCCCCAGCTGCGAAGCCTGGTGAGTCTTGGCCGCGGGTCTGCGCGGGGCGGGGCGGGGGGGGGGGGATGATCCGGGCGGAGGTGTGGGGGATCCGGGCGGAGGGGGCGGGGCCTGGCGCGGCCTGTGGCCGATACCCGGATGCCCGTGCCTGCAGTGCCACGCCGAGCCCAGAGGAGGTGCGGAGCTGGGCGCAGTCCTTCGACAAGCTAATGCACAGCCCAGCGGGCCGCAGCGTGTTCCGCGAGTTCCTGCGCACCGAGTACAGCGAGGAGAACATGCTCTTCTGGCTGGCCTGCGAGGAGCTCAAGGCCGAGGCCAACCAGCACGTTGTGGACGAGAAGGCGCGGCTCATCTACGAGGACTATGTGTCCATCTTGTCCCCCAAGGAGGTGCGCCGCGCGGGGACCGGGGTGGGGGGCGGGGGCGCCTCCGGGCCCCTGACCGCGGCCCCTGTCCCGCAGGTGAGCCTGGACTCCCGGGTGCGGGAGGGCGTCAACAAGCAGATGCAGGAGCCGTCGGCGCACACATTTGACGACGCGCAGCTGCAGATTTACACGCTGATGCACCGAGACTCCTACCCCCGCTTCCTCAGCTCCCCCGCCTACCGCGCCCTGCTGCTCCGGGGCCGCTCCACATCCTCCAGTGAGGCCTAGACTGCCCACCGTGGCTGCCTGGACGCGGGACCCCTCCCGCGGGCAGAGACTCCTTTCACAAAGGCGCTTCACGTGTGGGGCACACCCGCCGGGCCCAGCGCCCGGGGCGGCCCCAGGCAGGAGCTCCAGGTGCTGGGCAGGCCAGAAGCCCCCTTCCCCACCCAGAGGACCCAGCGCCCCAGGATCCAGCTGAGAGGCGGGCGTGAGGGCCTCTGGGCCTAGGCAGCCCCTCCAGCACCACCACCCCTACTGAGCACTTCCTGCTGGGGTTCCCACCTGGTGAAAGGAGGCGCCCTCCCTGAAAGCATCCTGGACCCACAAAGCTCACAAGGTCCTCCTCCCCGGGCCCCTGGGGGCCCTGAGAAACGCCTTTGGTGGAGAACAGAAGCTCTGTGCTGCCTAGTTTTGTGACAAGAGGAAACCTCCAACTGGTACCATCTGCACCGCGGGATCAGACCCAGGACCTCAGAACCAGGCTCAAGGCAGCAGGACCCGGCTTCTCTTTTATATGTTCATTGAGTTTACGCCAGGAAACATGGCACTGTGTGTTTTATCAAAAAACAAAAAAAAAGTTTTCATATTTAACTCCACTCCTCTTCCCCCCAAAATAGAATCTTATTATTGAAGATATTTTTAAAGTAAAAGCCTCTCCCCTCTGTCCACATTTGCGGGGGAATTAGAGAACGAGGAGTTGTCCACGACCCCCAGCAGGGGAGCAGCCACGCTCAGTGAAGGGACCCTGTGCTCTGCTCCAACCCCACCCCTCAGAGCAACAGCCTCAGCGGGCAGCTGTGCTCAGCCCTCCCCATGCGAGGGCGCCCCCAAGGCACCTGGCCACCAAGGGTGACAACGCAACGAGACACTGGGCAGGCAGGGTCCCTGGCAGGGGCTGGCCGGCTAGGGCAGGACACTTACGGGGGAGACCTCCCCGAGACCCTAGGTGCCGGGCAGTCACCTGTACTGTCTCACAGGCCCCACAAGGCACACGCATGCCACCCTGTTCCCTGAGTTTCTGCTTGGTAAAGCGATTCAACGCTGCAACCGGGGCGCAGAGGGTCTGGTCAGGGGTCCACCCCCATCCACACTGCTTCCACGAGCAGTGGGGCATCCTGAAGGGTTGCAGGCAGGCACGGCTGTGGGGCCCAGACTTAGCCTCCCGCCCATAATCCCTGGACCCTGAGCTGCGGTGCCCGGAGAGGTCGTGAGACCCCGGCTCCTCTGTGCGCCCACAGCCCCCCCCCCCACCTGATCCTCGTGCTATGCAGGCCCAGCCCTGCCCCTCCCACGGGCACACTCAGGCCCCTCTGAGAGCCAGCGGGCTCTTCCCTCCAGTGCTGTCCCAACAGGCCAAGCCTCAGCGTCACCTGACCCCAGGGAGGTGGGCTGTCTCCGCAGCGGTGGGGGTCGGGGGGATCAAACCAGAGATGAGGGGATGGGGGACCCAGCTTGAAGCCCAGGCCTGTACATGGCCCACCAGGACCAAGGGCTAGGGAAAAAACAGTGGCAAAAAGAAACATTTAATAACTGGGGGGTAAGAGGGGGAAAGGTGCACTGCAGGCAGGGTGGGGGGCAGGGTGTGCTGCCTTCTGAGGAAGGCCAGGTGGGCAAAGGGCAGATCTCCAGAGAAGCTGTATCTGTTGGCAGAGGATGGGGAAAGGGCGACGGCCAGCACTGGCCGTGGCCCAAGGCTGCAGGCACACATGCACAGGGCTCAGCAGAACTGCAAGAAACAGGTGAGAGGCGCCCATCCAGCCACGTGGCCTGCAGGACCCCACAGGGCAAGAGGCAGGGCTGGGGTCTCCATCCGCCATCTCCAAGGCTCCCAGGAGGCTGGCTGGCATGGCCATCCCCCAGTTCACACCACAGACCCCACAAAGGCTGGAGACACCCACCTCCAGAGAACAGGGCTGGGGATGGATGGCCTGGGCTCACCCACCTACCTTCCAGCGGTTTCCACACTCGTTGCAGACAACGAACGTGGTCATAGGCTCATCGGAGCTGCGGGTCTGCACCTGTGGGGAGGGCCACGGTGGGAGGGGCCCAGCCCCAGGGCCTCAGTCCCTTGCAGCTGGAGGCCCCAGGGAGCAGGACTTCCCAGGAGTCACAACCTGGGGAGCCCGCCACCCACGGCCTCAGGCCGTGCTGGCCTCACGTCACCTGGGCTGAGGCTGCCCTGCAACCCCCACCTTGCAGTCGCCCCAACCGCTTTCCTCTTACAGGGCCCCCCAACATCTCTTGGGGCCCACCTCCACAACTCTGAGTGGAGTCCTGCTACCACCACTGGGCACCCATCCTCCCACCAGCAGCAACACAGGGGGGCTGGGCTCCCAAACTTCAGTGCCCCAGAACGAACGGGCTGGACCCACCGCCCGAGACTGCCTACTGGGGAGCAGGGGTCCTCGGCAAGGGGGAGGCCCCAAGGGTGACCGCAGCTCCCGGCCCCATCGGAGACTAGGTTGTCGGACCCCCATCCCAGCACCGCTCACACCGCACGTGTCCAGGCGCAAGGGGGATCCGGCCTGCACAGCAGGGGCACGGACGGCTCCGAGGAGGGGCGGGGCTCCGGGAGGGCTGCCGACGCTCACCTGCGTGTAGGTGCAGTTCTTCTTCCTGCACTTGCCGCAGGTGAACAGGTCGGTCTGCGTGCCGCCCGTGCGCGCCATCTGGTGCTCGCGGATGGCCTCCTTGGTCATGGCCTTGCGGATCTCCTTCAGCTCGTCGCTGGCCATCTCCTGGGGCGAGCGGCGCGTGCTTAGCCCGCGGCCCCCCAGGGGCAGCCCCCAGCGCCCCCACGGGCTCACCTCCGAGGTCATCACGGCGATCTGCTGCGGCGTGATGGCGCCGCACAGCACGTTGCGCCGCAGGCTGGGGTTCTTGGCGTCCTTGAGGTTGGAGAGGCGGCTGCGCACACGGTTCTTGTACTTCATGTCCGTGTTCCCCACGTCCCGGAAGATGCGTGCGCACGTTTAAGGAGCCGTAGGGAGGCCGATGCCCCGCCCTCCACCCCTGCCCCCAGGTCAGCCAGGGCCTTTGGCGAGGCATGTCGGAAGAGCCAGCCACACCTGGGCGTCGACAACTGACACTTTCCCGGCTGAGACCCAACTGCAGGCTGGAGGCCCGGGACCCAGGCCCACGGCAGGCCCGCTCAGACCCCAGAGGGTCTGGGAGGAGCCCCCTGGCCAAGACGAGCACGCCCACCCGACCGCCCCATCCCCTGGCGAAGGCGCAGGACAGTGGCCACCAGGGGAGCTGAGCCTGGCTGGCCCCGCCGTTCCTCCAGATCTGCAGCCCCCAAGCCGCTGCACAAAGGATATATTCCTCGATCTGGGCCGACAAGCGCTCGCAGTCTGCACCGACAGCCACGTGGTCATCTGCAAGAAGGAGCCCTGACCAGCTGCCCTGCCGGCTCCCCCCCACACCTCAGCCTGCGCAGCATCCAGGCATCCTGCTCCCCAGAGACCCCCGGCTCCCCGCCCCCAAGGTCAGCAGCACGGGGTTGGACTCGGGCCTCCACAGGCAGGCGGGGCCCAGGCCACCTGGGAATCAAGCGTGTGTCAGGAGCCAGGACCCCGAGGTGTGCTGGGTGGCCCCGGCCCAGGCACTCACGGTCCGTCTGCAGGGCAGCGGTCAGCATCTCGCGACACTTGTTGCGCACGGCGTCACAGGTGACCGGCACCGGAGGAAACGTGGTGATCCTGGGTGTCGACGGCGTCCTGGGCAGCTCTGGCCTCTTGCGGCTGGAGAGAGGCCCGCTCGGGCCACGTGGACCTCCGTGAGATGCCGGTCCCCAGAAAAGCCAATGTCACAGCCACGATGCCCCCAGACCCCGTCTGCTCCACTCTGACAGCGGCCCAGAACCCTGCCCATCTACAGTCAGGTCCAGCACATCCACGCGGTCTGGCCAGAGGCAGTGAGGATCACTGGGTGGGACACACCCCCACACGGGATCCCCACCCTCAGGGAGACCTGGGACACGGGGCCACACTGCCCAACGCAAACTGCCAGGTCAGGGGGAGGCAGACGGGACGAGGGATCACTCAAGACCAGGCACCACTATGCAGGCAGCCCCACCCCGTGGAGGTCTGGGCACCCCCCTCCATGGGTTGCCTGTCCACAAGGCTCTGTCCACCCACGGCCCTCCTCTCACACCCCTGCATCTCGTGACCCTGTGACCTCCACGGAAGCCAGTGGAAGCAGGCGGCTTCCTGGAGGAAAACTCAAACGTGCAGGTGGGCAGATGAGCCCACGTCTCTGCACAGCCGTGCGGTGAATCCAAATCTCAGCTTTTCCTCTCCCTTGGCCACTGCTGCCCAGTGGGGTCAAGGGCAAAGCAGCCTCTCAGCCACAGCCCATCCCTGGGGCGGCAGGAGCAGGGAGGCCTCAGTAGCCCCAAAACCTGCACCATGCCACAGCCTGGGGCATCCCCGGTGAGGGAGGGGCCGGCAGCCAGAGACCCCAGGCCAACGTGGGTAGCCAGAGTTAGCCAGCGAGAATCGGACCCTGGCCCGGGGCCTGGATCTGGGGATGTGAGCAACGGGCTCCCACAGGCCCGCTCAGGGCGTGGGTCAGCTCCGTGTAGCCAGGCAGACAGAGCGCCCCCCTCAGATGCTTGGGGCTAAAAAGGTCCAGAGGAGTCTCCGGAGGGAAAGTGTCCAGCAAGAGGCTGACCCTGGGGAGAGTCCCTTCCGAGGAGCTGAAAGGGCTGATGACCTCAGCACCCCCACCCAGCGCCCCTGGAAATCCGCACCCCGGTCTGCCGAGAAAGTGGGGCCATGGGCGGGGCGTGTGTCTGCCTTCCAGACGTGCTACCTGGGGTCCTGGGCCTCGGAGGCCTCCTTGGAGGACGATGTGGGCAGAGGCCCGCCCCTCCTCCGCTCCCTGGCTTTGGCGTCTGAAGCATCTACACGTGCCGGGAAAGAAGGGAGGGCTGGCTGGGAGAAGGCAGGCCCGGAGGGCAGGCGGGGCCAGGGAGGGGGGCAGACCACCACCAAGGCACATCGGACCCTGCCTCCAGCCCCAGCTTCCTGCGAACCACTGCGGTCCTCTCTCCCCAGCCAAGGAAGGTCCTGAAAAGTCTCCCTGAGTACAGAAGTCCCCCCGAGAGTGACGGCCTTCGCGGACGGCACGGTTGGACTTGGACAAAGGCTGGTCACCGCAGGCAGGCCGGGCATGGCCACTCCCCAGCTGGGCCTCGGCCCCAGAGCGAGCCATCGAGTGAGTCCCAGCCTGCACTGGGGACCTTCCCACAGGACGAGAAGCGTCCCATATGCCACCAGAATAAATACGCTTGTCCAACACGCAGCCCAACAGCCACGCAGGACTGGAGAGAAGCCCAGGACATGCAGCTCTGTTTCCCAAGGGTTTGGACAGAGCCCAGGAGGGGCTGGGAAGGGAGGGGAACCTCAGGGTCCAGTGGGGGCATCCCAGTCGCCCCACTGTCCCTAGAAAGAGGCTGCCCCTGTTCCCTGAGGGGCTCCAGACGCCCCTTCCTCCTCCTCCCCCTCCTCGCCCCCCCTCCCCCCCACGTCCGGAGCTGCCCCCTGCCCTCTGACTGCCCCACACTCCTCCCCTGGGCGACCTCCCCCAGCTCTGCCAGGCCCCCCTCCAGGGCTCAGCGCAGCCTTAACTCCCCTTGCTCCTCATGGAGCCCCCTCCTCCCAGCCCGAGCCAGTGCTTCCTGGACTGGATCCCAGGTGGCCCTGGCTCGGGAACAGCACAGTCTGCCAAGGGCCATCGCGTCTTGGGTGCCCCTTGCCCCCACGCTCAGCCTAGGCTGCCTGACCCGCACCCAGGAGCTTTTTCCAGGACTTGATGAGAGACTTGGCCAGCGTGACGACCTCCTCGTCCGAGCTCTGCTTCCGCAGGGCGTTGACAGACATGCCGACGCGGGTGGACTGCAAGGCAAGCGGCCAGGCTGGGGGCAGCGGTCAGACCCTCCCCACAGACCCTCGGTGACTCCCACAGGGCAAGCTGGGCACCAGCGAGGGGAGGTGGATGCCCCCCCTCCCCCAACGGTTACTGCCCCATGTGCAGGAACCTCAGCGAGGAACACAGTGGATTGTCCTTGAATGCCCCTCCCTGTCTCGTGGAGCAACAGAGAAAGGCAAGGGACAGTCTCCTCAGAGGCAGGGATTCATGCCAGCCAAGGGCCGGGGTGGGGAGCAGGAAGCTCTGCCAGGTGCCTGGGAGCTGGGGGACGGGGCACACGGGGCCCTACCTGCAGCAGGTGCAGCGTGACGGGCATGGCCTTCAGTTCCCGCAGCAGGTCCATGGCTCCCTCCTGGAAGGAGAAGGGAGGACCCGCGTAAATGACTTTGAGGTCTCAGTGGGCAAGCTCAGCTCCTCCTACACACGAGGGTTAGGGGAACACGAGGCAGTGACAGTCTGGAGATCCACCTGGGGTGAGATGCCCAGGGAAGGCAGGCATGAGAAGGGAAGCAGCTGTGCACTTAACCCCAGCCCAGGGCCCCCGAGGGCCGTCAGGGGAAAGGGCCGAAGCCCATCCCCAGCAGGGGCGGCGCACCAAGTGGAGGTGCCGCCCCAGCGGTGCCCGCACCTGCCGGGTCCCACATCCCCCACCCACGTGGCTCAGGCAGCCTCTCCTCAGTGCCGCCTGCTGGGGCCAAGCCCTCAGGGACCTCTGCTCCCCTCATGTGCACCCCACGCCCCCTGCTCACTCCCTCCAGCCGCTTCACCTCGCCTGGACGGCTGTGCCAGAACCCCATCTCCCTTCTCTGTCCGGCACCCCTGCCCACATCTGCTTCCTCGTAGCCGCACACACAGGGGCCACATGGCTCCACAGCAGACAAAGCTCCCCAGGGCCCCTCAGGGGCCGAGCTGCCCACCCCGGGACCCGCCGCTCCCACTGCCAGCGACACGCCTGCCCCACTCTCCCTCCAAAGCTCTGTGCAAACGACATTCTCGGTGAGGCCTCTCCCGCTGACGACGGCAAGCGGCCCGGCACCACCCCATTCGCTCCCTGCCTCGCCTTCCTCCACAGAAGGCTCACAGAACCCACCAGTGTGGTTTCACGTGTGCATGTCTCCCTCACGACATGAAGGAGGCAGCCATCCAAGGGGTGACAGCCTCAGATGTCCCGCAGCCTGGCCGTGGGAGGGGCAGAGCCTGCCCCATCCCTGATCTGGACGGCATTTCTGCTCAGGCTGCAGCTTCCCCCTCGTCACCCCCGCGGGCCCTGCCCCTTGGGCTACAGAGTCGAGCCCTGTAGTCAGCTCCTCAGAGGGGACAAATGGTCACCAGAACCGAGGGCACAGCGCCACTCTGCGATCGATCATCTTCCCCCAAACGGAGCCCCGGGCTGCAGAACGCCAGCTTTCTGTGGCCTCCGGACCAGAGGGGCATAAACGTGATTCCCAGTCACGGCCCCCAACTCCCCCAAGGGGCCTCAAAGGCACTGGGACCCACCAGGAGCCTCTGCTAGCTCTCACCCCCCACTCCATGGCGCCCCAAGCCCCCTAGCCCCCTTCCCAGTCCACACCTGTCCCCCCTCCTCATTCTCCCCTGGGCTTCCATCCATGCGGTGCTCCACCTTGATGCCCCCTCCCCCAGTCCTGCCTGGCCCGACCCAGCCCTCCGTGGGTTCCGTGGCCCATCTCTGCCCCCAGCTGGGGCGCATTTATTTTGTCTCCTTCAGAGGGGAAGCAGCTTCTTTCTCTGGTCATCTCTGGAAACAGCCATAGATGTTCCCACATCCCTGCTCTGTGCTGCCCACAGCCCCAGGGGTGTGAGCATCATGCGGGCTTTGGGGCAGGCGCTGCTGCTTGATGGATGAATGAAAGCGTGGGAGCCAGCCCCCTTCCCAGCCCCGGGGGGAGAACCCTGTCCAAAGACCCAGACTCAACCATGCTCAGCCCAAAAGTCACCCCCAAACCACCAGTACAGGCACACGGCCCTGGGGTGGTGAGGCAGGCATCTCAAGACCCCAGCTGACCCTCCCTCACGGCCCCCACCACCACTCGGCCCCGCCCCAGGAGCTCAGTCTGGGGAGAGAGCTGGTCGCGTTTATTGAGCCTCTCAGGGAGCCAGCAGGACTCCTCTCCACTCCCTAGAGGCAGGTACCACCCACCAAAGATGCTTCCTGCGAGGATACCCAGATCACCAAGGTCCAAAGTTGAGAGGGGCCTGAAACTGAAGCCCCATGTGCTGTCCGCCCCCACCACCAGCCCGAGGCCGGGCACAGCCTTCCCCAAGGCTCACCGGCCGAGGGACGACAGAAGCCGGCCACAGAGTAAGCACGGCTGGTCGCGGGGGTCGGGGGAGCCCTGCGCCTGGGTATTCCCAGGCCAGGCTGAGGGCTTCCTAGGGCTCTTTCCCAAGGGTGCCTACGCACCTACCCACTCCCCGGTAGCTGCTGGCTGAGCCCTGGCTAAGGAAAGGAAAGGATTTATTAGGGCAACCTGGCTCTTGGGGGACTGAACAGACAAGGAAAAGAAAGGGCCTCCCAGACAAGAAAGGCCTCTGGCCGGCTGGCCGGTGAAAATGAGATGATGGGGGCCGCAGCCCCAGGCCCGGCAGAGGTAGGGGAGGCGCTGTAGCTCCAGGGGAGAAGGGGGTCCAATCTCACACTCCAAACTCTTGAAGGAGGAGAATGGGTGTGGGAGACCTAGGGTGGGACAGAGGGCTCTGAGTCGGGGATGGGGCTCGGTGGGGAGTTCTGGAGGACTTCGAGGATGCCCAGGCTGGGGAGGAGGAAGACGGGGGTTGGGGGGCGGCCAGTCAGGGCTGCACGGGCCGGGGCTTCCGCAGGGCCTGGAGGGACTGGGCCGAGGAGGGTCTCCGCCAGCCCGGCCTCCCGAGGGGCTCCGGAGTGAGGGGAGGAAGCGGGCGGATCCCAGGCCTGCGGGGTCTCAGTCTGGCAGTTTGGGTTTGAGTCCAGAGCGGTTGGCTCCTGGGACAAGGTTCAGACCGAATCGCGGCCTCTGCCGTGGGTGCGAGGTGAAGGGCAGGGCTGGCCCAGGGCGGGGGTCTCGGCCTCCGGCGGGGGTCTCCCCGTGTCCCGGGAGTCTCTCCCGGGGCGGAGTCTCGTCCTGCCCCTCGGGTGGTCGCCGCGGCCCTGACGGGGGCTCGGCAGGCTCGGCGGGGGCTCGGCGGGACGGGGGTCCCGGGGTCCTGGCGGCCCGCGCCCCTCACCGCGCTCTTCTTGGTCACCATCTTGTCCAGCCTCCGGGCGATCCGCGCAATCTCCTCCTCCTTGCCCATCATCGCCTCGGGGGCACCGCCCCCAGCGCCCGCCGCGCCAGCCTCGGCCTCCCGGCCCGGACCCCAGCCCCGGCCGCCGCAGCCTCCCGCACCCGCCGCAGCAGACGCAGCCCCGCCACGGGCGGGAGACCCTCCGTTCAAACCTCCGGCCCCCGCGGCACCGCGCTGCATCTTGGGATACGTAGTTCTCGCGCCCGCCCGCCACGCGCGCGCCCGCCCTGCCCCGGACCACAACTCCCAGGAGCCAGGGGGCGCGCAGGGCATCCTAGGAAGTGTAGTCCTTACGCGGGCAGCCGCCAGTGGACCGGTTAGCCGGCGGAGGGCGCTGTGGCAGCGCGGGGCGCGGCCGTGCGTGGGGGCCGCGGCGCCGAACCCGCGCTTTCCTCCCAACACCTCGCGGGGGCGGCCAGGGTCCGACTGCGCGGGGCCGAAAAGGCACGCTGGGGTCCGTCCCCTCTCCCCGCCCCATGAGCCCTCCTCCGCCACCTTCCGCTGTCCCGGGGCCGCTGCCCGACCTCCTGAGCGCTCTGGCCGGGATTGTGGCCTCGGGGACCCTCGGAGCATGGTCAAGGGGGGAAGGGTCCTCAGGCTGGTTTTCCGGGGTTTCTGCATGCCCACCCCCAACCCCCAGCACTTTGTCCTCCTTTGCCCTGCGGAGAAATCAGATGGGGACTGGCCTCGAGGCTGGCTCCGTAACAGTGACCTACTCCTGGGGGCTGTGCTGATGGCCCAGACCCTGCCTCAACTGGTGCCTCCGCCAGGGTTGGACTGTCTGGCACGAACCCTTCTTGGCAGCCCAGGTGATGCTTCTGAGAGGCCCCTCTTGATGCTCACCTTTCTGACTGTAATCTTAGGGACCGGAAGCTGCTTTGAGGTTTCTCGGAGATACACCCGCCCACTCCAGAGGGGAGAGGCTGAGTGCTTTGCTGCATGCTGACCGTGTGGTTGACACGCTCTCGCCTGTGCTCTAGCCTTTGGCAGAAGCCATGGCTGAGCTCAGCATCTCAGGATGCCCTGTCGTGGTGCTTGGAGGAGGAATTTCCTCCTATCAGTCCTCGAATCAGCTTAACTTTGTCTGTTGGGGAGGCCTAGCTGGGCAGCCTCCTCCGTCCTGGCTTTGAGTGAGGGAGGCTTCCATGTGTGGGACTGGATTGGATGTTTCAAGCCACAGAGACTCTAAAGCATGACCTAGAAGCTGGTTAAGAAGGAAGGGCCCTGCCCCTTGTCCCCCAGGGGTGGGGCCCTGGGGTTTTGTCCTTTCTCCTCAAGTGGCAGAGCCAGCCGGGTAGACACTGAACACTGGGCACACAGAGGAGAGCAGGGTCTTGGGGACTGTATTCCAAGGCTGCAGAGTTTGTACCTCAGCCCCTGTGACGGTATCCAAGCTGCCGAGAGGGACAGAGGCGGCTGCAGGACAGGGACCAACCTGGGGAGGTGGGAGTGGGCAGAGATGGAGACAGGGCAGGTCTGGGAGCTGAGGAGGGGGACTGGGTCGGGTGGGAGGGAGAATAGGACAGGGTGTCAACCTGCGGGTCAGGAACCAACCACCTGGCAGAAAGACTAGTGGGAAAGACTCCCGGTCGCCTCTGCATTGCTCTCTAGGGGACACATATTGTCCCGCAGCAGGGCTGGGACTGACCACAGCACAAACTAGAGGCACCTTGTGTCACAGCCATCCTGCTGATACCCCAGCGTCCTGCCGACGCTCACTGCTGTCACTGCCGGGAGCTGCAGCGATAAAGAAGCACTTAGGTTCTATATCACACATTTTAGAAAATAATTTGGTAACTGTGTTTCAGTGTAATTGGTTTCCATGGTAACCCCATGGGCTTACTTTGTGCGCTGCCTTGCAATGTGGCACCAAAGCAAGGACAGGGAGGCGAGGAGGGGCTGTCAGCTGAGCACCAAGGCCCTTCCCCGGTTCAGCCAGTGGAAAACCCAGACTGCCCACCTCAGGCCCTCGTCCTCTTTCATGAGAAGCCAGGTGGTCTCTACCTCTGGAGCTTCCGGCAAGGGCCACAGAGACAGCTCGTCAGGAGCCTGACGTGTCTCAGAAGCTCTCGACTAAGGCCACCGAGGCTGCAGACAAAGGGAGACCAAGACGCCATGGCGCTCGAGAAGAGTGGCCAGGAGGTGGGGCGTCCTGCGGGAGGAAGGCCCAGCCTGGGGAGCCTGGCCCGGGCAGGGCAGGTGATGGGGAAGGGGGAGTGGACAGGCAGGCGCGGGTGCGTGGCAGGGGAGGTGGGGTGCTTCGCAGCTGGGGACCTGCGGACCACGGCCCTTCGCCCCGTCACGGGAGCCCTGAGCCCTGACACGGTGCAGTCCAACGTGGAAGCCACCCCCACGCAGTGTCCGGGCCGGGTGACCCGCCTTGTGTCCTGCAGGTCCCACAATGAGAAGAGGCCGCTAGGTGGCAGGAGTGAGCCACAGACGGCCTCCGGGCCAGGTGGCCACCACCCTCCCCCACCCCCCAGGAGGTCCAGTTGGTTCTGGCCACAGCCTCGAAGCATCCCGGGTGGGGCTGTGTTTAGTCCTGGAGAGTGACCCTCACGTGTGGGGTTTGTCGGTGGGTCCCACCCTGGCCAGGGTAGCACTGACTGACCAACCCCAAAACCCCCGACTCCCCACCTTAGAAGTCCCTGGTCTCAGGGCCCCTCATGAATTCACAACCCCCAGAACCTTGCTCAGGTCAGTTACGGCCCACCCAAGACCCCTCGGACCCTACCCAAACTTGGGAACTTCTTCCTCCAAGGAACGTCCCCCAACAAGCTGCCTGGGCCCCCAGACCCTCCCGCGCCCTCAGAAAGCTGTGCCTGCAGGGTGACATCAGGACCGCGAACCTGGCTGTACCCACAACAGGGTGCTCACCGGGGCTCCAGACCCCATGTCCTCTCTGCTGCATCCAGGGAGTCGGCATACCGCCCGAGTCACGTGGGGGGGATGCGTGAAGCTGCCCACGTGTGTGCACGCTGGGCATCGTACAAACCACACGCACAGGGGCTGTGAGGCGTCTGTCTCCCCGGACTGCTCGGCCGGCCAGAAGAACCAGGCCTGAGTTCCACCCTCTGCTGCGTCCCAGCCCCCAGACACCTACTGGGTAACGGAAGGAACGTGGTACCCTGGGGGGAGCTGGAAAGAACTTACACCTTCACCTTCTGGCCACCCCCAAGCAGGGGAGCCCCAAAAACACCCACCCCGCACCCCGTGAGAGGCCAGCCCGGGACCAACTTGCCTGCTACTCTGGGCTGCAGCCCTGACACACAGACCTTCCTAGAATCAGGTGGGGCCCTGTCCCCACGACCCCCAGCCCCTCCACTTCCTCCTGAGATGGGCCCAGGAGGGGCAGCAGTGGGGCATGGAGAGTTGAGGGCCAGGGGCACCCAACAAGGAGGTGCCAGGCCGTGTCTGGAGACTGTGAGCCATGAGCAGGGGTGGGGTGGGGGCAGGGCTCCTGATTAGAGGTCAGAGGTGAAGAGGAATCAGCAAGGAGCAGGGACAGAGCCCCCAAGGGTGGGGGACAGACGAGCTCACCTTCCCAGACCCACCCAGCCCCCTTACTCCAGGATGCCCTCCTGGACACCCCACCAGTCCACCGCCAGGGGGCCTCCCTCCGTCCCCGCGATGGTCCCCAGGGAAGCGCCTAGTAGAAGCCCCGTTCCTGCCCCCACCCTGGGGCTGACCCCCCAGCTCCCCCTTAGGGCTGTGTCCCCTCCTGCAGGGGTCTTCCACGCCTGACCCCTTTATGGCGAGAGATACATGGGTCTGCCCTCAGGAGTCCTGCGCCGTAGGGAGCCTGGCCCTGCCCTGGGGGCTCTGAGGGGGCAGACACAGCCCTGACAGGGGTCTGGGGATATCCCAACAACACGTCCAGGGTCCATCCCCCAAGAGACAGGCTGCACCTTTGGCCCAGAGGCCTGCCCCTCCCCCGTCCTCAGTGCACGGAAACATCGGAAGCTCAGGCCATTAATTTTTCTATTTGTGTCCCCCACCACTTGCCCGCCCAAAGCCGGCCATGACCCCAGCAGGTCGAATCTGTGCTTCCCTTCTGGCTGGGGCAGGGGCCTCGGTGGGAAGGCCAGTGCCGCCAAACTCACACGGAGACCGCTCCCCGTCTCCCCATGGCCACGGGGGGTGGGGCGGGGAGATCTCTCAGCCCCAGAAGCCCCCACCCCTCCCCTGTCACCCTGTCGGCAGCTCTCCCCCGACACAGGCACCCAGCTGTTTCCGTACCCTATTTCGTCAGACCCTCCAGCCCACCCTGGGGGCTGCAGTTCCCCACCACAGGGGCTCTGTGGAGCTCAGACCCCTGCCAACCCCATCCAGGCCGCCCTCAGATCCCGGCCTCTGAGGTCAGGCAGGGCAGTGACCAGGGACCAAGTCCAGCACGAGTCCCCTGTCCCATGTGCCAGCGCATATCTCGGCTCTGCCATCCAGCCGCCCCCTCTCTGGGCCTCGGTCTCCCAGTCTGCAGAATGGGAAGAACCGCTGCCCCCAGCAGCCTCTCACGGAAAGTCCCCAGCCCAGCCCACAGCCTTGGCCCAGGCCCAGCTCCCTCCCCCAGAGGCAGAACTTTGGGGGAGGCAGGAGGCATCCCCCAGAGGCCAGCAGCAGCCGGCCCTGGCGGCCTGCTCCAGGCTTGCTCTAACAATGCGCTTCCCCCACACAATTCCCAGAAACACCGCCCTCCCTGCCCTGCCAGCCCGCCAGCCTGGCGGCCACCCCACCCTCCCCCTCCACAGGGGCCCCAGCAGCCGCAGGGTCAGGGGCTCCGGTGAAAGCAGGGGGTCTGACTCACAGGGGTCCCCAAGGCAGTGCCTCCTGGCAGTGCAGGCACACCAGCCCTGCCCTGGTGGAGAGAGACAAAGGAAACTCCTGGGAGAGGCAGACTGGGGGCCGAGGAGCCAGGCCTTGGGAGGTGACCTTGGCCAGCCCCACTCCCACAGCAGACCCCTGCCCTTCTCTCCTAGTGGTGAGTTGGTGAGTCCATCCTTCTGCCTGCAAGGCCCATCTCCACACAGCAGCTGTGGAAAGCCAAGCCAGATCACACCCCTCCTCTGCTCAAAACCCTCCCAAGCCACCAAGCCTCCTTCAGATAAGAAAGCGAGACCCTCCCAGGCCCCACACGGCCCGGGTTCCCTCTCCAGCATAGGTCCCTGCCCCAGGGCCTTTGCATGTGCTGTTTCCTCTGCACAGAAGACTCTTCCCCACGTGTCCCCTCATTGCTTTCACGTGTTTCCTTCAGGGTTGGCTCCACAGTCACCTCCTGAATGGGCAGGCAGTGAGCACCCCTCTCTCCTCCACAGCCTGGCGCTCCGGATTCTGACTTGTTTGTGGATTTGTTGATCGGCTCCCTCTCCAACAGAGCGGAAACTCCCCACAAGCAGGGCTTGGGGCTGTTTTGTTCCGCTGCTAAATCCCTATCTCCTGGAACAGGGCCTGACCCACGGTGGGGTCAATAACCAATCGATGGATGGATGAGTGGATGGCTCCTGCCCCTGAGCAGGAAGGGGCAGATGGTCCCCCAGGAACACAGGCTGCCCCCCCGGCCAGCTGGCAGCCCCAACCGGTTGGACCATCAAAGCCATTTGTCACCAAAGCCAGGGCAACAGCCGAAAAGAAACTCACAGCTGCCGTGCCCACCAGGCCCCGTGGGCCAGTGACCGACCACCTGGGGGGCTCCGCCCCTTCTCCCCATGCTTCCCAGGGCCAATGAGAACGGTCACCAGAGCCCAGTAGGCGAGAAGACGAGCCAGGCCAGCCCAGGGCAGGGCAGTCGGGGTGGGAGCCCGGGATACGCAAGTGTGCCAACACACAGTCCCCCAGGCAGGACACGCAGAGAGCCCCATCTCTGCCCCACCAAGAGCCCCTGAGGGGGACCAGGGCACCACTCCTGGAGAACCGGGGCCAGGGTCACCGAGGTCTGAGCAAAGACAGCCTTCCCAGAGGCTGCCCGGGGCCCGGACTGAGAGGCATAGGGGGGTGGACCCAAAGGCAGGAACACGGGGCCTGGCTGGCCAGCTGGGCCGGACAACTGGACAGACAGAGTGTCTGGCGCCTGCTCAAACAGGCTGGCCCTCCTCTCAGCTGCGGCCTTCCTTCCTGAGCTGGTGTTTCCTGGCTCCTCCCTGCTGTTGCCGTGGAAACCAAGAGGGGCCTGGGCCCCCGCCCCAGCTTCCCACGGAGCCCCCGCTGAGCACCAAGCGGGGCCCACACAGGACGCAGGTCGCTGGATGACGAGCGTGGCCCCGGTGCCCCAGGGCTCGCCGGGCTCAGCACCCCAACTCCCCTCCAGCACAGCAGCCCGGCATTCGGAAACGCTTCTTCACGACCCCAACACCTGGGACGCCCACAAAAGTGACCTAAGCCAACTGCCCACAGCCTGCCTGCCCCCCTGAAGCCACCGTCACGGGGTCCTCCTCACACACGCTGCATTCAGTGCCCTCCCACCCACAAGGCCCCTTCAACCCAGAGAAGCCCCCCGCCCATTTGTTCCTGCTGGCCCAAAGCACTCAGGGGCGCGGCCAACCCCTGTGCGACAGCCCTGAGACCTGCAATGGCACCATTCTCTCCACGCGCCCAAGAGGCCCACGGGGCACCCCGACGAGCATACTGACACCCTAGTTCCCGCAGCGCCCAGCTCTTCTGGGACTCCCAGGTCCCACGACGGTGGCAAACCGTGCACTGACCCCAGCACTTCTGAGAGCACTGCCCTGCAAGCGTGAGCACCGTGCCAGCTCCCTCATAGCCCCGTGGCCCTCTGCACACTGCGCCCGGCACCCCAGGACTGAGCAGGAAAGCATGGGTGGGGCGAGCCTGCAGCCCCAGGCCTGAGCCCCAGGGTCCACCAGGACCAGGCCTGCTGCTGGGCGTGTGCCCACTGGGTTCTAGGCCATCGGGTGCCCTCCCCAGAGGCCACCCCCATCCCCACCCGCCTCCAGCCTTTGGAGCAGCCGCAAGGACAAGCCGGAGGCTCCGGGCCAGTCCTGGAGCCCTGGTCTCCAGGACCACAAGGAAGGGTCTGAACTGGGCGGCCTGGCTCCAAAGCCGAGGTGTCAGGAGACCAGCGACCTCTCCACCTGGATGAGCGTCTGACAGGGACCCCACCCCCGCCCTCTGGGAGCAGGAGGGTCCTGCCCCACCGGACTCAGTAATTGGTCCCAGCCCCTGCTTCTGCCCCTGCATTAGCCAGGCCTGGGCGGCTGGGAGCCTGTGAGGTCTATGCCCCGGGCAGCAGCGCCTGGGAGGTCCGCCACCCCCAGGGCCCAGCCAAGCCCCCACTCAGAGCCACCGAGGGGATTACCCAGCATCCCTTGCAGGCTTCGACCAGAGCCTAGGGGTCCAGTCCAGGCTGAGGGAGGGAGCGGGCGGAGGGCCAGGAAGGCAGTGTCCACTGGACGCCCAGGCCAGACCCCGCTCACAGAGCAAGCTTGCCCGCCCTCCCACCTTCTGTCTGGGGAGATGCGGGCTGCAGACAGGGCCCCCCCAAGGGTGGGCAGCAGCAGACCTGGACCAGGCCAGCCTGAGGGGGGTCCTGGAGACGTAGGAACGCCCCCAGACTGCGGATGGATCAGGGGCCACAGCTTGGTAGCCAGAGAAGTCTTGGGGAACCCCTCCCTTGGTGGGTGTCCAGGGCCAAACCTCCACTCTACTCCCTGCGGGGCCCCATGTCCCCATGGCAGAGTCCAGCCTCACCCCCACACCTGGGCAGACAGACACGAACACACAGACCACACACAGATGCACAGACACGCACCTTGGATGCACAACTGGCCACACCCATGCCGGCCCTCCTACAGCCCCAGGGGGAACCCCCCGCCCCGAGGCTCCAAGGTCGGGGCCACCCTGCCTGCAGCTCCCACCCCTCTGTCTTCCCAACTGGACCACGGGCCAGAGCCACCAGCCCTGTGCCTGCCGGACAGCACACAGGGAAGGGTAGCCTGACCCCCAGGAGGTGGGTGTTACCCCAAGAGACGCTCCCCTTGCCTTGCCCAGCCCTGGCCCACAGGACGTGACAGCCGGACACCTGAGTTCCACAGCCCAGCCAAGAGGGAGGGTCACTGGCTGGCGCCAGGAGAAGCGGCCATCCTGGGGGGTGGGCACTGGTGGTGAGGTAATTCTGGGCACTGTGGCCACTGCGCTCCCAGCAGCTTGAGCAACTCAGCTGTCAGGGGCTGCAGGGGGCCAGGCAGGGCCCCTAGGGGAACCCAAAGTCCATCCCAAGGTAGGGCACTTGAGCAGAGGCACCGGGAAGCCTCCTTCCCAAGCCCAGTGATGATAATCCCAGACCCACTGCTGCCCAGGCTGAGCCAGGCCCTGGTGACCCAGACCACACTCAGAAGGCTGCAGGGAGAGGCCTGTCGAGTGCTGGCCCCTTGGGCCCATCCTTCAGCCTGGAGTGTTCCTCACACATTTCTCCCCACCAACCCCTGCAGGCTGCCCAGTCCACCCACCTACACTGGTCAAAGGGGAGCTGGCAGCACTGGGAGAGGCTGTGCACCCGTCCACCCCCAAGCCCCCCGTTCTTGCCTGCCTCCCAGGAAAAGCCAGTCTTCCCCCGAGACCCAAGAGGACCCACCTTGACTATCCCCAGTGCCCCAGCATGTGGTCAGTGTCCATGAATTAGGTGCCAGGGCCTGGGAGATCTGGAAGCCACCCAGGCCTACACCACAGGACCTGCCCTGGGGACAGGGTGCACGCCCAGCGGCCCCCAGAGGACCCCTGCAGGCACGCTGGCCTCTCCCCAGGACAGCTCAGGAGCAGCCGCTGGGGCGAGCTGTCAGACCCACAGGGAACCCACCCCACTCATAAGCACTGACTGTGGCCTAGAGGGACTACCAGGGACAGAGGACCCAGAAGCTCTGGCCACACAGACCCAGGGTCACCGACACCTATGGTCACGCACGCACCGTGGAGCTCCCAGCACATGGGGTGGGGCTCCTGATGTGGTAGTGGGGCTACAGAGCTCCCAAGCTACGAATGGATGTGCAGGAGGGAAAACTCATCCCAGCCCCAAAAGAACCACCCTCAGCAGGAGGGGCAGGGAAGGAGCCTGCCCCGGGGGAGACACCTCAATGTCTGGAGCCCAGATCCCCTGCTGATGGGGTGGGAGGGGACTGCAAGGAGGCTAGAAGCTCCTCTGGAAACCCTCTGGGGTCGGACGGCCCAGCGGAAGGCCCCTCTTCCCCCCATCTGCCCCAACTCGAGGTCCAGCCTCATTCTCTTGCTGCAGCGCTGGTCTGGCCCGCTGGGTAACCAGCTACTACTGGTCCCATCAGGCCCGGGGGAGGGAGATGAGGCCCGGGGCTCCACCCACTCTGGACCCCTCCCCTCCGGCTCTGCTATGGGTCCGGGGCATCTAAGCTCTCAGTCCCCGTACTCAGCTGCGACTGGCCCGGTTCCCAGTCGGTCTGGGAGTGGGGTGGGGGACACGGAGACCGTCTTCTCCTTTAACCCCGTGAACAGGCCCGAGGTGGCGGAGGGTCTCCAAGCCCCCAGCGCTGAAAGTCCCACGTGTGGGTGGAGGGTGGGCGAGCATGATGCCCCGGGGTTATCCAGAGCAGCTCCCCCAAGACACAAGTTGCTTTTCCCAAGGCGCCCTTCCCTTGGAGCCAGCCTCTGGTTGGGGAGGCAGCCTTCCCCACTTCCTCCCCGGGGGCTCTGACTCGTTGCGTGTGTGGGTCCGTCTCTGAAAGCCTGACAGCCCCCAAGAGGACGCCCCCTGCCAAGCTTCGGGTCACATCAGCCACCCTCTCCCACTCAGGGGGTCTCTCCTTCAGAGGGTGCGGGGGGCGCCGCGCAGAGGAGGCGGAATCCGGCCGGGCCGAGAAGAAAGGGAGCCCCCGGGAGGAGGGGGCGGCCCGGGCCCGCCACGCCACGCCCCGCCCCGCCCCGGCCGCCGCACCGCCCATTGGCCCCGCGCCGCTATATCTGGGCGCCCACCCGGCGCGAGGCCACCGCCGTCCCTACCGCCGCCCGCCCGCCCCACGCGTCCGACCCCGACGTGCCCGCTGCCCACCCTCCGCGCTCCCGCGCTCCGTTCCGCCCAGGCCGCGCCCAGCTGGAATGCAGAGATCGCCGCCCGGCTACGGCGCACAGGACGACCCGCCCGCCCGCCGCGACTGTGCATGGGCCCCGGGCCCCGGGGCCGCCGCTGAGCCGCGCGGCCTCCCCACCGCCCCCGCCGCGCCCGCCGCGCCCGCCGCGCCAGCCTCGCCGCCCAGCCCGCCACGCAGCCCGCCGCGCAGCCCCGAGCCGGGGCGCTATGGCCTCAGCCCGGCCGGCCGCGGGGAGCGCCAGGCGACCGACGAGTCGCGCATCCGGCGGCCCATGAATGCCTTCATGGTGTGGGCGAAGGACGAGCGCAAGCGGCTGGCGCAGCAGAACCCAGACCTGCACAACGCGGTGCTCAGCAAGATGCTGGGTGAGTGGCTGCTGGGCGGGGGCGGGGACGTGGGGGGTTGGGGCGGGCGGGGCGCGGGGGCACCTCACTCCAGGGCGCTCGCGGAGCTCGGCGGTCCGCCTGCCCGCCCGACGGCACCCGGCTGACCCGCGCCCGCGGCCCGCAGGAAAGGCGTGGAAGGAGCTGAGCCCGGCGGAGAAGCGGCCCTTTGTGGAGGAGGCGGAGCGCCTACGCGTGCAGCACCTGCGCGACCACCCCAACTACAAGTACCGGCCGCGCCGCAAGAAGCAGGCGCGCAAGGCCCGGCGTCTGGAGCCCGGCCTCCTGCTCCCAGGCTTAGCGCCGCCGCCGCCGCCGCCGCCGCCGCCGCCGCCGCCGCCCGAGCCCTTTCCCGCGGCCACCGGGCCGGCCCGGGCCTTCCGCGAGCTGCCGCCGCTGGGCGCCGATTTCGACGGCCTGGGGCTGCCCACGCCCGAGCGCTCGCCGCTGGACGGCCTGGAGGCAGGCGAGGCCGCCTTCTTCCCTCCGCCCGCGGCGCCAGAGGACTGTGCGCTGCGGGCCTTCCGTGCGCCCTACGGCCCCGCCGAGCTGCCCCGGGACCCGGGCGGCTGCTTCGGGGCGCCCTCGGCCGAGGCGCTCAGGACCGCGCCCGCCCCCGCCGCGCCGCTCTGCGGCCTCTATTACGGCGCCCCGGGTGTGCCCGGCCCAGGCCCCTACCCCGGCCCGCTGTCGCCGCCGCCCGAGGCCCCGCCGCTGGAAGGCGCCGAGCCGTTGGGGCCCGCCGCCGACCTGTGGGCCGACGTGGACCTGACCGAGTTCGACCAGTACCTCAACTGCGGCCGGACTCGCCCCGACGCCGCCGGGCTCCCGTACCACGTGGCACTGGCCAAGCTGGGCCCGCGCGCCATGTCCTGCCCGGAGGAGAGCAGCCTGATCGCCGCGCTGTCCGACGCCAGCTCCGCTGTCTACTACAGCGCCTGCATCTCAGGCTAGGCCGCCCGGGGCGCCGCGTGTCACCGTGTCACCGCTCTGTCTCTCTCGCAGGCGGAGTTGCCGCTACTCGTCATAGCCCCGCAGGAACCGGCAACGCCGGGGCTTGGCCGGGCGGAGGGCGCCCCTACGGGGCGGTCCCCACACGTCCCGGGGCTTGGCCGGGAAGCCCAGGCCCAGGACGTGTGGGCTGGCCCTGCCAGGGCTAAGTTTTTGAAGCGCCTAATCCTTTTCTTGCCGTGTATTTTCTAGAACTAGGCTGTATTTTTTATTTTGCCTTTTTTATATACATGAAACAATATATTTAATTTTTAATTAAACTTTTTCTTGCAAGGGGTTTCAGTGATGCAAAGCACCAATGTAGCAAGGGCTCTTTAAATAACGTTCGTTTGCTGTAAAGGAGGAGCCGGGAGCTGGGTGCCCCAGGCGAGGCCACAATAAAGCATGAAGCGCCTCTCCTTTCCTCGGAACTCCCGCGTCTGTGGTCGCTGGGGGTGGGGAGCAGTCCCCCCAGGGCCCTGGGCGTGCCCTTCCCTCCAAAGTCCAGGGAGCCTGACTCGTAGCTAGGCCCCACAGCATGCACTTCTCCACTCTTCCAGGACACTACCCCAGACAGCCAATGGGAGGCAGGGGGTGTGGGCACTCCCCACCCTGCCAGCTCTCCACCCCCCAACCCCCATTTTAACTCAAGCCTCATAGCGGTCAGACTACACCCAGAAATTCCTTCCACACCCTCACCCGGGTTTCACCATCCTCATCTCATCCTGAAAACAACTTCCAAGCCCAGTGAGTGCCCAGAACTGCCTCTCTCTGAAGGAGGCTGGTGGGGTTGACGCCTGTCTGCAGACATAACATCCTGGGACTCCCATCCGTCATTCTCTCTCAACACAGTGTCCCCAGAGAGGGCAGCACCGTGACAAATGCACACTGCTTGCCAGGGTGACGTGTGCGGGCTCTACCAGTGACACGCGGTCAGTGACCAGAGCAGGGGAGCTCAGGCCTCACGTCTCGAGCCTCCACCTCTGGAACCCATCACACTAGCCTTGGGCCCTCTCCCAGCAGGACCGGACACCCTGTTTTCACTCGGCTTCCTTGCTTCCACTAGCGCCCCCTCACTGGGGAGCCCATGGGTTCAGGGAAAGTTGGCAACAATCATCTTGGGCGATTCTTCTCTCCTGGGACCGGGTCCCGAAGTGAGGCACACCCTTCTCAGGGCCTGACGGATCTTCCAAACCAAGATGAGAGGTCGTGTGTCCCCCTGGCCTGTCCTGCCCCAGTAGCATATGGGGGGGGGGGAGTCCCGCTGATCTCTGACAACTCTGATGTAGTGCGTGCGCCATGGGGCGTGGGCATCTTGTGATGAGGTGCGCTGCTGTGTGGCTGCCGTGAGCCTGAATCCAACTGCGTGTGTGTGAGTGCGTGTGAGCAAGTGTGTGCACGTGCTCCGAGCATGGCTGTGATGCTGTGACAGTGTGACCATGTGACTCGATGTGACCCTCCATGAGGATGACTGTGTGTGACACCCAGGGTGTCTGAGACTCTGTGTGCGCATGCGTGTGTCTGTGTGTCAGCCTGGGTGTCCGTGCACATGGGTCTGCTGTCTGAGCGTGTGTGCAGAGGTGAACAGGGTGTGGGGCTGTTCTTACAGGTGTCCTGCCTCTGAGAGGCACGGGGACATCACCTCTCTGTTAGCTGGAATGAGCCCCACACCTCGGCGGGTGGAGTCGGGGAGTGACACCTGGGCCCCCATCCCCACCTCATGGTGAGCAGGGCCCGGAGACCTCAAAGACAAAGGGACAGAGAAAGACAAGCTGACGGGGGGGGCAGGCGACGGATCGCAGGTGGAGAGAGGAGCCCTGGGCGGGTCGAGGCACAGACAGAAATGGCCCCCAGACACCAAGGACAGTGCTGGTACACAGGAAGGAGGCAGGGAGTGAGGCCCAAAGGGACAAGGGTGGTCCAGTCCAGCCGCATCTGTCATGGTGGGAGGCAGCTCTGAGACACCAATGCTGAGTCCTGGGCTCACGCACGAAGGCTCACATCACCCACGCGTGTGCACACCCAGCTCTCATGGCCCCTGACTCCCACTCTGGGCCTGCCCCTGGTAGGGGGACCGGTGACCCACCCACTGGAGCCCTGGGTTAGCAGGGCCAAGGTGCGCCCCCCCCCCCATCGTGGGGTTGGTCTCTGTACAGATGGGGACCCATAGCCGCCAGAGTCCAGCAGCCTCTGCCCCCTGCCACACCCTGGGGGGCAGACCCTCCCGTCTCCTCCCCCAACCCCCTGGCCCGGGCAGGGGGAAGGGAAGACCAGCCCAGCCTCTCCTACCGCCTAGAGCCATGTGACCAGACCCTCAGAGGGCCCCCCTGTCTGGGCCCAGGCATCACCTCACCTGTGCCCCACCCCAGAGACACCCGTGGACACACATGGAGAGAGGCTGCAGATGGGCAGGGAAGACCGTCTCTCATGTACATGGAACAGCTTTCTAACATCCTCCTCACCCCACCCTTGGAGTCAGGAGGATGGGGGCCTCAGGGTGCCTGGGGTGGCACAGGCCCCACTGCCCAAGTGGGGAAGGGCCGAGTAGCTCGCTCCCCAGAAGACCCTCCCTCAGTGCCAGCGTGGGATGCCGGGGGGGGGCATGGGGGGGCCTGGGGGTCCCCATTTGGACCAAGTCCCTGGAGCCAGGGGCTGGGGGCATTCAGGAGCAGAATCAGGACTGGGGACACACACACACACACACACACACTCACACACACACGCACACACACCTGCGGAGGGCAGCTGTTTTCAGGGAGTGCCTCAGGTGGGCACCATGCCTGGGGCCCTCCCAAGGAACCTGCCCTGCAGGCTGGGCAGCCCTCCTAGGCAGGACCACAGCTCCAGGGCCTGGGTGGTTCCAGCCCTGGGTCAGGCTTCCCCCCACCCCCCACCCCCGGCTCCACCCACCTGCTTCCCCTAAGGTCAGAGAAGGGATGTCCCCACCCCCAGCTCCCGCTGAGTCAGGCCCGCCAGGAACAGACCCAGGCGACCTAGCTCCTGGCGGGAAGTTCTAGCAGCCCGGCCTGGCCTAAGCCACAGCTCCCACACCCAGGACCCAGCCTAGCCTGGGGGTGACCTGAGCCGAGGTGTGGAACTCTCCCCAGCAAGCCGCCCACAGGAGGAGGTGGGGGGGGGGGTTAGAGCAGGTAAGGTGCACCCCTCTCCCCCGTAGGCACTATCATCACCTCGACACCCTCAGGAACACCCCAGACAGAACCAGCCACACACCACACCAGGAGCAAAGCTGTGCTCACACACCCGCTCCCAACAAGGCCAGGCTGGGCAGGCGAAGAGGAACTGAACTGTCCACCCACTTGATGGACAAATACGCTAGACAGTCCAGCTGCTCAGCTGACAGCCTCCAACACCTACAGACACTTCTAAGGGGACAACTCAGTGGTTTTTAATCTGTTCACAGGGTGGTATAACTATGATCACTAACTTTAGCACTTTTCCATCACCCCAAAACAACCTCGTCCCCACTAGCTGTCACTTCCCATCCTCCTTGCTCCCAGCCCCTGGGAAACACTAAGCTGCTTTCTGTCTCTGTAGACTTGCCCGTTCTGGACTTCCATGTAAGTAGAATCACACAGTAAGCGGCCTTTAGAGCCTGGCTTCTCACACTGAGCATCGAGTGTTCAAGGTTCATCCATGTTGTAAACTGAATCAAAAACTTCATTCCTTTTAAAGGCTGTATAATATTCCCTTGTATGGAAGGAACACAGTCTATTTATCTCTTCATCAGCTGATGGACACTGAGATCGTTTCCATGTTTTGGCTACCGTGATTACCGATGCTATGAACATTCGTGTGCAAGGTTTTACGTGGATGTGTTTTCAGGAAAGTAACATAAATGTGTATCTCTGATGACCAAGTCTGAACAAGTAGATTAAGTACCTCAAATTCATATGCTGGGTAAATGACCCTGAGAAAAGCATCATTCAAAAGGACACATGTACCCCGATGTTCATTGCAGCACTATTTACAACAGCCAGGACAATGGACAAAGAAGATGTGGTACATATATACAATGGAATATTACTCAGCCATAAAAAAGGAATGAAATTGGGTCATTTGTAGAGATGTGGATGAAGTTAGAGCCTGTCATACAGAGTGAAGTAAGCCCAAAAGAGAAAAACAAAGAGTGTATATTAACGCATATGTGGAATCTAGAAAAATTGTACAGATGAACCTATTTGCAGGGCAGGAATAGAGATGCAGAGGTAGAGAACAGACATGTGGACACAGGGCGGGTAGGGGAGGGTGGGAGGAATTGGGGGATTAGGTTTGACATAAATACACTACCATGTGTAAAATAGAAAGCTAGTGGGAACCTACTGTATAGCACAGGGAGATCAGCTCGGCGCTCTGTGACAGCCTAGATGGGTGGGATGGGGGGTGGGGGTGGGAGGGAGGTCCAAGAGAGAGGGGATATAGGTATACATAGAGCTGATTCACTTCATTGTACAGCAGAAACTAACAGGACATTCTGAAGAAATTATACTCCAGTAAAAATCAAAATTCATATGCTAGAGCAGCTACCCCCAAAGGGGGGGCTCCAGAGCAGCTGACCTCCAATCCCAACTGGGTGCTCACAAGCAAGACTAAACCCTCCACGCAGCCCACCCCCCCCACTCCTGCCCCAGACTTGGGAAGGGGCCCCAAGGAGCAGGCTCCAGTCCAGTCCACAGTGGGTTTTGGCCAAGCGTGTGGGAGTTCCTGGCCCAGGACTGGGGAGGAGGAGGGATGGGAGCGCCACTGTTCCTCCTCTTTGTGTTTCAGAACACAGCCCACTCGGCTTCCTTCCACCCCCTCTACCTCTGCACAAGCACCCAGCCTTCCAGGGAAGCCCGGCAGGGCTCCCCACCCTCTGTCTTATCTTCCACGCCCCCGACCCACGCCCCCTTCCTGCTCTGGCCAGCACAACCCGGCCCATACCCCAGGACCCCTCTCCCATGCCCCCGCGCTATTCCCCCACGACCCCACCCCCCTGCCCCACGACCCCGCCCTGTCTCCCACGCCCCCGCCCGCCCGCGCGAGAAAACAGGAAGGGGCCCGCGGCGGCGGCGGCGGCGCTGGAAGGAAGCGCAGGAAGCGGCGGCGGGTGCGGCGCTTATCTCGGGCCCCAGCCGGACCCCTGGCCTCGCGCCCCGCGCCGGCCGGGCAGGGGACGTGGGGGCGGCCGGAGGACAGGCCTGCTCACCTGGCGGGGGGCCCTGGCCGCCTTACCACCGAGCCACAACTGTCACAACTGGGCCATGTAGGGAGGCGACGGGACTTCACTGAGCCAGGCTGTTGCCCCGCCAGCCCGGGGACCCAGGGGCCGGTGTCCAACCGCAAGGCGCCCCACCTCCCCACAACGCTCACTGGCCCGCCCCGCCCCCAGGCCCTGACCGCCCCGTTTCCCCCCTTACAAGGACTCGCTTTGCCCTGCAGGTGCGGGCTCCCTGCTGCTTCTTCCGGGCTTTAACTCTTGGAGGGGTGGGGGGGACGACGCGCCGATGGTTGTTTCTGTGTTTACAAAGCTGGGTCTTTTCCTGGGGAGGGGGCAGGATGGGGACTGTCCCTGGGCGCCCCCCAGGGTCCCGAAGGCCACTGGCAGGGACAATGGGCTCCAACACCTGGCACTCCACCCCCCCACCCCCGCCCCATGAGCATGTGCTTTGCTTCCTGGAGTGGGGGGCCGCGTGTGTTTCCGCGTCAGCCACGACTGGAACGGCGCCTCCGCGCACACCTGCAGGCAGGGACCCCACACTCAGGCTCACAGGCAAGAGCCCGAGGGCCCTCAGGTCTGGTGCAGGTGTTTCCTCCCGCGCCTTCGCGGCACCCAGCGCCAGATGCAGGGTCCGGCCGACTCACGTCCTGTCCCAGAGCCCTGGCTCCGCGAACGCGGAGGTGTGTCTGTTCAGGGCCTGGCATGGCGGGCACCCGTCTTTCCCACAACCTCCCACCGCCTCCTGGTGCTCAGCTGGGCTGGGGTGGCGGCCAGTAGGGGAGGGGACACGGGGGAGATGCCGCTGGAGCCCATGAGTAGGCCCCAGGCAGGGCAAAGGCGCTCTGCCGCCCTCAGAAGGGCCAGTGCTCGAGGTTGGCACGGACCCCACCCCTGTGGTCTGTTGGCAGCCTGGGGAGGGGCAGAGGTGGGAAGTGGGGGTCGAGAGAGAGAGGGGCCTGTGGGCGGGGGCAGGGAACACACAAGTGGCACAGTTGGGATCACGTTTCTGGTTTTCCGAATCCAGAGACTAGTTTGCCTGTTGCCCGTGTTCCAGATGTTCTTTCAAAGGCTCCCAGTCTGGGGAGGCCGTGGGACCCGGACTACCCTTCAAAGCCTGCCTGGCCCCTCCTTGCAGCGCTGCACATGGGCGGTCTGGCTCCCTGGCCAGTGCTCTGCGGCCGCGTCTGCCACCCCGGCACAGCCCCTCCCCCTGGCTCTCAGCCACCGCACCCCCCGCCCCGGTGAAGCAGCTGAGAAGGCACGTGTGTAGGACAGAACACCACAGGTGCAGGCCCCAGCCCCGCCACGTGTGTGCCCCAGAAAGGGTGTTTTATGGAGGAAGAACCAGGCTCAGGCCACATGCCTAGGGCCTTGGCAGGGAAGGCAGGGCACAGGGGCCTGGCAGATACCTCTAGTCCACGAAAGGCGGGGCCCATCCACCGGGTCACACCGCCTACACTCTGCCCTCCGTGGCCCCGTGACCCCTGGCCAGTGGCTCTGTCCTCACCGTTGAGTCTCTTTCCATCTCTCTGTCGGTTCTGGTCAGTTCCAGCCAGCAAAGATTTGGGTAGCTCATGTGCCCCGGTGCCGAGCCTGGAGGGCCAGACCTCAGATCTGAGCAGGGCGGCCCCAGATTTCCCTCCACCTGCCCCAGACGTGGTCTGGTTGGGGTGTCCCCGCCCTGGACAAGTGAACTTCGTCCCAGAAGCCAGAAGCCCACCCTGCCCTCATCCTGCATGAGCAAAGATGCTGAAGTGGGTTGAAGGGTGGCCCCAGAGATACGTCCACCTCCCAGAACCTACGAGTGGGACCTTACGTGGAAAAAGGGTCTTGGCAGATGTAATTAAGGATCTTGAGGTGAGGAGATCATCCTAGATTACCCAGGTGGCACTAAATCCAGCAGCAAAGTTCCTCAGAGAGGAGAGACGGCCACACGAAGCAAGAGGCAGGTATTGGAGCGACGCAGCCACAAGCGAAGGAATACCCGGAGCCACCAGAAGCTTCAAGAAGCAAGAATGGCTTCGCCCCTGGAGGGAGCACAGCCCAGCCCTACAACACCCGATTACAGGCCAATGATACTGATTTTGGACGACTTCTGGCCTCCAGAACTGTGAGAGAAGAAAATTTTCTTGTGTTAGGTCACCTAGTTTGTGCTAATTTGTTATAGCAGCTCTAGGAAACTAATACAGATGGTTTCTGAGATGTGGGGACAGCGGCCCATGTCCCCACAGCCATGATGCTGACCCATCATCTGGGGGTTGGCAGAAGCAGGCCTGGGCACGATGTGCAGAGCCTGTACCTGGCACTGAGGCCTCGAGATAAAGTGCAGAGGGTGGACAGCGGTGGCCGGGGCGGGGGGTGGGGGTCTCGTGCTGAGAACAACGTCAAAGTGAGATGAGGGAGGGACCACTGGGGTCTTCGAGCTCAGGCCACAGGCCTCCAGCCCCCACGCCCAGGCGGTCAATTTGCCAGGACAGACCAGGGTTAGACATCAGGAGGGTGTGCCTGAGAGGGGCACCCTGCCAGACAGGGTGGGGCAGGAACCTGGACCTGTGCGCTCACACATCCCTGTGCACACACACCTCGACATATACATTTGTGTACACACACACACACACACACACACACACACACACACACACACACGCTCACTACCGGGGAGGCTCTGGCAGGGGCCCCCAGGGAGGAACAGCCGGGCCAGGGTGCAGGAGCATCTTGTCCACCACCATGGTTGCAGTCCAGGACTCGGACGGAGATTGTGTCCCTGTAACTGAGGTCTCTGCTCCTCCTCCCAGCCCCCCTGAAACTGGGGTTTGTTGGGAACTGCCTCAGGCATGGGCGGACGGAAAGGGCTGCCCATTGCCCGCTCACCACAGCAGCAAGGAGGGCTGTGGGTGGGCAGCAGCCATGACGGCCCAGAGGCCACGCCCAGGCGCCCTTAGGAGGCACACTCTCCCCACAGGCCCTGGCGCTGAGGCAGGTCCAAGTGCAAGGAGCCAGGTGCCCTGGGGAAAGCAGGAGCGTGGTGGGGGCCTCTGTGGAGGGCCTGTCCCTCCCCATCCCCGCACCCAGACCCCCGGACTCTCTTACTGACCTTCTACCAGGCCCGATTCAGCTCCCCCAAGCCTTGTGCTCCAACCAAAGCAGGACTTTTCCCTCCTACCTGGACGCCCAGCAGGAGCCAGCGGCATGACTGCTACCCTCAGCTTGCTCCTCCACCAGTGTTCCCCGAGTTCAAGATGAGGACTCCCCCAGGGACCCAGGCCAGGACCCTGGGGCTGCCCGCACCTCCCCTCACCCCATTCATGTCCAAGCCCACCTCCTCCAGCCTCACCTCAACCACACAGGCCCCCTGCCCAGGCCACCCTCACACTCAGAGTGCGACCACGTGGCCTGGGAACCTACAAGGCGACTGCATGCACCCTGAGGTCCCCAGCCTGCACACAGGGCACATGCGGGCTGTCACTCTGCTTGGGGCCTGGCTCTCATCCCGGCCCTTACACTTCGGGCTGTGACGTCTGGGGCAAGTCCTGTAACCTCCCCGTGCCTCAGTTTCCTCCTGTACGAACCAGGGGCAGTGGTTCCTGCTGCTCGGACTGAACGCGTTCACACGCGCACGATGGGGGCGCTCAGGGCCAGCTGTGCCCTGCTGACGGCTCCGCCAGCAAGGCCTGTCTGCATCTCCTGCTCGCCTCTGTTCTGCCAGGGTGCCCAGGGCAAGGCCTGCTTCGGTGCCTACTGGGTCCGTCCACCTGTCAGGGGAGAGCATGATGACAGGTGTGCCGACCAGGCACCCACCTTGACCAGGTGCTCTGCCTGCCCTGCTGCGCCCCCTCCACAGGCTGTGATCCGGGAGGGGGCCACGGACCTCCAGGCCTACGCGGCTGTAGGTGCGGGACTCCAGGGATCAGCCCTCCACCGGGCCACGCAAACATAAGGTCCCAGGACACAAGACGGTGGGTCCCTGGCTGGCCTGTCCAGTCCCGCCGCCGAGGAGCTGCTGCCACCCTTCCCAGGCCACAGGAAATGGCCTGGCCCAGCTTGCAGCCAGGGCCGCAGCTCGCTTCCCTTCAGGCCCGTTTCCTTTATCCGGTTGTTTTGCTCCGAATTCACAAAGCTCAGCCTTCCCCTCCCCTCCATTTCCACCCTTCCCCCATCCCAGAGTGGAGCAGGACGGATACGATGCTACATTTTAGGACCAGCAGGAGTCCCCATCTGCCCCCGCCCAAGCCTGCAGCGCCGACTTAGCAGGAGTCCCGTCCCGAGGCGCCCCCTGCTGGCCGAGCCTGGGAACACCGCCGCTCCCCCCCTCCCCCACACCGCGTGCGCGGGAGGCCCCAGCGCCCCCTCCCCACCGAGGCGCGGACCCGGGGCGGCCTGGCCCCACAGCTGTTAGGCGAAGAAAGAGCGAACAGGGCCGCAGCACCAGCTCAGTTTATTGGGGCCTTGCTGGGGGCGGGGGGCGGGCCCCCTCCGGGACCAGCTCGCCAGGCGGGCCCCGCCTCCCAGTCCCGGGCCCTCCGAGGAGTGCGGGCCGCGGCGAGGGAGGGGCCGAGCCGCAAGGCCCTTTCCCAAACCCCGCGCGCTCGGGGAGCTTAGGAGTCCCAGGAGCCGTCGGTGGCCGCGGCGCGCAGCGCGAAGAGTTTCTCCCAGCAGGTGGCGACGGCGTCCAGGGCGCGCAGCAGGAGCCGCCTCCGGCCGCCCGGACGCCGAACAGGGCGCGTCTCGGGCCGCCGGCTCCGCTGTCGGGGACGCGTCGGTCAGGGCGTGGGCATGGTCCCCGCCCGCCCCCTCCCCCGCAGCTCGTGTTCAGCCCCTGGGAAGGGAGACCGCGGGGCCGTGGTAGCGAGCGGGGACGCGCACCTGGCGCAGCGTCCGGCAGTGGCGCCGCATCACCGCCTCGGTGCGCATGGCCACGGTCCAAGCCGCCTTTTCCAGAGCCCCGCGGCGGCCCCCGGCCACCGCCCCACGTAGGGTCCGACCCAGGGCCACGATGGACAGTAGGATACTGTGCTCCTGGGGAGGGAGGAAGCGGGGGGGCTGGGGGAGGAGCCCCGTGGGGAGGGGGCTGGAGGGCTTGGGTGGTGATGTCTCCATACCTTCTGGGCGCCACAGGAGGCTCCCACCCGGCCCCGCCATCGGGAGGCCGCGGCTCCAGTCAGGTTTTTCTGAATGAAATGGAGCTGTCTGGAGCCGGGCCCAGTCCACCTCACCGCGGCCTGCAGGTCCTCGAAGATGACCGCGCGGTAGTGGTGGAGCACGTCGGGGACGCTGCAGGCGCCGAGCCTGGCCCGGCCCGGTGCAGCCCCCAGCAGTGCCAGCAGGAGCGCCCAGAGCGCGGGCCTGGGGGGCCCCTGGAAGGGATACAGGCTCAGAGTCTGCGGAGGGGCCGACCCTCCTGCAGCACTGCGGGCAATGTGCTTTCCCCCCCCCCCGCCCCCGCCCCCGCCTCCGCCTCCACACACACATGTACAAGGGAATCTCTGAGCTGGTATAACGGAGACGTCGCCATGCCATTCAACAAATGCTCTAGGCACAGGGCTGGCAGGTTTGGGGAAGGACAGACAACAGCACCCGCGGCTCTGGTCTGCATGGGTGTGAGGGCCCAAGTACCCATAAGACTGGAGGGCAGGACTGACCTAGGTCTGGCTACAGCGGGAAGCACCCCCTGTACAGTCTCACCCTTGGCCATGCCCTGACCCATGCCCACCAGAGCTGGGCTCATCGCCAGGTGCCCCACAGGAGAGGGCAGAACTGATCTGCCCCCTCAATGGCCAGGCAGCTTCTCCTCACCCTCCCCATGGCTCTGCTACCAGCTCTGAGAGCCATGGGGGCTGGGGTTCCCTTGCACCCCCAACCCAACCAGGACAGGGGTGAGGGCTCAGAGCTCAAAGCCACACCCCTTTGGGAGGGGAAGGCTTGAGGAAAGCCCAAGGCAAAGGGAGGAAGGGGACCGTGGTCCACACCACCAGGGCTCTCCTCCCCCAGAAAGAAAACTGGCTCTCATGGTGAAGAGCTCAGAAGCCCGAACATCAGAGAGAGAGAGCAGCTTGTCTGCAGGCTCCCAGCCCCCAGGCTGGAGTCACACAGCACTGGAAAATCAATCATGTGAACCCAGCGAGACTTGGGACTCGAGACACAGGACTCGACTCTGCTTCCCAGCCTGGCAGGAGAGCCTGACCACGCAGGGCCGGACCTGGAGTCCGTGGGGGCTCCCTGCCTGAGGCACCCGGCAGCGTTGGCCGGAGGACCAAATGCAATTAGCTGTGGGCCCTTCTCGAAGCCCACCCCCTCCCTAGACAGGCTTGGCATGATGGCCAGCTCAGTCACCCTCTCTGCCTGCTGAGGGTCAGAGATCATAGTGAGCACAAGAGCCGTTGGTGCTGGAGGGACGTCCAAGTGGGGTAGGTTGGTTGCCCAGGGGGTCCCGGGAAGGCCTGTCTGCCCCTGACCAGGGCCCGAGGCTCAGGCCAGTCCAACCCATGAGGACAGGGTGGCCCCAGCTCCAGGAGGGAGACTCCCTCCCCCCGCCGCTGCAGCTGCCGGGAAGGCCCGTCAGGAACACCCAGGGCCAGGCTGCGGTGACGGGAACCAAGGGGGGTTTCCCGGTGGGGACACGGCGGGACAGCAGCCTCTCCTGGGCTGTGCATGCTCCCTGCCCAGCCGAAGTCAGCCCCCTCCCCAGCGGCCCACAGCTGCTCACCATGGGCTTCTCAGGCTCAGGCCCTCCCTCACTCCCGCCAGTGGGCCTGGGACATGATCCTGGGGTCCTCAGGTGGGGAGCGCCGCTGCCACTCCAGGTCCGCTCCAAACCCGGCCAACAAGGCTTCCCTGGACGGCAGGCAGCCGAGGCTTTTGAAGTTGGCTCCTCTGAGCAAAGCGGGGAGGGAGGAGGGAGGCCCCAGGATCCCAGCCCTGCCACCTCCCTCTCCCCACCGCTATCCAATCACTTCTTCAATTAACCTGACCCCGGAGCCCAGCCCCACCGGGCTGTCTTCCCACCCAGTGGATCTTGGATTAAGCCGGACCTGGGAGATCTTCTCTGCTGAGGAGGGGCCAGGGCGCTCGGTGGGCAGAGAGCAGGGTAGGGCCCGGCTGCTGGGGAAGGGGGGCCAGGAGAAGCGGGGTCGCCCTGCGCCCTCCTCCAGGGCCTTCCTCGGTGGTCAGCAGGTGCTACCTCTGCCAGGAACTTGGCCACCAGCAGGACCAGGTGAGCAGGACGTCACCCTCCCACCCCCCAGCTCCCCCACCCTGACGTCCGGGGGGTCCTGCCCCAGCAGGTCCCAGGCAGGGGACTTCCCGGCTCCCCGCTGGCCCAGCACTCAGGGGAGAGGTGCTTCCCACTGCTCGCCCGTCCTGGGCTGAGCGGGGTCTTTTGCCGGGGGAGCTCACGGCCACTCACCAACCAGGCTTGCAGGGAGCCGGGCCACAGCACCCTGCCGGGCAGTGTGCTGGAGCTGCCCAGCCCTGCCCAAGCCTAGGAACTCAGCTAGCCTTGAGCTGGAACTGAAAAATCTCAGTGGAAGAAAAGCTAAGAGATGTTTTCCCCAGGGAGAAAAGCAGTTTCACCACCACCTCGAGGCACTGAGAAAACAATCCCCAGGCAAACGAGGAAAGACATTTGCATGTGGCCAATCAGATGCTCTGGAACGTTCCAAGGGCTCTGTGGGAGGCCTCACCTGACCTGAGATCAGAGTAAGTGTCCGGGAGAAGCCACAAGCAACTAAGGGCAGCCAGCTGCCCTGTGGCCGCAGCCAAGTCCCTGCCCCTTCCTGGGCCTCAGTTTCCACATCCGTACAGGGACAGGCTGGCTTTCAAGCTCCTAAAAACTTCAGGACTCACTTTCCAGTGCAATGGGCAGGACCTCCTCCAAAAGGGATCAAAGGAAACTCCTGAGGATCAGTGACAACACCCAGGAACCTCTGGCATGGCCCTCTGGGACTGGCTGATCTCGGGTAAGGAGAGGAAGGATTTCCAGAGCCACAGACCATCCGTGAGCGGGGCCTGCCCCGGGGGCCCACCCTGGCACCAGCAGTTCCTGACCCCACACAGGGATGGTCCGATCCCGCCCAGGGCTGGCCACGACCTTGTGGCTCCCAGAGCAACGGAGGTGGACCCGGCTGGGCCCGCGCTCTGCAGGCAGATGCCCACGCCCTTGGTGCTGACGAGAAGGGCGTGCTCCCCAACCTCGGCTGCTGCCAGAGGGCTAAGCCATGGGTCAGTGACTGACCCGCAGAACGAGCACCGAGGAGCCCCTCTGGGATCGTTTCTTACAAAAGAATGTGTGGGAGTAACCACCAGCCGCCCTTCTCGTCACCACACGTGACGATCCGCATCTCTTGCCCCCCCTGACCGTGGCCTCTGGACCGACCCTGACCTCCGGCCAGATGTCTCCAGCCGTGGCCAACGCACCCCCTTCCAAGAGAACTAGCTAGTTTCCAACTGGACACAGACGCAGGGATCCAGAGCCCGAGGAAGTCTTTCATCCTCACGTGGTGAAAACACACTCAAGTCTCCCAAGTAATGAATGCATTTGCAGTCTAAAGAGAGGACAGTTACAAGCGCTTTAGCATAAAATTGCCGACTCCAAATTAGCAAAAGTGAATTCACCTGCCAATGGGAGTGAGCCTCTCACACGCTGGGGGCAGCACCTCAGGGGCCAGGCCCGTCCGCACCCAGGAAAGTCACCTACCCAGGGGCACACGCAGCCTGCCGCTGCGGGCTAGTGGGGGCCGCAGACCACCCCGGGGCGGGAGAGCGCGTGCACCAGCAGAGGCACTGGAGTCGCCGGGCCAGCCAGACCCCGGCTGTCCCCACGCGGGGCTTTTACCCAGGACATGAGGTCCTGCCACCATCTCCATAAAGCCCTGGAGAGCCTCACCGCTCCCCTGGCGTCTCCTCTGTGGGCACGGGTTCTCACGAGGCCTCCTGGAAAGTGAGCCCCGTCCAGCGCGGGGCAGACTGGGGCGGCCAAAGCACGCGAGGGGAGGGCTCGGAGAACACCCGCCGGCCACAAACCCCACAACTACTAGAAAGCCTTTAATCAAAGACAGGACAGACAGCTCTCACAGCCCCCGCCCCGCCCCCAGCCAGGGCAGGGCCGGGACAGTCAGAAGGTGTTCTTGATGCGGGCTGCCACCAGCACCAGGATCTCCCCGATCTTCCGCTGCCAGTTGGCAATGTCCTTGGACGTGGCGCACCACAGCTCCCCGTGCCGGGGCTCGGCGTTCTCGCAGCGCCTTTTCACCTCCTCCCGCTGCTCCTGGGTGGGGACCGCGGGCACGTGAGGCACCCCTACTCCCCCGCCGCCCCCAGCCCCGCTCCCCGGGAGCAGGCCCGCCACATTCCACCAGGCCTCACACCAGTGCCCGCACCCGCCCCCCAACTAGGAGCCAACCAGCTCCCCCAAGCCTGGCTTCCACGTCCCGTGGGGACCCAACGGGACTGGGCTCCGGGAGGGCTCCTGCATAGCAGGACAGGTCCCCCGAGGCACAAGGACGACTCCCAGGCCTCCAGCTCCAGCCCCATTTGTGCCATGGCCCGAGCCCCCATCACAACCAACTCATTAAAAGATGCCCCAAACATCTAAATCTCAGGCTGAGAGGCTCCAAGGCTGTAGCCAGAAAGCCGCGTGGAAGCTGAATCAGCCGTCAGCGCTGCGGGACAGGTGGGGCGGGGGCAGCGGGCGGCAGGTGCCTCACCTCTGTGCCGTGCTGCAGCTCGAACTTGTAGAAGAAGGCCCAGGCATCCCCCAGGTCCGAGTCGATCTTCACGGTGCGGTGGAACCACTCCCGGGCCTTGGTGATCTTCCGCTCGCTCCAGAACAGCCTGGGGGGAAGCAGCAGGGCGGGACTGAGTGAGCGGCCAGGGGACGGCGCTGGGGGGCACTCTGGGGCTGGCCCTGACCTCCTCGGGCCACAGCCCGCTCCCGGGTGCGCTGGACGACGAGCCCGGTCTGTCTAGTGACCTGCCACAGGCAGCCACGGTGGCACAGAGCCTGGCTCAGGCGCTGCTGGTCTTGTCTTCTCCCTGGAGAGCTTGGGCTTCCCACAGGGGTGCCGAGGAATCAGTCCTGACCACCCGGAAACCACTCCAGGTGACTAACCTGAAATCCTCCTTCAAGTGTCTAACCAAAGCATTTCTTAAAAAACCGCCCACAGAGCAAGAACTTCAAACTCCCTTAAATTATTTTCCTTTGAGTAAAATACAGGGAGGTGAAAGTAATAAACCTGACAGAAATTAAATCAGGGCTCTGATTAGGGAAAGTGAAGTTTCTGCCTGCTCCTCCATATTCACCTTCTGGAACGTTCTGCCCTACCAGGCAGCTCCAGCAGGAACCCAAGCCAACACTGAGAACCTGGGCTATACCAGCAGACACAGCAACCTGAAAACTAGGTCCAGGAGAGGATCCACAGCCTCAGAAACCAAGTCAGGGGCCCAGGGAGCCTTGCCGACATGCCAGCGAAGGGAGGGCAGGCCAGTGGGGAGGCGCGGTGGGCACTCTGACAGCGGCCCACCGGGGCCTCTGGGTGGCTTCCATCCTCCACCCAGCTCCACAGCCAGAAGCACCCGAGCAGACATGCACCACGCACCCTCCAGGCAGCTGTTCGGGCTGCTCTCAGCTACAAAACCGGAATAATGTCATGCTCTGATAGCTTGATTGTTTTTTAAGCCTTGTGGTATTCTTAATTGCTAATGTTAGATAAACTGTGATTTAAAGAGCACAAACCCAGATAGCAGCACACAGAGCACCCGCCTGGGAACAGCAAGGAGAGACCTGTTTACCTTACAAAGCCTTTTATGAGGTTTTATGGCAGCCCTATCGGAGTGGAGTAGAAGGCGGAAGGGCGGGAGCCTCCCAGGTGGCGGGGGGCCCAGGCTGCGCCTCAGGGGCCCGAGGGAAGCGCCGCGCGCAGTGCCCTCGGCCCCCACGGAGGAGGTGCTGGCAGGAGCTGAGCAAGCAGGTGGGCCAGGCTCTTGCCGGGGCAGCAACAGTGCACAGGAGCTCCTGGGCCCCACACACCCCCTGGCCCAGGGGAGAGCCCAAGGAGCCCTCCTAGCCCGGCCACACCCAACCCCGGCCAGGTACTCAGGCTGCTCCTCTCAGGCCGTCCATCGTCCTCCTTCTAGAAGGGAGCAGAGACCCTGCGGGGCCAGGAGGTTCTGAAGGCCCTCCACGCCTCCCCAGGGAGCCCGGGACCCAGCACCCTGCATGAGCTTGCAGCGGGAGGTCACTTGCTCACCTCCTCTTGTCCTTGAGGCTGGGAGGTGGCCTCCACACCCTCAGGCACACTGAGCCTGACCAACAGGCCCTGGATTGTTCCCGGGCTCACACAGGTCAAAGGGTCTGCTTTCTGGCCCTAACGCAATGGAAACAACTGTCTTGCTTACAGCCCTCTGAACCAAAGAAGGTTCGCTTGTAACCTAAATTCCGTGTGGCCCAGCATCAGCAGGCCTGTCTGTCCTGCAACCCAAGGCCCGCGTAGGGATAAACTGAAGACTAGTGGAGACAGAGAGAGCAGAGCCACAGGAAAGAACCAGGACAGAGGGTCGCGGTCCAGGACGACCCAGGCCATCCCGGTAGCCCATGTCCAGGGGGCCTCTGCCCAGAGATGCGCTCGGACATGGAGCTGTGGAGGCCGCGGACCAGGGGAGCCCACCCTGCTCCAGGGACCAGTGAGGGGCTCAGCACCGCCACGAGGACACCTACTCACTTGGCCACAGCCAGGAGCACGTGGGGGTCATGCTCACACCTCTTCAGGGCATCCACGCTCTTGGTCTTTCGCTGGGGCCTCGCCTCCAGGAAGACGGCTTCAGACCACAGGACCCCTGAAATCCAGACACACAGACGTCTGCCTCAGCTTTCAGATGTGCCCATCCACACACAGGCTGCCCAAGGGCAGCCTTCGAAGACTGAGGGTGTCCACAGCTGCACCTCCCGCATGGCCGCTCACGTCTGCTTGGGCAGAAGAGCAGAGGCCGCCTGTGCCGCCGGCCCCACTGGCACGGATGGGACAACATCCTGGGGGCGGCTAGGCTGGAAGTCCCAACAACTTCCAAGGGTTCACTCCCAGGGCCTCAGTGACTTCACAGCTGAGAATTTATTGTAACAAAATAACCAAAAGTGCTACTAAAGATTCAGGCAGAAAGACGACCTGGGATTGATAGCAGCCTGCAAACTGACCCCCAGTGAGTGGTATATTTCTGACATACACGCAGGTAATTCTACGATGCCTCTAAAAACTGTGCGTTAAGAATTCAATAATGAAAGATTCTCACAAAATTTTCAGCTTTAAAAAAAGGCACGGGGGGCTTCCCTGGTGGCGCAGTGGTTGAGAGTCTGCCTGCCGATGCAGGGTACACGGGTTCGTGCCCCGGTCCAGGAAGATCCCACATGCCGCGGAGCGGCTGAGCCCGTGAGTCATGGCCGCTGAGCCTGCGCGTCCGGAGCCTGTGCTCCGCAACGGGAGAGGCCACAACAGTGAGAGACCCGCGTACCGCAAAAAAAAAAAAAAAAAAAAAAATTACACACGTAACAGAAACTTTAGGAGAGATACTGAATAAAATACCTTAGAGACAGAAAGGATTGATTCTTAAAAAAAATAAAAAATAAAAAAATAAAAATAAAAAAAGGCACAGGGCTTCCCTGCCTGGTGGTGCAGTGGTTAAGAACCCACCTGCCAATGCAGGGGACACGGGTTTGAGCCCTGGTCCAGGAAGATCCCACATGCTGCAGAGCAACTAAGCCCGGGTGACACAACTACTGAGCCTGCACTCTAGAGCCCATGAGCCACAACCACTGAAGCCCGCGCGCCTAGAACCCGTGCTCCGCAACAAGTGATGCCACCGCGATGAGAAGCCCGCGCACCACAAGGAAGAGTAGCTCCCGCTCGCCGCAACTAGAGGAAGCCCACGTGCGGCAACGAAGACCCAACACAGCCAAAAAAAAAAAAAAAGGGCACAAAACCAAACGCACAGTATGACTTTGATTTTGTGCAATAATACAAGTTATAAAAATACAAACAAGCTAAAAGCAATGATTTCCGAGTACTGGGCTTACAGGTGATTTTCATGTCCCCTTTTGTGCTCCAAATTCGTTTATACCGCACGTGCACTAACTTACAGACTTGAAATGAAATAGTAAAAAACTAAATTATATATATTAAAAAAACGGTAGCACCTCAGAACACGAGGTCAAACTCCTCACGCTGAGGCTTGAGTTCAATCGTCTAAATGACCGAGTGTAACAGATGTATTTTTGTCTGTCTGAACCTGATGCCCCTGTCTGCAGCCTGGGAGCGGGGTGCTCACCGGAGTTGGGGCACTCCTGCAGCGCCTTGGCCATGAGCGTGCTGGCGATGTTCTTCAGCCCCGCGCGGTACTCCAGCCGCACAGACTCCAGCCTGCGGAGAGAGGCCCGAGGCGGGGGTCGAGTGCCATCCACTGGCAGCCCGATGACAAGCGGAAGGTCCTGGGGAGCTGCAGGGGCTGGATTTCCCTGCTCTGCCCAGCGGCTCATCTACCAGAGGAGGGAGATGCTGGTGACCCGCACCCTCAAGCCGCCGCAGTTGGCAACACCTGGGATTCTGATGTCATCGAGGTGCGAATGAAGACGGCCAGGATGAAGACAGACAGGCCTGCTGACGGCTGCTGGGGCACCTCATTGAGCTGACACCCTGAAGGCGCACGCTGCATCTCTGTGTGCACAGCCTCCTATGCATATTCTTCACCCGGCAAACGCCTATTCATCCCTCAAGGCCTTTCCCAGATATCACCTCTTCTGTAGAGTCCACTCTCTTGGCGTCATCCACTCCCGATGCCCTGGCTCTCCTGGGGAACCCTTAATCTGAACACAAGCTACACTGCGGCCAACTACCTTCAGGCCCGTCTGAACCCTCCCACGGCTGAGACAGGACTCCTCACGGCTGGCACCTTCCCACAGAGCCTGAGCTGGAAATGCTGCACCAAGTCCTCGGCCTGAGTGTGTGAGCGAGGCTGGCTCATGGGGGGCGGCACAGGGACTCACCACAGGCCGGGGTTCTTCGGGTTCTTCAGGCGAGACTTCTCCAGAATGGCCCGAGCTCGGGTCAGCTGCCCAACCTTCTCCTCCAGCCGGGAGAGCAAAAGCCACAGGGGTGTGGAGTGGGGACATTTCTTCAACTGCAGCCACAGACACAAGTGAGAGAGGGCTCAGCTGGCATCTGGGGGGGCTGTAACAGCCGTGGTGGCTCCTCGAGCCGGGAGTGAGGACCACCTTTGCCCCCAGAGACCCAGCCGCTTCACACCCAGGCGTGTGTCTACACGCACGGCTGAACTGTGCACACGTGCACGGGGTGTGTGTTCATGAGCACGCTGTGGGTGTCAACACAGCAGCTTGTGCCTTACGTGGGCCGTAAACCGTACTCCACTGAGTGCAGCGTGCACGGCTTGGTGGGGGGCAGACACCGGGACCGGGTTAGAGGACGGGCCTGCCCCGAGCCCACAGCCCCTCCGAGCCCGGCGCCCGCCCGGGGAGAGGGCGCCCGGCTCACCCCCTGGCTGTAGGCCTCCCGGGCCTTGTCCACAAGCTCCTCCTGCTCCTCGACCTGGCCCTTCATCATCCAGAGCTTGGGGAAGTCCTCATAGTGCTTCAGGGCCTCCTCGCACAGCTCCTGCGCAGCCGCGATGTTCCCCAGCACCCACTCCAGCTTCACAGACTTCATGAACACCTGAGGGGTCAGACGGCCTCAGCCCGGCTCTGGTGCTGGGCCTGGGCTGGGCCGGCACCTTCCTGGTGCTCGCCTGACCGAGAGCTCGCCCTGAACGCTGTCTCGTATCTTTTGGGACAAGCTAGGGCTACACACATGAATGCATTTTAAAGCCAAGAGTGAACAAATGAGCTCCGAGTACCGTGGCCTCAGGCGGGGTGTGGGGCGCGGCGGTCCCGCATGTGGCGGGCGGGACGGCTCTGCTTACCCGGGCGGTGGGCGCGCTGCTCCGGGCCTTGGCCAGCAGCCTGCGGGCCCGCTCGTACTCGTTGTTCTCGGACTCCAGCTTCACGGCCGCCAGCCAGATCTCCTCGCTGTTGGGGTTAGCCTGCGGGGCAAGCACGCAGCATGAGCAGCGAGCAGGGTGAGGGTACCCTAATCAAAGGCAGCCCGCCTGGGAGCCAGACCGGGCCTCACTCCGCAGCAGGACGTCTAATCCAGGCATGTCCTGGGCTAACGGGGAACGGAGCAGAGTCCAGCCCCAGGACACCGACTTCCTCACAAACAGGCCAGCCTGTCTCACTGCCACAGACGTGCAGCCTCCATGGCACTGGGGCCGTGGTGCCAACCGCCACCCTCTGCCTGCTGACGCCGCCCTGCGTCAGCAACCCTGCTCTTTCCCAAGCCTAGCAATGAGGAACTGGCCGTCCCAGTGTGTCAACGTGGATAGGACGGAAGGATGCCCGGGACATCACGGACGGCGCGGAGAGGGCTCCCGGGGTCAGGACTGGGTCACGTACAACCCAGAGTCCAGCAGACATGTGGGTGGTGCCCTCCAGCCTCCTGAAAGCACAGCCAGCTGCTGGCCACACTCAGCCTGACCACGTCCCCAACCTGAGAAGCCCCCCCCCCCCACCGGTGGCAGCTAAGGAGAAGAGGGGCAGAGACAGGCAGCACTGCCCAGGCAGTGGCGGGAGAGCGCCGGAACCACTGGGAGAGGAGGAGTGTCCTCCACCCTGGGCGCCCAGACGACAGCTGAGAGCAGAAGGGAGACCCAGGCCAGGCCCCTGCATGTGTTTACTCAGGGAAGGACAGACTTTATTATGCCAGCCTGGGTGACAACACAGTGACATAGACTCTCTAGTTTATAAAAAAGGATGCTGCAAACCACTGACTAACACCCCTGTTGTCATAAAGTATTAGGATGTTACACGTGACAATAAAAATCAGGTCCTAAGAAAAATGCACGGGGACTGCCCTGGTGGTCCAGTGGTTAAGACTCTGCGCTTCCAACGCAGGGGATGCGGGTTCGATCCCTGGTCAGGAAACTAAGATCCCACATGCATGTGGCGCAGCCAAAAAAGAAAAAGAAAAAAAAAACCAAAACACTAAAAAAAGGCAAGAGAAATGCACAGCTCACGGCATCAGCCACAGTGAGCCCGGCTAGGCACAGCTGTCTGAACTCAACTCCACCCGCCGACGGGCCTGGGCAGTGCCACGTGGCCCACGTGGGACCCCAATGCAGGCACCTATGCTCGGGCACGGGGCACAGGCCTTCCTCGGGCGGGGACTGGACACCCTAATGTTCACGTAGGAAAGTGGCTGTCGCCGTGCCCTCGTGTGGGGACATGGTGCTCCGGCTGCTGCCCTGTCCCTCCTGTCTCCCTGAGTCTGTGTTGTGGAACACTTAGCCCGAGGTCAGACTGAGTGGCGGCAAATGAGAGGTAGGTGTCCATCGCCTGGGCCATTTTTCCTCCTCTCAGGGCCCCTCAGGGCCCCACTGCCCACAGAGCAGCCCAAGTCCCACGCGGCCTGACCACGCTCGGCCCCTCTAGGGTCAGCTCCTGTCGGCAAGGGGGCGGGGCTTGAGGAGGGCACGGGACCCTGGAGCCCTCAGGCCAAGGCCCACCCCTCACCCACCTGGAAGGCCAGAGCCAGGATGCTCCTCGCGGCGGGCACGTCCCCGGCCAGCCACTTGGACTTGGCGCCCATGAGCCACAGCACCTCTGCTTTGGGACAGTGGGCCACGGCCCGCTGCAGCAGGGCCTCCAGGGACTCCCTGAAAGACAGGGGCTGGTCACCACCAGAGAATGCAGGCCACTCTCAGCCAAGCCGCGGGCACTGAAAAGACAGTTAGCGCTTCAAAGTTCCACGCCGTCAATGATTTACCAGACTTCTACAACGGGGAGCGAGTGGGGAAATCTTTTCTCTCCATAAAGGCTCGAAAGTCAACTACTGAAGAGGGTGCTACAAAGCAGTGCATTGTTCAAACAGCAGGGTCTGATGGAACCTCTCAAGAGAGCCTTTTACAGCCGTGTGTCCTGGAGGCGTGATAACTTTGCGGTCTGGGGGCCGGGGGCCTTTTCATCTCTAACCACAGATCCGCCGATAAAGATTACGACCCGAGTCTACTCTCCGGCATCCAGAGAAACTGTCTTATTGGAAGAAAGTTATTTTAGGTCGCCGTCAAGCAAGAAGCCTGGGCTTCAGGTGTGAAGCCCCGACCCCTGCACAGCCCACCAGCCCGGTAACATCCCCGGCACAGACGACCTCCCCGGGGCTCGGCAGCAAGACCGAGGGAGCGCACAGAATCGTCTGCGTGGCATGGAGCTCGACACCGGAACCAACACCCCCAGGTCTGAAGCACTTGGCCCCCTCACCCCGCCAAGGACACCAGAGCCAGGGGAGGGGAACTGCCCCTGAACCCAGGGACCAAGACCCCCGGGAGCAGCCCTGCTCTAGACAGGACTGTCCGGGTGAACTCGTACAGGGTGAACTGGCAGGGTCATTTCAAAATGTCCCCAGAGGAGTTAACTGCAAAACACACAGCAGCCGGTGGGACCGGGAACTTCGGCAGCAAAGCCCAAGACTGATCGATGAGACAAAAGAAAAGCAACAGGGGCTCCGTGCTCCCAGCTGCAGCCCAGGTGGGACCAGGAGGCCCGAGCAGAGAGGACGCAGCAGAGGACCCAGGCAGAGGCTGCCCACCTAACTGCAGACGTTGCAACATCTAATTTAATCAGCAGTTACAGCCAATAAGGCAGACCCGAAAGGTTTTTTCAATTAAAGAGGACAATTAAAGAAAACTGTCAAGGACCTCCTCGGAGCACAAAAACCAGCCCAAACCCAAATGCAGCTGAAATGAAAAACAGGCCTGCCGGGGCCCAGATGCCGCACCGCCCACGCTGCCGAAGCCAGAGCCCCACAGACGTGGGACTTCGGGCTCCAGCCCTGCCCCAGGGACCCCTCAAACCACCAGTGCCCCTGGCTCAGCTGCAGGCACTTGGGCAGATGGGCCCCTCAGTGCCTTGGCACTATACAACAGCAGCAACGCTAGCACAGAAGGTGCCAGAAAGACAGCCTGGCTGAAAAGCCCAAGAGCTTCCGCCCCTCGCCGCAGAGGCTGGACCTCGAACAAGGCCCTGGCCCACCCGCGGGGACGAGAGGCCTAAAGCCGGCGCAGGGCGGCGGGCCTGCCACGTACCTGGTGCCGTGGTTCTTCTCAAAGTACGCGGCCCGCAGCCACACACTCTTCTTGCTGGGGAAGACCTGCAGGGCGTAGGCGTAGATGGCTCGGGCACACTCCAGGGCGCTGTGGGCTACACACTAGGGCAGAAAGAGGGCCATGAACAGGGCGGCTCGGCACCGACCCAGAAGGGGTACCCACTCTGTGACTCCTGACCCGAGCCCTGTAGGCCAGTTACAAAGACTCTGGGGCTTCCGTGGCCCCATGGGACCAAATGACAGTCGCTCAGGGCCTGGGGGATGGGCAGGCCAGCCCATCTCAGGGGGTGAGCCCTGGAAAGCCCCACGCTCGTGGGCACCGAGGGCTTCCGCTCTTCCCGCAGCTCACAAAGCGCCGAGGACAGCTGCCTGCTCCAGCCCAAGTGAAGAGACGAGAGAGAAACGGAAGGAGGTCTGAAAGGGCTCCAGAGTTACTGCTCTCACAGTCTGTCATCTGACTGCAGCGTGATGGCCGCCGAGGCCCCCGTGTTCTCAAGGGCGATGAGGAAAGCAGGGGGAAGCACAGAGTTCAAGTCCACACTCAGAATTAAAAGGGCCCGACAACCAGAGGGAGCTGGGCTCTTCCCACGGGCAGAGGCCGTGGCGGCCTGCGAGGTCATTCTTCACACTTCTCTGTCTGAAATGTCATGTAACAAAAAGCCTTGAGGCCACGATGGTTGGCACTGGAGACTCTTTAGTGCTTACGAGGCACCCGGGTCACACGTGTGACACCGCATGAGTTCCATGCAGACAGCGGCCACGGCCTGCATCCAGGGACCAGAGGGGCAGGAGAGCGCCCACACGAACAAGGGAGAAAGAAAAGCTCTGCCCTGCAGGAGTCCAGCTGATCAACTCTCGTCAAACACAGAAGCCACGATATCTAGAAAACCAGCACCTGACAGATCCCACAGTAATAACTGACAGGAGCCAAAAGCATCCTTAATAGACCCGCAAACTCGTAGGTCAAAGTTTGGAGAGCAACGGCATGTTTACACAGTCTCAGTGTCTTCCCACAAAATACTCACTAGTTACAAAGGGCCACAGCAGCCTTCCAGGGGAGGGACCTGGCGGGCACCGCCTGAGCTGCTCAGAGGATGTGCCCCCACCGACCCAGCAGGACAGAGTCCTACAAAGATCAGAGCCCGGCCGTGAGGACACAGCGTGGAGACCAAACCAAGGGGCCTGTACCCTCAAAAAAGTCACACTCATGAAAAACGACAGACCAAAGCCCTCCCCCGAACTCTCGGGGCCACGGAGACCTGTGGATATGACCCTGGGCAGCTCCTCAACCAGAACACAGTTGGGTTTTTCCTTTTGCCAAAAGGCACTCAGTGAGCCAGGTGGTGAAATGTGAGTAAGGCCTCAGATTACATCGTAGTCCTACATCAGCACTGATCTCCTGAGCTTGACAGCTATGCTGTGGTTGCGTAAGAGAAGGTCCCCTTTTAGAGAAACACACACTGAAATGTCTAGACGGAAAGGGCCACCACAGGCGCAATGTACTCTCAAACAGTTGAGGGAAAATAAGGGGCATGTGTGTGCAAGTGTGTGCACGAGTGGAGAACACAAAAGCAAACGTGGTGAAATGGGTAAATCTGGGGGAATCTAGGTGTAGGGTGTAAACGAATTCCTCTTACAGTTTTGCAACTTTTCTGTAAGTCTAAAGTTATTTTTAAATCAAAGGCTACTGGGCTTCCCTGGTGGCGCGGTGGTTAAGAATCCGCCTGCCAATGCAGGGGACACGGGTTTGAGCCCTGGTCTGGGAAGATCCCGCATGCCGCAGAGCAACTAAGCCCGTGAGCCACAACTACTGAACCTGCGCTCTAGAGCCCGCGAGCCACAACTACTGAACCCATGTGCCACAACTACTGAGCCCGTGCGCCTAGAGCCCGTGCTCCGCAACGAGAGGCCACTGCAGTGAGAAGCCCGCGCACCGCAACCAAGAGTAGCCCCGCTTACCGCAACCAGAGAAAAGCCCGTGCGCAGCAACGAAGATCCAACACAGCGGGCAGGGGCAGGGGCAGGGGCGGGGGCGGGGAAGAGGCTATCACATTTAAGGTATTAAAAGCTTCAAATGTTTTTATTGATCTTGAACTCATCATCTCTTCTCTGGAATACCACTCCAAGGAAATCATTTCAGAGGGGACAAGAGCTTCATGTGCAAATGTTTTCTGAAGTGCAGGTTACAGCAAAGACCAGAGGTAGGGACGGTCCAGAGGTCAGGGGTGAACAGCTGGGAAGGTTTGGGAGATGGATTCCAGGTCCAGCTTAGCAAGCGCTCAAATTCTAGCTCTGCAGCAGACTAACAGAGAACTGTACTCCTTACAGTTGCAACTTACGTTTAAAAATCAGGGACTTCCCTGGTGGCACAGTGACTAAGAATCCGCCTGCCAATGCAGGGGACACGGGTTCGAGCCCTGGTACAGGAAGATCCCATGGACCGTGGAGCAACTAAGCCCATGCGCCACAACTACTGAGCCTGCGCTCTAGAGCCCGCGCGACACAACTACTGAGCCTGCACTCTATAGAGCCCGCGAGCCACAATTACTGAGCCTGTGCTCCACAACAAGAGACGCCACTGCAATGAGAAGCCCGCACACCCCAACAAAGAGCAGCCCCCACTTGCTGCAACTAGAGAAAGCCTGCGTGCAACAACGAAGACCCAATGCAGCCAAAAATGAATTAAGTAAATAAACAAATAAGATAAAAACCAGCAGATCAGAAAGATTCCCAAAGCAGAGCAGCTCCCCACAAACACAGACTCCAGGCCCATGTGGCCACACTCACGCTGTCGGCATCTTCCATCCACGTGTGCTTCCGGTCTTCCTCCTCAATGCCAATCCCGATCACGGCACGCATGACCGCCTGGCAGGTGGCCACACTCCCAGCCTTGTCACACTCCTCGGCATCCTGAAAGAGGGACACAGAACCGAACTTGCCACCCAGAGCTGCAGAAGCCTGACATGCGGACGCAGTGCCCGGACGGAGCGGGCTGCAGGTGGTGAGCTCCAAGGCTTCTGACGCCCTCGTGGCCCTGCCACTGCCCGCTGACTGTGCTCACCCTTCCCTGACACCCAGCAGGTGAGTACTCCACAAATCCCTGACCTACCCACTTAACAGACATCGCATAAGCACCTACTGTGTACAAAGTACTAGAGTAGGCAACTCAGTGGCCATAAAGGGTTGCTATGCAAAGAAAGTTCCAAAGCACTTGGGGGTAAAAGATGATGTCACTCACACTCGTACTGTCGGCCTGGGATCCAGATTTGAAATGGACAAAAGGAAGAGCCACTCTAGCCCAAAGAGGCAGACCTGACTGGGGGAAGGAGCCCGGCACACGGAAGGTGAGACAGAAACCTGGGGAGGGACCAGCCACCCGGGCGTTCCGGCAGGCAGGGGGCGCGGGCTGACCAGCAGAAAAGCACTGGACTTCAGGCCAGCAGCTCTCAGGACAGGCAGAGAGAAGACCGTCGTGGTTCCAGAGACGAGACACCGAGTGCCACTGAAGCCTCCTGCACAGCCGGTGGGAAGGACCGGCAATGCAGAGAGGGACGCGCGTTTACACACGTCAGACCGACGACATCGAAGTGTGCGGGCAAAGGTGGGGACAGAGGTACATGCGTGCGGCTGAGGATGGACACAGCGACGACCTCTACCGCGGGCAGCTTCAAGCTCCCTATCAAAACAAAACTCACACAGGCTGACCCAGCAACGCCTTTTAAGGAACATACTCCCAGTCGTTCAAAACGACGGATGCGCCAGGACGCTTCTGTAGTGCTGTCTGCAACAGCTAAAGGAGTAGGAAGCACCCTGCCGATGCCATCACCCAGAGACTCCAGGCTGGCTGGACACGCCGAGCCAGGCTTCCCTGGCTGTGAGAGGAGCACAGCACAGCAGCCCTCGCCTGAGCCCCTCGGGCATGGTAATAAGCATCAGAAAGGCATCCCAGGCAGACGAGAGCCAAGGGCAAAGGCTCAGGAGAGGGCACAGGCTGACCCACAGCCAAGGGGCAGAGCTCAGCGCCCCAGAAAAGCACGGAGGGCAGAGCACCAGGCATGAGAGAGGAGAGCCACACAAGGAGACAGCCCCGGGTACCCACTCTACAGAGGGGCCCCCGTGCTCTCCACTGAGCACAACCCAGCACAGGCGGGCTGGAAAAAACCGTCCAAAAGGATTAGCGGGAGTGGTCCTCAGAGCACAGCTGGGTCCAGGAACAGCGCCTGTTCCCACTGGCCAGAGCGGAGACCCCCAGGAGATACATGGCACTGAGCACAACACCCAGAGGTCACCTCCACAGGAGAGTGAGTCCCAAACTGCCCCACACTGACTACGGTCGGTCCCACCCAGCAAGTGTCGAGGCAAGACCCACGGGGTCAGAACGTTTCCAATAACAGAACCACGCTCAACATCGAAGCCCAGAATGCTCACGGGGGCACAAAAGCATCTGGCACCCAACAAGGGAAAAGGCACAGCGTCCGCAGCAAAGCAAACGTTATCAGGCATAAGGCAACCAGGCAGGACGGTTCATGATGAAGAAGATACTCAGTGTCTACCAAAGTCAACCCCAAAGCGACCCAGTGTTAGAAGGAGCAGACAAGGGCACTAAGACTATTATGATAATCACGGTCCACGTGTTCGAGTGTTATATGGCAACATGAAAGACGTGATAGAAGGTTTTTAAAAAGATCAAAATTCCTAGAAGTGAAAACTGCCAAGATCTAAGATGAAGAATGTCCTCGATGACATGAACAGCAGATTAGACGTTACAGAAGATTAGCGAAACCTGAGGACAAAGCAACAGAAGTTATCCAAGACGAAACTGAGAGAAAAAAAGAGTATTTCTGTAACCGACCAGAGCAGAGGGCGTATGAGCTCACACCACACCCACAGGAAAGACTAGACGTCCCCCAGCTCCATGACCAGAGGTGGGGGCCTCACCACTGCTCTTCTAGCCGGGCAGGCAGACGGGAAATAAAAGGCACCGTGCTGGAAAAGAGGAAGTAAAACTGTATTTACAGACGGTATAATCCTATACATAAAAAATCCTAAAGAATCTCCTGAAACTATTACAATTTGATAAATGATTTCAGCAAGGTCACAGGACATAAGATCAATATTTAAAAATCAATTGTATTACTACACACTAACAACGGACAACCTGAAAATGAAAGCAAGAAAAAATTCTATTTATGACAGCGTCAAAAATAAAAAAGTACTTTAGATTCCATAAAATAAGTGTAATATTAGTACACTAAAACATTACTGAAAAAATTGTTTAAAAAAGTAAATAAATGGGGCTTCCCTGGTGGCGCAGTGGTTGAGAGTCTGCCTGCCGATGCAGGGGATGCGGGTTCGTGCCCCGGTCCGGGAGGATCCCACATGCCGCGGAGCGGCTGGGCCCGTGAGCCATGGCCGCTGAGCCTGCGCGTCCGGAGCCTGTGCTCCGCAACGGGAGAGGCCACAACAGTGAGAGGCCCGCGTACCGCAAAAAAAAAAACAACAAAAAAAAAAACGCTAAATAACTGGAAAGACACCCCACGTTCACTGACTGTTAGAATGGCAACAGTCCGCCCAGGTGATCTGTTCTATCAAAATCCCAGCTGGCTGTCTTGTAGGATGTGACAAGTTGACCCTAAAATTCATATGAAAACACAAAGAACCAAGCACAGCCGAAACAATCTGTAAAGAGCAAAGTAGGAGGACTCACAGAGCCTCCTCCTTTCAAGGCCACAGCACAGTGTGGTGCTGGCACAAACCCAGACATACAGCTGAACGGAGCAGGACTGAGATTCCAGAAGTAAACCTCTACATTTATGACCAGCTGGTTCTCCACAGCACGGCCAGGACTACTCAACAGGGGAAGATCTAGTGGCGCCGGGACAACGGGACACGCACTTGTAAAAGCGTGAAGTTCAACTCTTTTAAGGCAAATGGGTCACAGACCTAAATGTAAGCACTAAAAAATAAAAATCTTAAAAAACACAGGAGTAATCTTCACAACCTCAGGTTAGGGAAGGTTTCTTTGATATGATACCTAAAGCATGAGTAACAAAAGAAATAAATAAATTGGACTATATCAAAAACATTTGTGCTATAAGCAATACAATTACCTGACAAATGACTTGTATACAAAATATATACAAAAAATTCTTACAACTCAATAATAAAATAGATAATAAACAATAAAAAGGTAAATAACCCACTATATTAAAACCCACTGAATTACCCACTTTAAATGGGTAAATTTTATGGACAATTATAGCTTAACAAACTGTTAAAAAATGAAACAGAAAGAATAACTTAAAAAATGAATAGATCACCATGAGCTGGAAGACAGCTTCAAGTAGCCTAGTGAGCAGGTAATTGTGCCTGAAAGAGAATGAGTTGAAGAAACAGGGGACACAAATTCTCCAAATCCGATAAAATCTATAAATCCACAGATCCAAGATACTGAACGAACTCTACACACAAGAAACATGAAAAACCACACCAAGTCAGATTACAATCAAACTGCTCAAAACCCATGATACAAAAAAACATCTTAAAAGCAGACAGAAATCTTTTAATTTAGAAATCTAAAAAATTTTTAATTTAATTTAAAAAAAAAGTACGTACAGAGGAGCAAAGATGACAGCAGGTGTCTCACTGGGAACAACCTAGGCAAGAACAGTGTCTTTAAAACACTGAAAGAAAAAACTGTCAACCTAGAATTCTACACCCAGAGGAAATATCTTTCAAAAGCAGGGAAGAAATAAAGACTGTTTCCAGACATTTAAAAACTGGAAGAACTGACCATCAGGCCTGCACTGAAAGAAATGTTCAAAAAAGTCCGTCAGGCAGAAGGAAGATGACACCAGCTGGAAAGCGGGATCCACACAAAGGAATGAGAATGTCAAAAATGGTTAAACAACACTAAATAAATAAAGGAGCTGAATCTAGATGGTTCGATTTTAGAGATACACATGAGGCCTTGCACCTGAGATTTTAAAACACCGCCCAAACACAGGAAGGGAAGAGAACAGAGGTACTGATCCATCGCCACCTCCTCGGGAGGAAGGTGATGCTGGAGCAGCTCCAGTGCACCAGCTGGAGCCACTGGGAGGCGGGCAAGCAGCACCGCGGCGGCAGGGGCACGAGAAGGGAGGCGGCAGAGGGCTGGGGCCAACTTCCGAGGCTGAGGGCGGTGGGTGAAGCACAGGGGCAGGACGAGGCAGGAGAGGGCAGCTGTGGCCTGGCGGCGGGTTAGAGTGCTTTCAAAGACCTCGCTGGCCACGATCTACAGAAGTTAAAGACGGGGACCTGAGAGACAGAAGCTCGAAGGCTCACTCTCCTTTAAATCGTATCCTCTCTACTGGAAAAGCGGGGCTGGTCGCAAGCATCGGGACACGAAGTTTCCCCCTAGATGCACTCAGGCTTGCACCTCCATAAAAAGCCACGAGGTGATCACATAAGAAGCCACCCCTGTGCCTGCCAGCGTGAGGACGGGCCTCTCAGGTGCCACCCCGATGTCCCCACCCTCCAAGGGACTCTGACGAGCAGGAGGGCGTCCGTGTTTAAAGTGGACACCGTGGCACCTGCCAATCTCACCTGGATCCACTGCTCGCGGTTGATCTCCACGCCGTTGGCCCGCAGGGAGGTGATGGCCCGGTCGATGATCTTCTCCACCATCTGCGTGTTCCCGTTGGCCTCCTCCAGCTTGGCGGCCGTGATCCAGATGTGCCGGTCCGTAGGGATGTTCTCCCGGGCCTTATTTAAGACCTTGCGGGCATTTTCGTAGGTCTCTAGCCTGGCCAGGGCGAGCCAGAGCTGCACGGAGAGACCCGCCAGGTCAGGTGGACCCTCCACAGGCCACAGCCCTTGCACAAAATCCTTTGTACAAGTTTTCAAGGACCATTTTAAACAGGGCCCAGGAACGTGTGCGGCGGCATTTTCTGCCTCATCTGAAAGCTCTTTGGTTATGCTTCTGACTTACTTAGTGATGCGGTTAACATGAATAGTTGACGGGTTCTCAGCCCCGCGTTCCAAACACTGGTTAAAGGTACACGGCATTAGGACAGAAGGCGAGCAGGGTGTGACTGTCACCTTAGCAAACTGAAAGGACACGGGTGGTTCAGCTGTCTGGAGTTCTCACACCCCAGGTTTTGATTATGCAACAGTTTATCACCAAAAATGTGTATGGGCTCTATTTATTTTTATGTAAATAAATTAAGATTAATTTTGTTTGGAGAATTTCACAACACCCCTTAGGATAATTAAAGACAGACTGGACATCATGAAATCATGACTAAAAGTCACTTCACAAAACGCTGTGAACAAGAAAATTTAAAACTAAAGAAATCCAAGTAGCTCTGAGGCACAGCAACCTCCCGCTGGGCCGGCAGAAAGACATACCAGTCTTTTCTGTCACCCACCCTCCAGGTCCCACTGGCAAACTCCGAGCTGAACTAGGAGGCCGGGCCCTGAAGCAGAGTGCTCCGCGCGGAGCTCCCACGGGGTCGGGGCCGAGCTAGATTCTGCTCTGCGGTTCCTGCAGGAGCATACGGTCACTGTGCCGCCTGGCGCTGGACCACAGGGCAGCAGCCCAGGCGTCCGTCAGTGAGCTCAAGGCCCAGCTGACACCTCCTGCAGACAACGGCCTCGGGCTCAGGCCTCCGCGGGCAGGGGCTCACCTCCACGCTGGTGGGGCAGCACTCCACGGCTCGGCTGAGCATGATTCTAGCATCTTCAGGCTCCTCCAGCTCCACGGCCGCCTTCCACAAGCGAACTGAGTTTGGAACGTGCTCAAGGGCTGGGAAAGGTCAAACAAGAAACCAGATCACAGAAAAACGGAAGTGAAAGCAAGATACTGCGTCACAGAGGATGCTGCTGCCAGCGAGTCCAGATGGCCTCTGCCCTGGGTGACAGGCCGGGACTTCACATGGGTCCCACGGGTCTGGACAGACACCAAAGAGACCAGTGCAGACGTCCCGAAATCAGCAAGCAAGGGTGGCAGAGAAGGCTGCGCATCATCTCACACCCACTCACACTTGAAAATCAACATGAGAAAAATGAGGCAGCGCAGACCAGGCACCCGCTGCCCAGGAAGGGCCAGCCGAGGAGGCTGCGTGTGAGCGAGTGTGCGAAAGTCACGGGGACACAAAGCGCCAATGACTCTGGGATCCGCATCTGCCCAGGACGGCAGAGCAAGGGCTCCTCCCTGGACCCCAAGGAGCACGAGAGCAAAGGCACCAGGTGCTGCACCACACCGGCAGCCTCGGGGCCTCAGTTCACACGAGTGACAGCAGGAAAGGGGGACCAGCTCCCAGGAGAAGCTATGACATCCTGCAGTCCGGAAACTCCCAAACCTCTGTTTAAGCAGCAGAGCCCTTCCTTCAGATGCAATTTACTGAAAAAGCCAAAACACTGGGCAGCTAAACACAGAGCCCTGCAGCAGGGGGACTAGGGAGGCTGAGGCAAGGCCTCCAGTCAGCCCCTGGCAGGAGTGACGGTGACTAAGAGCTGATGGAGGCAGGAAACCAGAACAGCCCAAAGGAGATCTTCTTTCTAGAAAACACGGGCCAAGCTTGCGGGAAACAGCCCTAAGATTCAACGGTGCAGAATCTGCGGCCTCACCAAGTCTCTGGCGTTCCTCCCTTCAGCAGAAGCAGCCCCTCCCACCTCTGGGAGACGGGCTTCCCTCCTTTATAGGCCCTGTAAAAATGGGGCACCCCTCTCCCCTTTATAGGCCCTTGAAAACGGGGTGCCCCTCCTCTCCTATGGCCAAACCAGATGGCAGTGGCTCCAGGTCACCGCACTCCACGCCAGTCCCTCCCCGGCTGGTGAGCAGGAAGCAGCACGGGCCCGAGATGCTTAAGACCAGTGGGCCAGAGGTGGGGAGACATACCCCACGAACCCCAGGGGCCCACCCCCAGTGAGTTTCAAAGGTTCCCATGGTCCAGGGCTCATGGGGACCTCCCCTCTATGACAAAAAACACGCTGCCACTCCGGAGCCACCTGCCATGGAAGACGATGCCCCAGCCTGTGGCCCAGGGCTCTGCAAGGACCACAGCGCCACCAGCCTGCAAAAGAGGTGCAGCCAAGGGCTTGGCCCCTGGGCTTCCCTGGCCTGACCACACCTGTTACTCGGCCCAGCGCCGGCAGGGCGCCAGCTGCGGGACCCTCGCAGGAGGACACACGCGGTGACAGCAGTGCTTCTCGCTCGACCAGGACCCCCGGGGCCAGGAGGGAGCGCTGACAGGCACGTGGCCGCGGGCTGCATGTCGTCATCCCTGGGGGAGCCTGGTCCCTGTCCCCACGAGTTTGAACTCAGCTGTCCAGAAGTCTCATCCCGAGGGACGATGTGTCCACCAAGGCCTGTGGCCATGGTTCTCCTGCACTGGAGGCTGAGGCTGACCCAGTTCTCTGGCCTCCACGTGTTGCCAGACCAGCCCCGGCTGGCGAGGTGAGCCCTGACCCCCACGGTGACACCAGTCTGCCACCGTGTGCGGGAGGAGAGACCTCAACCACAGCCCAGAGCAGCGTCCTGAGGCCTGGCTGAGCACTCCCGGAGTGACAGTCACCAGGTAGCACAGCAGCCCAAGAAAGCCAAGACCGCCGAGGGAACAGCCCCTCAGCAGTGATGTCAGATAAGGAGGCCTGCGGGGGCCCGCCCCGCCCGCCCCCCCAGCCCTGCCTGCCCCCTCCCCCTGGTCACACTCCACGCCAGTGGCCATGGGGTCATTAACTTCACCCCGCGATGGGCATGAGGCCCAGGACGGTCCCCACTTTTCGGGAGAGGCTGGGAACTCCTCTGTTGGCATTTCATCAATAGCCCACAGGTACAGAGCTGAAGCCAACCACTGCTGACGAGTCCAGATCTCACCAAGGTGCTCCCCAGAGACCATCCACCGCGCCAGGTCAAGGCTACCTCCAAGAGTTGTGGCCAGCCGGGGTGGAAGGGCCGGCCCGGTCAGGAACGGAGCAGTCTGAACTAGACAGCCTGCGATCAGAGGCCAATGCACTCTCTGGCCCTTGGCCCCAAGGTGGGGACACATGGTGCCATCCTGCACTCACTTTATGGACCAGAGCACACTGGCTGGAGACAGAGTCACTCCACTGCTCCAGGCCTGCACGATTCGCAGAGGAACACGGTGCTTGACACCTTCATCGTGAGCAAAGCCCACAGGAAGCAGCCCCGCAGCCTGGCCCCCGGAACTCAGCGCTCACAGGCCCATAGGGGCCCTTATAGATGACAGCACGCAGACTGAGGCCAAGCACCCACCCCACGTCACTCAGCCTCCTAAGGCCTCAGGTCTCAAGTAGCATGTGAAGCTCAAGTTCTCCCATCAAAGGACCACAATGTCAGCTGGGACCCAGAGCTCAAGCAGAACCTGAGAGCTGGCACAGAGTCCTCCCCAGTCACTGATGGAAGTAACTGTCATTGGTTTCCAAATATCAGATCCTTCCAGCAGTAGCTGTCAGGTTCACCAAGAGCTAAAGGAGGCATCGCCAGCTGTGCCCCAGGCACCTAGAGAAAGAGCACTGTTTTTGGAAACACTCTAAGGACGGGGAAGGCCAGGAACAGGGCCGGGGAGCAGGGTGGAGGCCAGCTGGGGCTTCACGCTCCCCCCACCTTCGCGCAGCCTGAAGGAAAGCAGAGCCGGGAGGCCCAGGACGGCCTGGAAACCGATCACTCGACACTCCCCTGGAGGCCCCCTTCCAGGCCCAGTCCCCTCTCCAAATCTGAAGCCAACTGGAAATGAACCCAGGTAATCTGGGGGTGAACAGGGAGTGGCCACAAAGCCATTCTGACCATTCATCACATTGTGGCAGGGGAAATTCAGTAGAGCTTTCCTAAATAAATCGTGCTAATTACCCAGAGTTTAATGTGTTTGTCATCAGAGAACTATTTTCCTGGCTGAAAAGAGATGAGCTGATTTCTATAAACCAAAACAGGTGCTGACTTTCCGCCCCGGCCTCATTTTAAGTGTGGCAGGGCTGCAATCAAGAAACCAGACCCGAGAGGAAAACACACTGGAACACACACACATTCACACGCGGTCAGGGTCGCACACAAGGTGGCCACCACCTGGCCCCTAACAAACACAGGCCGCAGCCAGCAACCCCTGCACATCTGACATCACACGCCCAACGGTTCACGCAAACACACACCTTAGAAACAAGAGCTGGAAACTGCCCACTGCAAGCTGCCCTCAATTCCCCAAAACACACCTATTTTACCCACACTACAAATTCAAGGGGAACAAGCCGCCTGCACAGGCTTACTCCAGGTCAGCCCTCCGACCAGCTGGTGCTGAATCTGGAACAAAAGTCAAAAGCAGCATCTCCTCTACGGCTCCAGTGAAGGGAGCAAAGCTGTTCTTTTCTCACTTCTGCAACAATGAAAAGCAAACTACCCACAAAAGCTCCATCTTGGGGGCCTCCCTGGTGGCGCAGTGGTTGAGAGTCCGCCTGCCGATGCAGGGGATGCAGGTTCGTGCCCCGGTCCGGGAAGATCCCACATGCCGCGGAGCGGCTGGGCCCGTGAGCCGTGGCCGCTGAGCCTGCGCGCCCGGAGCCTGTGCTCCGCAACGGGAGAGGCCACAACAGTGAGAGGCCCGCGTACAGCAAAAAAAAAAAAAAAAAAAAAAAGCTCCATCTTGGCAGTGACTCCTAGGTGGACTCAGTTTCCCCGGCGTGCAAACCATTCAGCGTGCCACGAGCCAACGGCACACACACCAACACACTGCCCTGCAGGAGTTTCCCAAGATGGGAAGCAGTTAATTCACATGCCACTCTAGTGCGACCACCGAGGCAGTTAAGACTCAGACCCGAGTGGCACCTTCTACCTGCTGCGGGCGGAAACGGGAAGGCTAGCGCCGCAAGGCCAGCTTCTAGTGGCTCCCTCGCCCTGCGCACAGCACCTGCACACAGCATTCCACAGCGCCACAGAGCACCTGCCCTCACCCAAGGCCACACAGCAGGAAAGGGCAGCTCAACCAGAAGCTTCCCTGACAGAGGCTCCAAGGGCAGAAGCAACCCAGGGCAGACGAAGGCCTGGAGAGCGTCCCCCACTCTCTAAGCCCTCCCAGCAGAGCCCGAGCGAAGCAGCGGCGAGGCTGCTCCCCGGGCCGGCAACAGAGCAGCGGGGCTGCCCCCCACCTCCAGGTACACAGCCAGGCGGCGCCGCTCCTGCCGGGTCCCTAAGGGAGGCTCACCTTTTCGAAGAACCCGCTTCTTGGCGCGGATGTCTGTCTCCAGCTCAGCTGCTCTGATGTAAATCCTAACGGACTGTGGGAGGTGACGGACAGCTTGGGCCACCACGGCCTTGGCTGTGTCCCCAGGCTGCAACCTCGCTGCTTCCAGCCACACATCTTCACTCTGGGGGGCAAAGGAACAGGACAGACAGTGTACGCACAGGCTGGTGGGGCGGCAGGCACCCCAGAAGGGCACACACGAGCCTTGGAGACAGGGGGGCCAGGGTCCTCCCACCCGCGGGGCCCGGGGTTTACGGTGAGCTGGGCGCCCAGCACGCCTGCGCCAGAGACCCCCTGAAAGCCCCACACACGGGAGCGTAGCTACAGCACGTCTGTGCCTGTGTGGGAAAGACACGCCACCACACTGTGAGGAGAGCACAGCCTGCGCTCAGGGTAGGAAGTCAACCCACGACGAGGTGGAGACACACAGGCAGGCAGCCCTGCGTCTGCCTGGGAGGTTCGGATTGATGCTAACGTCCTGGGGGAAGGATTCGCAGGGCACCTCTGGCTGTCAGGGTGCCCCAGCCTTCACAGTGAGCGTACAGTCCCTCAGAGGGTCTCAGGACTTTCTGGAGCTGATCCAATCACACCCCCTAAGAGTCAGGCCCACCTCCAGGTTTCTGACGTCAGGGAGGGCGAAGGGCTGACCAGCCTTGGTCTCTCTAGTTAAGGTTATCTCCCTGTTGAAGTAGCGGCAGTCAGGCTTTCACTCCAGGTAAAAATAAGCAGGAAAAACCCTTTCCCAACTTTTCTTCCCCTCCTCGCCTGTCCCACCGCCTGCAGCTTCAACACCAAAAGGCAGGCAATTCCCTCCAAGCCCAGCTCACTCCCACGGTGTCCTGCGCGGCCCAGACGCTGAAGCCCCTCGGGGCAGGGTGCAGCTTGGGGAGGGCGCCCTACCTTGGGGCACATCTCTGTCCCCTTCATGATGAGGTTCCGAGCCACCTGCAGCTTCCCAGTGACTTCCTCCAGGCGGGCCGACGCGATCCAGGCTGGCGGGTGGTGAGGGTTTGTCTCCCGAACAGACTTGAGCAGCAGCCTGGCCTTCTTGATGTCACTGTGCAGGCGAGAAAGCACTGGGTCAGGCCACCACCTGCTGAGGGCGCCCGGCCCGGAGGACGGTGCCACTGCAGACAGTGTCCAGACTGTCACATCTGATGCCCCTGCTGACAGAACCAAGTCAGAACTCAGTCGGCACCCTTCCAAGTCTGCGGCACCTCCACACACACAGGCATCGAGCCCAAGGTCAAGGTCAGAAACATGGGACGCAATCGGCAAGCTGCTCGCTAGCTCGGCACACACACGGATTTGGAATGTCATCTGTAACAAATTTAATGTCCACAGTGAACGGGTACAGATATATTTTAAAGGAGAAATCAAACAACCCCACTCTACCTTTCTTAGAACATCCACATCCTGTTCTGGCTGCGTATTTTTCAAATAAAATCCAACACATTCCCGGCAAGCCGAGCCCACCCAGCCACTGGCCCTGCAGGGTACTCACTTGATGTCCCCTCCATGAGTCGGGATCATGGAATTCAAATCTGTCAGATAGCCTTTGGGGTCAACCACAGTCTGCCCACTCACCGAGTCAGATACCTGCAAGACAGGCCAAGCCCAGCTAGTCGGACAGAGCCAGGACTGCCTGGAACGAAGTCCTCGGAGGGTCCCTGGAGCCCCTTCCCCTAATCCCGACTACCAGTGGGCATGGGAACTTTTAAGTAAGAAAACAACCTTAACTCAAACAATAGTTTGTAACGATAATAAGCAAATTTCACCCATACAGAACAAAGATTTTATAAAAAAAAGAAAACATAAAAGTCCCAGGGTGGAAAAGCCTGACTGAACATAAGGTCCATCTAAGAATGAGTGAAACCCGGAAATCACAAAGATTGATGATTTCAGCTAACGTTCTTCACATTTGCATGGAGCAAGTTCATTGTGGCATTCTCTCAAGTTGTGTCTTAAAGTTACCGTGACAACGACAAAAAACAAAACAACCTGAGTAAAAAGTGGGCAAAAATGCAGCAGGACAAGGAAAGGATGAGAGGAAAAGTGACGGGAAGAAAGAAAACTCCCTTTGTTTGCAGGCAACTTGATTATCTATGTAGAAAATTTGAAAAAAATCAACAAAAAACCCCCAGAACTAATAAGTAATTACAGCAGGGCTGCAGGATACAAGGTTAATATCGATCACTGTCCTACATACCAGCAGTGAATATGTCGAATCTGAAATTAAAAACACAACAACATTTACAAGAGCACCCAAAACTGTGAAACACAGTGGACCCTTGAACACGGGTTTGAACTGCGTGGGTCCACTTATACCTGGATTTTTCCCCTCAACACATACACACCGCTCCACGATCTGCAGCTGGCTGAACCGATGGCCGTGGACGGCCCTCAACTGCACACAGGGTCAGTGCCCCTAACACCCCACACTGTTCAAGGGTCAACCATACCTAGACGTTAACCTGACAAATACGTACAAGATCTGTAAGAGGAAAAACTACAAAGCCTTAACAAATGAAATCAAAGAAAAACTAAATCAATGGAGAGAGATTCCATGTTCATGCACAGGAAAACTCAGTACTGTCAAGATGTCAGTTCTTCCCAACTTGATCTGTAGATCCAACACATTCCCAATCAAAATCCCTGTTACTTTGTAGATATTGACAAGCAGATTCTAAAGTTCACATGGAGAGGAGGCAAAGGACCCAGAACAGCCACCACAACATTGAAGCAGAAGAACAAAGTCGGAGAACACGACCCAACTTAAAGACTTACTATAAAGTTATAGTAATGAAGACAGTGTGGTACTGGCAAAAAAGACCTAGAAAACAACACAGGAAGAAATCTACATGACCTGAGGTTTGGCAGTGACTTTTTAGATACTACATCATCAAAAGCACAATCCATGAAGGTAAGAAATGATAAGCTGGACTTCATTAAAATTAAAAATTTCTGTCTGTGAAAGACACTGTCAGGAGAATGAAAAAACAAGCTATAGCCAGGAGGAAGCATTTGGAAAAGACATATTAGATAAAGAACTGTTATCCAAAATACACAGAGAACTCTTAAAACTCAAGAAAACACAAAACCGAGGGAATTCCCTGGCGCTCTCACTGCCAAGGGCCGGGTTCAATCCCTGGTCAGGGAACTAAGATTCTGCAAGCCACGCAGCATGACCTCCCAACCCGCCCCCCCCCCAAAAAAAGGGCAAATGACTTGAATAGACATCTCTCCAAGGATGAGATACAAACTACCAATAAGCACATGAAAAGATGTTCAACGTCACCAATCAGGGAAATGCCAATGAAAAACCACCATGAGCTACTACTTCACACCCATGAGGATGGCTACTATCAAAACGCCAAAAGTAACCAATATTGTTCAGGATGCAGAGAAACTGGAACCCTTGTGCAGTGCTGCCCTGCTGGAAACCTAAAATGGTGCAGCTGCTGTGGAAAACAGTATGGTGGTTCTTCAAAAAAGTAAACCTAGAATTACCGTGTGCCCCAGAAATTCCACTTCTGAGTTTATATCCAAAAGAACTGAAAACTGAAACTGAAAACTGAACAGATATTTGTACACCAAGGCTCACAGGAGCATTAGTCACAATTGCCAAAAGGTGGAAGCAACCCAAGTGTCATGACAGATACCAAGATAAACAAAATGCGGTTCATACATACATACAATGGAGCATCATTCAGCTTCGAAAAGGAAGAAAATCCTGACACCTGCTACAACATGCATGAGCCTTGAGGACATAAATGAAAGTATGTGAAATAAACCAGCCACAAAAGGACCAATACTGTATGAATCTATTCATATGAGGTCCCTAGAGTAGTCAATTCACAGAGACAGAAAGCAGGACGGTAGGGGCTGAGGAGTGCGTGTCTCATATGGACAGAGTCTCCGTTTGGGAAGACGAGGAAGTGCCGTGGATGATGGTGGTGACGGGGCACAATATGCATGCACTCAATGCCCCTGAGCTCTACACTTAGAAACGGCTAAAACTTTAAGTTTTATCTTATACATACCTTAGCACAAAACATTACTATTTTTTCTCTACATTTTACACACAAGTGTGAAAGATAAACAACAAACTAGATCTATGCAACGTAAATGAAGCTGAACTTCACCACTCACAAGGATGCAAATTAAGTGGAGGCTTGTTGGAGGGAATGGGCCTCCCAGATTGGTGAAGACAAAGACAAAGGCCCCCAGACCAGAGCTGCCAACGGGGTGGGGGTGGGGGGTGATCGATGGCACAGCCAGCTCCCCCATGTTGCCGAGTGTGGAATGTCGTGCCTTTGAGAGACAATTCGGCACCTAAGTCAAAATATGCCAGGGCTTCCCTGGTGGCGCAGTGGTTGAGAGTCTGCCTGCCGATGCAGGGGACACGGGTTTGTGCCCCGGTCTGGGAAGATCCCATATGCCGCGGAGCAGCTGGGCCCGTGAGCCATGGCCGCTGAGCCTGTGCGTCCGGAGCCTGTGCTCCTCAACGGGAGAGGCCACAACAGTGAGAGGCCCGCGTACCGCAAAAAAAAAAAAAAAAAAAAAAGCCAATCCAACAATTCTACTTTAAAGGTACTGTAAAAATATTTACTTAAATCTGCAAAGATAGAAGCAGGAGGAGTTCATCAAAACATGGTTTGTGGGACTTTCCTGGTGGCGCAGTGGTTAAGAATCCACCTGCCAATGCAGGGAACACGGGCTCGATCCCTGACCTGGGAAGACTCCCACATGCCACGGAGCAACTAAGCCCGCGCGCCACAACTACTGAGCCCGCGTGCCCTAGAGCCCACGTGCCATAACAACTGAAGCCTGAGCGCCTAGAGCCCCTGCTCCGCAACAAGAGAAGCCACCGCAATGAGAAGCCCACGAACCTCAACGAAGAGTAGCCCCTGCTCGCTGCAACTAGAGAAAAGCCTGCGCGCAGCATCAGAGACCCAACGCAGCCAAAAATAAACAATAAATTTATTAAAAAATAAAAAAAACATGGTTTGTAACCACGAACAAGCAGAAACCACCCAAAAGGTCCATCAATCAAAGGCTAAATCATGATATTCACAATGAACTACTCTCCAACTTATAAATACATATCTAGTAGCATGAAAACGTGCAATTTTTTGGATCTGTAAGCTACTACTTATTTTTTTTACTGTAAAATACCTGCTCACTGTAAAAAACTCAAGTATAGCAAAAGCTCAATTAAAATTTAAGTTTTCCACTGAAGCAACAGGAATGGCTAAGTACTTCACTCTGCTGTTTTTCTAAGTATGTGTGAAATTTTTCCATAAAAATGTTTAACACAAAGCATTCCCCAGTGGTGTGGGTGTGCCGCCCTGGTCACGTCCTGGCCTGTGCAGGTCCACACTCTCTTCAACACACACGACTACTCTGGGTCTGGTTTTCATGTGCATGACTCCTTCCCGATTTGCTGGTTCTCTTGACTTTACAGTGCTTTCTATCGTGCAAAAGTTTTTAATTTGTACGTAGTCAATTTGAAAGTATTTTCCTTCACGGTTTCTGACATGCATGTCATATGAGAAAGGGTCTTCACTCTGCCTGGGTTTTCTAGAGCACGGAACCAAGTGCACGCCCCGTAAGGACACAAGGATTCACTAGGGTGCAGGAGGAACACACGTACGTTTAACTTTTATGTAAAGAGGGAAGGGCATTAAGCGACATCAACAGTAAGCATGTGGCTTGTCACGAGCGCCTGTCTGGGCTGCTCCTCAGGCAGCCCTCTGTCACCTGCCACAGACCCCAAGCCCCAAGGGAGCAGGAGAACCGCATCAGGTGGCCCTTCGCTGCTGGCACCGAATGCAGCACACCTGTGCCCACCCTCTGGGTCGACACACGCACCAGCCTGCGTGCAGAATCCCATCACACTGTGTAACGGGACAGGGAATTGGACATGTCGCAGGTCTGTTTAACGTGTGACGAAGCCCTTCAAAGGGTGAACTTTTCACAAATATAAATTAGCTTTATAAGCAAAACCAAAAATTCTTTAATATGATCTGTAGGAAAATAACACATGACACAACCTCTCACCTGGCTCAGCCTCATGTCCATCAAAGTGTTCCTGGCTTGGCCGATCTTCCTCATGTCCAGCTCACCTGTGCCGGGTGTCATCAATCCAGGTGTCATCCCACCTGGGTATGGAGTGTTCAGTCCGCCTGGATAGGGTGTGTTCAGACCTCCAAATTGCTGGGGGACGCAAGGACAAAACGCTGGCTTGCGTTTGCATGCATTTCATTCTCATCTCTGGAAACTCTTTCCACTGGAGCCCGACGTCTGAACCGTCGGACAGACTCAGCCGCGGCACAGCAGGAGCACATACTCCGGCTCCTCCAGCGCTGCCCCCGCCCCCCGTCCTGATCTGTCCGACCAGACACAAGGAGCCCCGTTTGCCTTCTCTGTGGGTACTCACAGTCTGCCGGGGATCTACCGAAGTGTGGTTCTCTCCAGTCTGTAGATGTTTGGCAAAGAAGCTGTCGGGAACGGGGGTCAGCTTCTCATAGCGGGGGTTCCGCTGCCGCTTGTTTCTGGCATCGCCGACCTCAGGGATGCTCAGCCACTCTTCTTCTGTGACTTCTGCCAACTTCCTCTGGAAACACCCGGCCCCCAAACATTAATTCTCTGGCAGAATTGCACATGCACAAGAAAAATTATGTTCTCCCTGACCCCTATCGCCCAAATCATGATACCTTAAGGACTCTGATGCAGACACGGTTTATCTACTTTGCTTAGAAAAGTCAACCTGTTGGATCTGCTCTACTTCACTCAGATTTAAATTGTTCTGTCAAAGCCCAGGGAACACAGTTCAGAAAACCTGATGTCTAAATGGACATAGTTACAAAGTTACAAAGAAAATCAGCTCCTCTGTCCCCCCTTTTCTGGGGAGGAGAGCTTTTCTGCACACACACGTATAATTAAGCACACCCAAGCAGGGCGCTTCTTCTACCCTCTGAATTAAAGAGAGGGCAGAGTGAGCAAAGTTGTGCTCGTCTCATCAGCTGTGCCCCAGAGCGTCTGTCCTCCGCTGGGAAGGCCACAAGGAACAGCAGGCCACCCATCTGCTCACTTTGAGATCCGAGAACTGCTGCTGGATTTTGGGGCGCTCCATACGGTATTTCTCAATTTCTTCTTTCTCCCTTTGCTCCCTAGAAGTAAAACGTGTGCACGTATTAGAAATCCTGGATGTCCATTCTGAAACAAAGTCACTTTACTATCCTTCCTAATTAAATCACCAAAAAGAGTAATTCCACACACTTAGCAGTTAAATCAAATCTATTTTAAGGCAACAATGGATACATTCACAAATAACTCAACTCGCTACCAGATAAAAACATGCAGAACTCACTAAAATTAAAAGCAAGTTGTCTTACTCCATTAAATACCTGCATTTAAATACAAGTATATTTACTGCTTTAAAATTCTATAAAGTCCCAAAGGTAGGGCCATCCTCTGAATAACTCAGCTCAGAAGAAAAGCTGAACCGTTGTCCTAGTTGCCCATCCAAATGGGTTCCTGGTGACCTAGGACCAGGTCACACGTGAACTCAAAGAGCTGTGGGCAATGGTGACAAGTATCGACCAAGTTAGGCAAACCGGAGTAGACATGAGCCCGGCAGCCAGGGCTTCCCAACGCTGAGATTTATATTTCCCTCCACAAGGTTAGACAGGAACTTGAATGCGTTGTGAATAACGACGTGCTTGGAAAAGACAAACACCTCTCGACCGGCTGGAGACAGCCTGGCATCACAGCTCCTGATGGGAAGCAGCTCGCACAGATACCGTCAGGTTTTCTGGCCAAAGATGCTCCACCTGATCTGAATCAAGCCTCAGGCTCCAACTTCCAATCCACAGGAAACGCTGAGAGCGCAACGAGTAAAAGGGTGCCACGAGGAGGTGGGCAGTCATTCCGTAAAGGGGTGGTGGTGGCTAGGAGACATGCCTGAGGAGTGGTGCTGACTGCGTCATGGCTCGTAAAAGGCAGTTCTACAAAGTTCTGGGGACAAGCAGGGAACAGTGGATGTGGGCTGGCTACCAGGTAACAAGGATGGACTGCTCAGCACCAGGGCGAACCGACCCCAACGGGAGCCAGCAAAGCCCACCTGCAGAAGCAGAAGAAGCAAATGTGCAAACCGAACAGTGCAGACTACGTGGGGGCACACGCCTGTCTGCTACGCTGTTCCTTCTGCTTTTTTGTATTGTGAAGTTTTCAAAAGCCAACCACTTCCCTAAAACCACTTAATACAACAACTTTCTGTATGTATCCACATCACTCAGATTTTTTTAATGAATGAATTCCAGAAGATTGGAATCAAGTCTTCTTTAATATGCAAAACCACCGAATTACGATACGTATAAGTTCATGCACATTGATTAAATAACGTGCTTTTTAAAAACTCCCCTGAAGAACGGTACTTCACTCTTCTAATATGATTTTGAGAAAACTAAAAATTCTGCAAGTTATGAAATGAAAACTGTATGCATAATGAGCAATAGAAAGAAAAAAGTAAACCAAAATGTTAACTGTCACCTTCCAGGCTTGTGAATAAACATTACTTACACTTAAACTTATTGTCCTAATATTCTAGAGTGAAAACGCATTCTTTTTGTAGTAAAAAATATAAACATGTTATGAAGCAATAAAACTTATCATAGTTTGCAAGATCCTATGTTGACTTTGCATATATTTCCCCAGAAAATGACAAGGAATCAGAAAGTTGCCAATGAGGTAACATCAAGGACAGACGTGCTGGGCCAAGTTCAGTCCAACACACCCACCTGAGAGCCCCAGAGGGAAAACAGGAGGGCTCTGCGGGGGAGTGGTCTTCCCCCAACGGACCCCCAGGAACAGAGGGTGCCCCTCCCACAGCCTGCCTGGGCCTCGCACCCTCCAGCTCACTGGAGTCCGTCCCCACCAGCCCAGCTCAACAATGACCTGTGCAGTAAGATTCTCAAGACACAGCCGCATGCCCACGAGGACTGCAATGGTCATTTGCCATCTTCAGTGAACCTCCAAATTACTTAATATACACTCATCAACATCACCACGCCCATTTCAAAGATGGTAACCCTGATGCATAGGCAGAATGATCCCCCAAATTCTGTCGATTTCTGGGAAGTCAAACACGGAGTTCCTAAGCTCTCCGCTCCAGTCCCCAGCCCCCAAGGCTACTGTGCAACAGTCCAGGGTTTTCCAAGTGTGGCTGCCACAGACCAAGCCCCAGGCAGCCTCAAAGCTGAGCAGACACATCTCCTATTCTTGCAAATTTTCTCCAAGTCTGAAATAAATCGAAACAAAACTTTCTGGGACTTCCCAGGCAGTCCAGCAGTTAAGACTCTGCGCTTCCACTGCACGGGGCACGGGTTTGCTCCCTGGTCGGGGAACTAAGATCCCGCAGGCCACGCGGTGCAGCCCAAAAACAAACAAACAAACAAACGCTTTTTTTTAAGTTGGATAAACACAGCATGAAGAGCGACAATTTGTCTTACCTTCTCTCTTTCCTTCTTTCATCCATCCTTTTATCCAGGGCTGCATAGATGGCATCTGCTTCCTCGTCATCTTTTTCGTAGGGCCCACTTGAGAAGAGGCTCCCAGCATAGCCGTTAAACTGAGAACCAAACAACATACTTAGAGTGTCAGCTTTTCTCCAATACGACCCCCAACAACAGAAACATCAATAATAGAACACGTCCAGCTGCAAAATGCTTGCTCAACCATGTGTTTCAGTCAGTCGAGCCCAAGCTGAAGGATAACAAAATAGCTGATGAGCACTCTTCAAAATTGTCAAGGGCATGAAAGAGAGAGCATCCACACCAAGCAGAGGACACTGAGGCGGCACAACCAAGTGCAGCGTGGGGTCCTGGGCCAGAAGTAGGACACAGGCGGAAAAACCAGTGGAATTCAAGTAAGATCTACAGGTTAGTTAATACTGCTGCGTCAGTGTTAATTTCCTGGTTTCAATAACAGTACTAGGGTGCACAGAATACCCAATTCAATATTCTGGGATAAACCGTAATGGAAAAGAATGTATATATCTGTATAACTGAGTCACTTTGCTGTACAGCAGAAATTAATACAACGTTGTAAATCAACTATACCTCAAAATAAAAACAAAGACAAAATAAATAAAAATTTAAAAAATAGGGACTTCCCTGGTGGTCCAGTGGTTAAGACTCCGTGCTTCCACTGCAGGGGGCACTGGTTCGATCCCTGGTCGGGGAACTAAGATCCCACATGCCATGCGGTGCGACCAAAAAAAATGAAAATTTTTAAAAATTTACAAATAAAAAAATAATAATAGTACTAAGGTCATGTGAGATGGGGAGAAACTTGTAAAGAGTATGCAGGAAGTCTCCATATTATTTTTGAAACTTCTCTGTAACTTTAAAATTACTCGAAATTGAATTTTTAAAAAACTTTTCTCTGAGGAAAAATGCCATCTGTTGTAACACATCTGTGGAAGACTTCAATAGACCAAACATGAATTCATTAAGAAAATAAGCACTAAAGCAAAAGAAGGTAAATATTACCAATTCCACTTAAAATTTTCATCATTAAAGACCAGCCAAGACACAGCAGCAATGCAACTGTTCTAATGTGTGCAAGTGCATCTCTTCTGAAGAGACCGCAGAAGGGCACATTTCTTTATATTTTTCCTGCTCCCCTCTCAAACTCTGTTTGAGCTATCCCCTATCCCCTGACTAGCTGGAACAGTCAATGGACCCACCACTCCAAGCCACTCATCACAGATGCCAACAGCACACTGGGTTAAGAACGTGGACGCTGGCCGGGGAGCCCCTCACAAGTCACCTCATCATAGTTGGTGTCATTGAGGTCCTCGTCATCGTCATCCGCAGCCTGGCTCTTCTTCATCTGGTCCCCGACAGTCCTCTTGCCGGGGGGCGCATGGCGGTCATCCACGGGATCATTGGCATCCCGGGCAGGCCCGATGTCCGAGCGGGTGGTGAAGCCAGTGGCACTGCAGGAGACCCCAAGATGCCCATTTATTTGAGTGGCCTTGTTCCTGTGCCAAGACCCTCCGCAGCTGTCACCTAATGACACCTCTTTTTCTAACTCTTCCGGGAAACCTCCAAAGAGCCCAGAAGCAGTGAACTCCACACAGCTGTCCTCTTCAAGAGAGAAACCTGAGAAGGTTCTGAGGCTACCTTCTGCCACCCCACATTCTCCTTGAGGGAGATTCCCCCGGGCACCAGACCTCTCTGCTCCCAGGTCACAGTCTCCCGTTTCCAACAATCTGCCAAGCAGCCCTCTCTCTGAATCCAAGCAGGCCCCCAAACCCAACGTGGCCCAGTCGGAGCTCCCCTTCTGTGCCTGCCCTACAGTTGCTCTGGGTTGTTTCAGCCGATGGTGGCAGTGCCGTCCCAGGTACCACGGTATCAGCTTTGCCTCCCTCTCCCTCCCATCTGCCTCTAAATTCTACGGGGTCTACCGCCAAAATCCCTCCTCTGAGACCATGACTCCCATCACAGCTGGGATCCAAGTTAGCTACCCCTGCACGGAACTTTCCTCTGCTTCAACACAGCTCTGAGCACAGCGTACTGAGGTGTCTACTTCTCCAGTGCCTACAGGGGCTCTGGTCCCTCCGCCCCTGCAGCTCCACGCCACCCACCACACATCCCACCCACACAGACTCCTCACAACTCCTTCCTCTTCCTCCACACCTCATCTTCCTTCTCAAATGCCCAACACACAAAGCAGCAGTTTCTCCTCTAACCCTGCCACGTCTGTACACCCCTACGTCCTTCTGAACTTGGCTCAGATGTTGATAGCTGGAACCCCAGAATTCTAAATCTGTTCCTCTTTATGTACTTATTTATGCAAACACCTCATCTCCCCTAGTAAACTGCAGGTCCTCTGAAGACACTGTCAAGATCTTAGACTTGTGTGTGCCCCAGATAACGCTGGACGTAATACTCCCAACAAGAGAAACCTGATCAAACGAATAACAAATAAACATGGTGATGACGCCTGCTCACGTACTCAACAATACATGGTAGTCATCTGACCTGGGGGACCCAGTCACAAGGCTCACAGATGCCAGCCCTACCCCTGGGGAGTAGAGAGTCTGAAGAAGCAGCAATGTGACCACCAGCACCTCAGAGGAAGAATGAGGTACCACCGTGAGAGGCCACACAGAGGACTCCAGCCCGGATCGTGGTTAGAGAATCAGTCACGCTCAAGCCAAAAATGGGGGGGGCCGGTCTGCCCGGCCTGGGCGTGGGGGGAGGGTAGCCACAGAGCTCCGACTACCTGACGGAGATCTGCGTCCTCGCCACGGCAGACTCGCAAGACGGTGCTGCCACCCACCCCGGGGACAGAAACCGGGCTCAGAGTCGTCGCTTCAAACCCAAGCGTCCCGCCTCCTAGGGGCAGACAGCCTCCCTCGGGTCTGCTCTAACCCAGAGCGCCGTTCTTCCCACCAAGATCAGGCCAACCCCGCGCCATCCCTGTTCTCGTCCTCCCCGTCGCTGTCGGCGGCCGCCCAGACCCGGGCCCCTTGCCCCAGCGCGCGGCCCGCCCCAGGCCTCACCCGCGGCCCAGGCCCGGCACGTAGCCGAGCGGGGCGGGCATGCCCAAGAACGGCTTCTTCTTCTTGTTCATGGCGCCGGTGACGGCGACGGCCAAGAAGGGAAGGGATGGAGGCCGCGGCCGGAGGCGAAAAACCACACACGTCCGAGGCTCTGTAACAGGAAGGATCACGGCCCGCGTCACCCGCGCCCCGGAAGCAGAGCGCGTGGTCCCACGTAGCCCCGCCCACCGCGGATTCCCTGGGCGGAAGTTTCCGAAACTCGACTTCCGGCGGCTCCCGGCGGCTCTGGACCGCGGCTAAGGGGACAGAGACGCGGCGAGCGCATGTGCTGTAGCGCCCGCTCCTGGTGCGGCGGGCAGGCGATGTGCTCCTGGACTAGCCCTGGGGGACCTCAAAACTGAGCAGGGGCGGCCCTGCTTACTGCGTGTTTTCGATGCATTTCCGAGACCTGCCTGTACGAGCAGGACCCATGGGTCCCCTTCCTCCCTGAGCCTCCCACCCTGCCCTTCAGAGTCGCCTTGGCCCCGGGGCAGGGCCTAACACACCTGAGCAGACTGCACACCTAGCCGACTGTGTAGGGCTTGTGCGGGGTGTATGTGCCCTGATGGCGGTACAGACTGCTGCCCTAGCTCTCCGCGCTCAGATTCCTGGGCCCAGTTCCGGCCCCGCCCACACCCCCACCATACCCTGAACATTCCGGTGATTCCGGTGACCGTGAGAGCCCAGACCCTAGAGAGCTAACTGACGAAAATAAATAAATGCAGCAGAACAAGTCAGTATGTGGGCACGGGCGGTCACAGCATGTGGGTGAATTCCGTGTGTGCTGGTGCGCATGGGTGCAAGTCCGACCACCCGTGCTCGTATTTTAGGTGGACACGCAGGACGGTTATCTGGATACTGTGTGTCCATGTGCACCTTCGCTCAGGTGGCGGTGGGACATTCTTTGGTCCCCACATACACCTGGGGAGAGCCCTTGGGCTCCTGGCAGAGCAGGCAAAAAGCTGGTCACAAGTCTAGCCTTCTGCTGGACCAGGCAGCCCCCAGCCCACCCTAACACTTCTCACTGGGGTCCTGAAGCAAGCACATCCCCCCTGCCTGCTGCAGCCCCCTCGGAGTTTCTCTCTCCTCCCTGTCCCCAGCCTACCCCTTTTCGGTGCCACATCCTGGGCACTGAGCCAGATTCTGGGGCTACAGAGGGAAGGGGAGAGACCCTGATGTCCTCCTGAAGTTCACAGAGTGGGGAGGGGGAGGTAAGAGAGCGTCAAACTGGCTTCTCTGGGGAAGCAAGTGCCCATTCGAGAGAGAAACCTCCAGAGAGGTCTGGAGAATGCATGAATAAAGGAATGAGTAAGTAAATTGACAAAGGAGAATGGAGGGAAGTGGTGGGTCTGGCCCTTGACCTAGGCCCCATGGGGCAGAGGGTCCCAGGAGCAGGTAGGATACCCCCTCCTCTCCATACGCAGAGAGGACTAAGGCACCCTCAGATGCTCCTGCAGACGCCTGGACCCCGGGCGGCCGCACAGTCACTCGTGCTTGGCGCCATGCCCAGGTGCGCACAGCCGCCCCTTGCCCCGGCAGACGCCCTCCGCGCTCGCACATCCGCGCGCCGCCGACACCCCTCGGAGCTCCCGGAGCGCGCCCCGCTCTCAGGGATCGGCAGCAGGTGCCTCGCCGCGCAGACTCGCCGGGCGCGGGGACCGGCTCGGGCGCGGGGCCGGCTGGGGCGGGGCAGCGGCGCGCGTTCCCCGCCGGCCACACGGGCCGCCCTGCGCCCGGCGAGGGGCGTGTGCACCGGCTGGGGACCCGCGGGCCCCATGTTCACGGAGCTGAGGACCAAGCCGAGCCCCCCGCGAGGCCGCGCCGGGGCTGTGCGCGCCGGCTTCGGGGAGCGCCGGGATGTGGACGGTGAGCAGGGCTGGACCCGGGCGCGGAGCTATCGCGGTCTGGGGGCTCGAGGACCGGAGGGACAGGGCCGGGTCCTAGCGAAGTCCAAACTGCAGCCGCGCTCGGAGTAGGGGGCGCGTCCCGGCCGAACGGGGTTCCCGGTGTCTTTATCCCGCGCTGGGGCGAGGGCGGGGGGGGGCGGCGGTCAGGCCTTGGGGATCGGCGCGCCCTGGTTTGGGGGAGATGACCCGCCGAGGCTCCTGTCCCCAGGCTAGCACCACCCCGCGGCCACCTTTTCCTTCGCGCGGGGAAAACCTTCCCCGGCCCCTGCAGTGGGGCCCAGAGGGGGTCCCCGCCCCATTTCCTCCTGGAATTCTGACGTTGGGGCTGGAAAGGAGGGACGGACGGACAGACGGACGGAGAGCCCTCCCCCAGCGCGGGCAGGAAATGGGCGGGGCCCGGCTGGCCCAGGACAGGTGCGGCGCGGGCTGAGGCGTCCGACTGGTTCTCCCGCCTGGAGGCCCCTCCAGGCGAAGCCCTGAGACCCGGGCGCCCCTCCCCCGAAACGTGCCTGCTTAGAATGAGTCTCCTCCCACCGTACTAGAACCACCCTCGGCCACGCCCCCTGTCTGACCCCAGACCTCAAATTCAGAGTTCCCATCCAATTCCAAAGTTGTAAGAATGGGGAGGGAGGCGGGGGTGGAAGATGTGGGTTTCCCTCATTACTGAAACCTTCTGGGCACATCACCAAGCCCTGCCCTCAGTGGGGGTGAGGGGCTGTGTCTGTGGTAGGAGGGTCACTAATTCTCCTGCTGAGGGGGTGGGGGAAGGACCCCTGCCTGGGAACCCGATCCTGCCTGCTGAGTCAGGGCGTGGATGCTGTAAGATGGGGCAAGGCTGCGCCCTGCTTCCTGTCTCTCCCCAGGGCTCTGTTGACTTGTGGACACCACACGGAGCCTTCATCCATCCATTCAGTCATTCACAATGTTTCTGGGCACCTCCTGTGTCCCAAGACCTGTGCAAGGCCTTGGGAGGGGTCAGTCCGGGTGTCTACCCTCCCCTGACTCCTGTCAGCCACCAGCACAGAAATGATGGTAAAACTAAAAGGTGATGAGCATAACGAAGCCGGCGTGGGGAGAGAAAGCACAAAGAGTCAGCCTGGGTCCCCGAGCGTGTGCGTGCAGTGCAGCCTGTGTGCTGTGCTGACACTGCCATGCACGGGAGCTGCCCTGGGCCAGGGGGCCTGCAGGAAGGGGCAGCAGGAACCTTGTGGGCTTGCCCAGAGTTCAGCCTTCTTCTTGTTCACAAGTCACAGCCAGTGAGCACAGCAGGACAGAGGCCAAGCCTCCAAGGAACGCCAGGTGGGGCTGCAGGGACCAGGTGCCTTCGACGATGACGTGGGCAGGCAGCCCGGCCACAGGGGTCTCCCAACAGCACAGAGTCTCCCAGGACGCTGGGGCCACTTTTCCTCACAGGCAAGCCCTGTGCGTGCGTGCGCCCTGGTCTGATGTGGCTCTGCCAGCCCAAGGAGAAGACCAGGGCCGTCCCAGGAGAGCCCCACCTGGTTCTGAGTGTGAGGCTCCCTGGTGGCCACGTCTCTCTCTAATTAAACAGAATCCATCCTGCTCCCCAGAGCACAGACTATGCTTCTTCAAGGTGGAGTTCTCAGGACAGCTCGCGCACACTTCCTTCTCTTTGGGGAGGCTTGGGAACCCCTAATTGGGAACGTGCCTCTCCTCTTCCGTGGAGGGAAGATGGGCTGAGCAGGAAGCCGGATCACAGGGAGGGAGCCCCTGCCCCTGACCGCCGTGACCAGGCACCCCTGCTTTGCAGCCACTGCCCACTTCAGCTTCTGCCGGACCCTCCTGGAGCACACGGTGTCGGCCGAGAGCATCCCCTGCCCCCTGCCTCGGACCCCGGGCACCAGCCTCACGTGGCACGACTCCCGCAGCCAGAGGGCAGCTGGCAGCCGGCAGGTCAAGCTCCTTCAGCAGCCCGGCACCGAGGCCCCCCAGGTACCCACCTACACACTACACCCACCTCAGCCCCTGCCCTCCTTGCCACCCCACTCCACCGGCCACCCCTCTTCCCACAGGGCCGGCTGTACTCTGACCACGATGGCCTGTACCACACAAGCCCCTCCCTGGGTGGCCTGACGAGGCCCGTGGTCCTGTGGAGTCAGCAGGACGTCTGCAAGTGGCTCAAGAAGCACTGTCCCCACAACTACCTCGTCTACGTGGAGGCCTTCTCCCAGCACGCCATCACCGGTGCCGTGGGGGGCTGGGGGGCTGGGGTGTGGCAGGGGCGGGCTCCCCGGAGAGCCTTCTCCCCCTCCTCTCTCTCTTCTGCTTCCTCCCCAGTCGGCCTCTCCCGTCTGGGGCTTTGTCTCTGTTTCCGTCGTCGCCTGGCTTTGCCCTGCTCAGCCACCATTCCTCCTTGCCCTCCCTCCGCCTCTCTCCCTCTCTCGCCCTGTCTCTCTGAGTCTCTCTCTGCACGTCTGTCTCTGCCCACCCGACCCATTTCTTCCTCTCTCTCCCTTCTCTCTCTCCGCCTTTGCTCTCGAAACCCCTCGGATGGCAACCTCGGCTCAGCCTCTCTCCCCTCCCTCCCAGGCCGGGCACTGCTGCGGCTGAACGCGGAGAAGCTGCGGCGGATGGGGCTAGCGCAGGAGGCGCAGCGGCAGGAGGTCCTGCAGCAGCTTCTGCGCCTGCGGGTGCGCGAGGAGGGGCGGAGCCTGCAGCTGCTCAGCCAGGGTCAGTGGGAGGAGCCAGGAAGGCCCACAGGTTCAGAAAGGCCTGGGGGGGCTGGGCTTCGAGGCGCCGGAGTGCAGGGTGGGTGGGTTGACCTCAGGAGGGTGGCCGAGGGTGGCCGGGGACCCCAGTAAGGGCCGTCCTGCACCCGGGGCAAGAGGGGATGATGCCAGAGGCCCCCGACCCTCCTCACCCCCATTCGTCCCACAGCTTCCTTCGGAAACATGTCCTAGCTGCTGCCTAGGCTTGAACGCCGGACCTCAGCACTGTGACCGGAGCCCCTGACGAGCACGAGGCAGAGCTGGCCGTGCAGCCCCTCTCAGACCCCGCGTGACGCCCCAGGGGCCAAGCCCAGCCCCATGGACAGGTGGGACGAGCGTCGCCACCTCCAGCCACCTCTGGTTGTGCACTCCCGGCAGTGCCTGGGAGTGGGCGGGCGGGCAGGCAGGGGCTGCTTGAGTGGGGCCCTTCCTCCCAGGACCTGAGCCCAGGCCCACCCCCTGGTGCTGCTGGCAGCATGCAGGGCAGCCACCTGGAGCCAGAGCCGGTTTGGACACCCCCAGCCTCCCAAGGAGTCTGTTTATTTATATTCCCTTCGCCCGCACCCTCCATCGCCTGCTGAGTCACGCGTCTTCTAGGCATCCTGCCCTCGCCCAGGGCCAGAGGTCTGCCCCCTCGCCCCATTTACGCCCTCCCCCAGCCCCTAGAGGACTGCCCACACAGGTGGGGTAAACTGCCAAGGCTCCCTTTGGTGTGTGGCCCTCCCCTGTCCTTGCCCAGAGAATGGTCATTGGCCCAGCCCAGCCAGCCACCGTGCCAAGGGCTCTCACTCATTTTTGAAACCCTTACCACGCCCCCATCTACTCACGGGGACTGGGACACACGCCCAAGACCTGACCCCCAGGAGGACCCCACGCCCAGTGCCCAGCACCAGGCTCACCTGTGTCCTGGCCTTAGGTTGGGGGACGGCTCCCTCCTCCCAGGGTCATGGAGACTGCCTTCCAGGCTTAGTCATGGGTGGGCGTTCCCACTGCCCCTTTCCCAGGAGAACCCAGATCCACACAAGAACTGTTCTGACAGCTGCATCCCCCATGCCCACCCAGTGGAGACCCAGCCAGCACCTGAGCAACCACTCCGTGGGCCCAGCAGAGGGGGAGCTAGGGCAGTCCTGGCAGCCCCACCCTCTTGCACCCCTGCCCACTCAATCCCCTAGGGGATTCTGAAAATCTTGGAGACAGACGAGGCTGAGCCACCAGATCCCAATCCGTGCCCTGTGCCAGCCTCAGGATGGGAGGTTGGTTGTTGCAGGTCCCATGTGGAATTTGAACAACTGGCCTGGTGCCCCCCATCCCGTGCGCCTCCCCATGGGAAGCCCCTCATCCTGCCCGGCTGCCCTGAATATCCCTGGCCACCTCATGCCATCACGACATGACCCTTTCCAGGGAGCCCTTCCTGTCTCTCTCCCCTTTTCCCTCCCTGTCTTGGACTCTCAGCCCCGCTGTGTTCCTGTCTCATCTTCCTTGTTTTGCGCTTTTTTATATTCTGACAAAAAAATCAGAAATAAACTTGGTTCTCAAGTGCCGCGAGTGCGGTGTCTGACTCTGGCCACCCAGGCATGTGGGGTATGCTCAGAGCCTTGAGTGGGGCCTGCGCCTGGGAGGAGGGGGCGCCTGGGCCAGCTGCCTCCAGCTGGGGCCACCAGGGGGCAGTGGTGTCCCATCCTGGTGGGGCGCCTGTGTACCCCAGGCCCCTGCTGGCCCCAGCTGCCCCATGGGCTGCACCCAGAGGCAGGGACACAGGTGTTCTAGGTTCCTGGGGCTGTTGTAACAGATGACCACGACAGGGAGGCTTAACACAACAGAAACGAGCTTTCTCACTGTTCTACAGGCCACAAGTCTGGAATCCAGCAGGGCAGCACTCCTTCCTGGGCTCAGGAAAGAACCCTTCCTCGTCTCTCCAGCTTCTGGGGGCTGCCCTGGGGGGATTCCTGGGCTCATGGACACACCACTCCATTCTGGATTCCAGGGTTACATCACCTCTGCCTAAATCTCCAAATCTCTGCCAAATCTCCCTCCTACAAGGACACTTGTCACTGGACATAGGGCCCACCTGGATCATCCAGGATGATCTGTTCATTTCAAGACCCTTAACTTAATCACGTCTGCAAAACCTTTATTCCGAATGAGGTCCCATTCATAGGTTCCAGGGATCTGAAGTGACTATCTTTTGGGGATCCCCATTTAGCCCCCTACACAAGTGAAAGCCCTGACATAAGAAACACATGTCACAGCACATGCCCCCACACATACCCACACAGCAACGAGACACAAATACTAACCCACCAAGACCCAGACATCCCCCCACACCTTGTGTCCAGTCACTTAGACGCTAACATACGACCAGGATCTTTCTCACCTAGTACGGGACACAGAGACATACCCTGACACCTTGATGGCCAAACAGGACACAGCTTGACATATGTGGTCATGCAGACACACACCTACCAATTGGATGCACCTCAGGGCACACACACTGACACCCCCCCTCCCGAAATCCTGCATGTCTTGACCCTGGGGTGGGCACAGTGAATGAGGGAAGGATTACACAGGTCTCTCTGGCTCTGATTTCCAAAGGAAGGACTGACTAACCCCTCCACAGAGGGCCCCTCCCTGCCTCTGCCCCAGTATGGACACTTGGTGCCTCGAGAGAAGCAGCTCCCAAAGGTCCCTGTGAGAAAAGGAAGACTCCAAATCTGCCCACATGTTTTGTGCCCTGCCCACAAACAGTGTAGCCGAACCTGCCCCAGCGTGGACAGAGCAGGTAGAAAGAGCCTCGGGGAAGGAGGAGCACCTTTTACCTCTGTCTCCAAACTAGCACTCCTTCCCTACTCCATTCATTTCCAAGTCTCGGTGAGGTGGGTGCCCTGTCACCCCCAGACCTGATCCCAGCATCCCTGCCAAGAGCCCAGTTCTGGGGCACAAAGGAGCAAGGAGGGCACTGGCTGCTGGTCTAGGACCACCGCCCTAAAGTAGACAGGCTGCTCAGTCACCCCAATAAAGCCCATGGCCTCACACTGCCCCGGCACTGCCAGGAGCCAGGCCATTTCCTGAGGGTGGCCACAGGCAGACGTGGTCACAGGGCTGGTTGGAAAAGAGGCTGGATCCTGCTTTGCAGGCTCAAGGCCCCCGGGGCCAGGAGTTCAAGGTCCCAGGGGAGGGCAGCCTCTTTCGCTGCACCTTCCCGTCGTTTCCATCCGTGCGCGCTGGGCTTGGGGCAGCACCCAGCGCCCCATCGTGCCTCAGTTTACCCCAATGCCTGAAAAACACCTCCCGCCCGACGGAGGCATAACTGGCCACTTCACCCTGACGGCCCAGCCCACGCAGGCGACGGACGGGGTACCGGGCCAGCGGATGGCCGCACGGGCCCCCTCCCCCGACCCGTCTCTCCCGTCGCGGATAGCGGCAGGAATACCGCGAGAGTTCGCCCCCTCCCCCCCACAGTAAAACTGTCAAAGGTGGGAGGGGCGGGAGCGCGCATGTGCGCAGCGCGGCGCGCAGCCTGCGCCGCCCGGACCCCGCGCCCCGCGCCCCGGCCCGGCCCGGCCCCGGCCTCTGCCCGGCCCCGGCCCGCTGGGCGCCGCAGGTAAGCGCCCGGCCGCGCTCCCGGCCGCGACCCCGGGCGGCCCCCGCGCCGGCCGCGCCCTCGACCCTGACCCCGCGCGCAGGTCGGGGGGCCGGACCCGGAGCCCCCGCCCGCCGCCCCCGCCGCGCCCGGAACCCCGCGCCGCGCCCCGCGCCCCGCGCCCCGCGCCGGCGTCGCGTCCCTGCCTCCTTCTTCTCCAGAAAAAGTCGCCATTTTGGTTCACTGCCTTTGGGCCCCCCCCTCCCCAGGCGCCCGGGATCGGCCCTTCCGGGGCCACGCCGGGCCCGCACCCGCCGCAGGTGACAGGTGGGTAGCGAGGCCAGCCCCCAGGTGTGCGTCCCCGGGCCGGCCTCATCCGCGCGCCCGGGCCCAGGCCGGGGTCCCGGGCCGAGCGGCCTGGGCCGCGGTCCCACCGCCAGCGTCGCCTGCGGTCAGCGCGAGGCGCTCCTATCCCCCCGCTCCAGAGGGTCCCACCTCTGCGATCCTGCTGGCCCCTCTGGGGAGGGGCGAGCCCTTTCTCCTCCTGGTGCGCGAGCCACAGGCCTTGAATGGAAGGGGAGTCTCTGCCTCCTAGGCCAGCCCTGGTCCCGGGGGCTCCCAACTCCGAATTCTTCACCCAAGCTGGAGGAAGGCTGGAAAGGTGGGGCTCAGCAGGTACCCACAGTAGCCTCTGCTGGGGTCAGAAGGGCGCTGGCATGTATCCTTGGAAGTATCAGTGTGAGGGCTTCCAGAGAAATTTGTTTAGAGCGCTCTGGACCCGTACTGACCCCAGGCCCAGGATGTAGGCAGCCCCCTGACCATGGGCAGTGACTGTCCCGATCTCTGATCTCAGTCTGCCCAGATGGCCTCTGGACCTCCTAGGCACAGCAGATCCCTCCTTTTCTCTCTGTTAGAAGTTAGGAGACTTCCCTGGCGGTCCAGTGGTTAAGACGCCACGGTTCCACTGCAGGGGGCACTGGTTCAGTCCCTGGTCCGGGAATGAAGATACCACATGCTGTGTGGCGCAGCCTTAAAAAAAAAAAAAGTTAGAAACCATCCGGGGAGGGGTAACCTGCCCACATTCCGCCCCCCTCTTCTTCTGTGGCCTTAAGCGTCCCTGTGGGAGGACCCAAAAGGGCTGAACTCAGAGTCGCCCCAGCTCTCAGAGCCTGGGGTCCCCCAGCAGAATGGGCCCACTGAAGCCCAGCCTCAGTCGGCGGAATGTTCTCTGTGACCAGGGGCCTGTCGTCTCTGGAGTGGCGCTGGTGGGCCTGTAGGTTGGGGACAGAGAGTCTCTGGAGGGTGGAGGTGAGGAGGTCAGCTAGGGGGAGAGTGGCCGAGGGATCCAGCATGGGGCATCCGTCTGGTTGGAGGGGCCCCGGCGGGAAACAAAGCAGGGCAGGGGGTCAGGGAGGGTGGCTCAGCTGGCACAGGGACCAGAAGCCGGTGCTGCAGGGTCCTTGGTCTGCTCCCCCTGGAGAGGGTGTGTACGCAGTTGGGGAGTGGGCTGGGGCCCTCAGTGCCCACCTTGGCCATCTTCCAACTGTGTCCTGAGGAGAAGGATGCGAGGGCACCCACCTGCGCCCCAGAGCGTGGCCTTGGGTCTGGGTGGGGCTGTGGGGGAAGGTGCTTCTAGGTGTGGGGCCAGCACAGCCTGTGAGCCGGCAGCCATGCTGGTGTCATAATTGGCCCCCGAGGGGTGTCACTGGCCTCCTCCCCTGGGGCACTCCGCCTCTCCTGGAGCCATCCCCAGCTAAGTGCCAGGTACCAGGTGCGTGAGAGATGCATGATTCTCTCGCTCTCTGGGATTGTGTCTCTGGAGGCAGGGAGCCCCCCGGAGCTGGTGAAGGCTTCAGGACAGGGCTAGATTCTTCCATGCTGATAGGGTTTTCTGGGTCATCCAGGGAGACTTTGGCTGAGCAGCCCCTCCCCTAAACTGGAACTCCCCCCCGCCCCCGCCCATCCACCCCTTCATCTGCTTTCCCTTGTGGCCAAAGACACAGGCGGGCAGGCTCCCCTTCCTCAGGCTGGAGAGTGGGCCTGTCTGGGGCAGGGTCGAGAGCGGCCCATTTCAAGTCCCGAGTTGGGCCCAGTGGACCTCACGGGCTGTCCGCTTGCTCTGCAGAGATGACCGATCCCTTTTGTGTTGGAGGAGGCCGCCGGCTCCCGGGGTCCAGCAAGAGTGGGCCTGGGAGGGATGGCGGCCGGAATGAGGTCCGACTTCCCATGCTTCACGACCCACCGAAGCTAGGTAAGAGGAGTCAGGGCAAGGTCGACTCCAGGTGGCCACGGGCACCAGCGCTGGGCGTGGGCCTCCCGGGATGTCCAGCTCCTGAGAGGGAGGAGAGGTCCACCCTGGGTGGGCCACGGCCTCCTGCCCCTCGTGCCTCATCCTGCCCCTCGTGCCTCAGTGCAGGGGAAGTGAGGCTCCTTGCAGGCGGGACCAGCCCCCTGGGTGGCAGACAAGGCTGCAGGGAATGCAGCCTCTGAGCCTTGGTGTGTCGTGTGCTGCAGGGCTGCCGGTAGGCCGGGGTGGGCCGACAGTGCCCAGCCAGGCCCCTCTCTGCTTTGACCCGGGAAGTCCAGCCAGCGACAGAACGGAAGGGAAGAAAAAGGGGCGTCCGAAAGCCGAGAACCAGGCGCTCCGAGACATTCCTGTGAGCTCCCCGAGGGCTGGGTGGGACTCTCACAGGGTCTGCCGGGGAGCCCACTGCCTTGGCAGGCTCGCCTGCTGCGTGTCCAGTGCCGAGCCCTCAGCCCAGATCCACTGGCTGCTCCGTGTGCGAGGGCTTCGAGAGACGGCCTGGGGCCCAGCGGGTGATGTGCGGGGCTCCCACAGGCCTGGGGACAGTGCTGAGTCGGGGGCTGGGCAGCAGAGGCCTGGGTGGCTGCAGGGTCGACAGCCTGGCCTTTCCCACGCCCAGCTCTCCCTGATGAACCAGTGGAAAGATGAGTTCAAGGCGCACTCGAGGGTGAAGTGTCCAAACGCTGGGTGTTGGCTGGAGTTCCCCAGCATCTACGGGCTCAAGTACCACTACCAGCGGTGCCAAGGGGTAAGGGGCTGCGGCCTGGGGAAGGGGAGGCCTGGGGCCCACCCTGCCCTGGCTGTTGGCTTGGGGGTGTCCACGCCTGCCCTCTCCACCCAGGGTGCCATCTCAGAAAGGCTGACCTTTCCTTGCCCCTTCTGTGAGGCTGCATTCACCTCTAAGACCCAGCTGGAGAAGCATCGGATTTGGAACCACATGGACCGACCCCTGCCTGCCCCCAAGCCTGGGCCAGTGAGCCGGCCAGTCTCCGTCAGTCGGCCCGTTGGGGTCAGCAAGCCCATTGGAGTAAGCAAACCTGTCACAGTCAGCAAGCCCATCGGCATCACCAAGCCAGTGACGGTCAGCCGGCCCGTGCCGGTCACCAAGCCAGTGCCGGCCAGCAGGCCCGTGCCGGTCACCAAGCCAGTGCCGGCCAGCAGGCCCGTGCCGGTCACCAAGGCTGTGCCGGTCACTAGGCCTATATCAGTCACCAGGTCTGTGCCAATTGCCAAGCCAGTAACAGTCAACAAACCAGTGCCGGTCACCAAACCAGTGACCATCAACAAGCCGGTGTCTGTGACAAAGCTTGTGACAGTTACGAAACCCGTGCCAGTTGCGAAGCCGGTGACGGTCAGCAGGCCCATTGTGGTCAGTAAGCCGGTGACGGTCAGCAGGCCCATTGCCATCAGCAGACACACGCCGCCCTGCAAGATGGTGCTGCTGACCAAGTCTGAGAACAGAGCTCCTCGGGCCGCGGGGAGGAGCAGCGGTAAGAAAAGGTATGGGGACTCCTGCTGGGTGGGGTTGGGTGTCCCCGGCTGCAGCTCAGGGGTAACAGGGCCCAGAGCGGGCCCTCCCGCCCCTTACCTCCCTGCTCTCTGCAGGGCTGCAGACGGCCTGGATGCCTGCCCCCTCCCGCCCAAGCAGGCGAGGCCGGAGAACGGCGAGTACGGCCCGTCCACCACAGACCAGAGCTCAACCTTCCAGCTGAGCACAGACCCCAGCAGCAGCCCCCTTTCTCTGGGCAGCAGAGCCTTGGGGGGCAAGGAGGTGCCAAGGGCCACGGGCCCCGTGTCCCCGCCTGAGGAGGGTGCGGAGCGCACGAAGCACAGTAAGACGAGAGCAGGGGGCGGCAGCAGGGCGGGGGGCAGCAGCCAGCCGGCCCGAGCCTCCCAATGGTTATTTGACCAGAGCCTTGTCCTCTGTGTTCTCTCCCCCGAGTCAGGAAGGAAACAGAAGACACCCAAGAAGTTTACGGGTGAGCAGCCCTCCATCTCAGGGACTTTCGGACTCAAAGGTGAGGCCTGGACCAGCCGGGCAACTGTGGGGCCAAGCACACGCGGCGGCCGCGCCCTCAGCCTGCACCTGCCCCTCCCGCGTGCGCGCGTAGGCCTGGCCAAGGCGGAGGACAAAGCCCGTATCCACCGCGCCAAGAAGCAGGAGGGGCCGGTCCCTGAGGAGGTGCGGAAGAGGGGGCCAGCCCCCACCAGCGCTGTCAGCAAGGAGGTGCCGGCCCCCGGGGCCCACCCAGCCCCAGGTGGGAGCTGCCGGGGGGCGGGGCACAGGCCGGGTCTTGAGGGTGGGGCGGATCCCGAGCCGCGGGGACGGGGGCCAAGCATGGACCCTGGGTTCTGTGCTTGGCGTCCAGGGCATCTGGGAGCTCCTGCCTGCCCCTGAGGCCCTGGCCCTGCTCCACAGGTGGCCCTGAGGAGCAGTGGCAACGGGCCATCCACGAACGGGGGGAGGCCGTCTGCCCCACCTGCAACGTGGTCACCCGAAAGACCCTCGTGGGGCTCAAGAAGCACATGGAAGTGTGTCAGAAGGTGAGGCTGCCCCCGTGCCTGGGAGGGGAGGCGCCCCAGGGCCGGCCTCTCACACGCATGCCCGTCTGCAGCTGCAGGATGCACTTAAGTGCGAGCACTGCCGGAAGCAGTTCAAGTCCAAGGCGGGCCTCAACTACCACACCATGGCGGAGCACAGCGCCAAGGTTTGCCGCTGGTCTGCCCCCGCGCCTGCCCGGCTCTCACTGCTGGCCTTCCGCTAGCAGGGCTTAGTGGCTCCCGTGCCTGGCTAGGGACGTCCGCGGCCGCAGCCCCTGGGCAGGGGCGGGGCCCTGTGGTGGCGGGGGCACTGAAGCTGGCCTGCCCTGCAGCCCTGTGACGCCGAGGCCTCGGAGGCGGGCGAGCGCGAGGAGCGGGAGTGGCTGCGGAAGGTGCTGAAGCAGGTGGGGCGGCTGCGCTGCCCCCAGGAGGTCAGTGGGCCGCGCGGGTGCGGGCGCCAGGCGGGATGGGGCCCGCCGCTCTCCGGCCACTCACCTGCCCCCGGAACCCCAGGGCTGCGGGGCCGCCTTCTCTAGCCTCATGGGCTACCAGTACCACCAGCGACGCTGCGGGAAGCCGCCCTGCGAGGTGGAGACCCCTTCCTTCCCCTGCACCCACTGCGGCAAGACCTACCGCTCCAAGGCCGGCCACGACTACCACGTGCGCTCGGAGCACGCGGCCCCGGTGAGCGGCCCACAGCCCGGCCTCCTGTCCCTCGGGCACCAGGCAGGCGCGCCCGTGTGCTGCCTGCCACGTGTGCTCTGCCTTCCCTCCCAGGGGCCCACGTGCGTCGTGGGTCGGGGGGAGTGAGCCTGGGGTGGGCTCCCGTGTCCCCCGTGCGCTTGCTCATACGTGCTCTCTGTGGCTCATCCGGCCTCCCCCTCCCCACCCCCGCAGCCCCCCGAGGAGCCTGCGGACAAGGCCCCCGAGGCTGAGGACCTGTTGGGTGTCGAACGGACCCCCAGCGGCCGCATCCGCCGCACGTCGGCCCAGGTCGCTGTGTTCCACCTGCAGGAGATCGCGGAGGACGAGCTGGCCCGAGACTGGACCAAGCGGCGCATGAAGGACGACCTGGTACCCGAGACTGCGCGGGTGAGCCCAGCCTCCCAGTCTCTGAGCCTGAGCCCCCGTGACCTGGGAGGGCGTGGTTGAGGGCTTTCTCAGCTCAGCAGGGAGCGTCTGGGTCACCTCCAGCCCAAGCTCCGAGCTCACCCTGGCACCCGCCCACGTCTGCAGCTCAACTACACGCGGCCCGGCCTTCCTGTGCTGAACCCCCGGCTGCTGGAGGAGTGGAAGAACGAGGTCAAGGAGAAGGGCCACGTCAACTGCCCCAATGATGTGAGCCAGGGAGGCTGGGAAGGCATGGGAACGCTGGGACTCAGGATGGAGGGCCCAGGGCTGGCCTTGGGGGGAGCCCTCCACGTGGCCCCTGAAGGGTCCTCAGACGGAGCCTCACAGGCAGAGGGGCCTTGACCTCAGCCCTAGCGGCCCAGCCTGCCCACACCCCTGGGCAGGGGTGACTCCTGGGATCAAGTCCCCCCGCTTGCCCCAGATGGGCCCCGGGTCCCCCGGGCTGGGCAAGGGGTGCACACTGGTGGGGGGGCACCTGCCGGAGGGCCCGCCCCCACGGTCGCCTCCTGCCCCCAGTGCTGCGAAGCCATCTACTCCAGCGTGTCCGGCCTCAAGGCCCATCTGGCCAGCTGCAGCAAGGTCAGTGTCCAGGCCCTCCCGGCGGCCAGGCGTGCGTGCTTGGTGCTCCCAGCTGCCCCCCAGGGGTCCGCACACACCGGGTGTGCGCCCCTGCCCCTATGGGGCCAGGGCCAGCGCAGCCCAGGACGCTCGCCGCCTCCAGCCCCAGCATCACTCACTCAGTCTTGGGTGGTTCTGCCTATGGGGGCTCCTCGTCTGTGCTGGGACAGCCCGACCTGGGCTTGGGGTAAGGGCCCTTGGCAAAGGGCTGCGACCCTTCCCAGGAGCACCTGCCTCTTCTCACCCTCTCCTTGCTTCCCACCTCCCCTGCAGTGGGGACACCTTGGTGGTCCTGCCACAGAGTGGCCTCGTGGGTCCCCAGAGCACACCTGTCAGGCACCCATCCAGATAAGCCACACAGGTTGGGGTGGTCCTGGCTGCATCTGGGTACTTCTGGTCCTCCAAGGGCCAGTGGTAGGGGCCAACCTCCAGGGGCTGGACTGCCCTGTGCCTTCCAGGGGGACCACCTGGTGGGGAAGTACTGCTGTCTGCTGTGTCCCAAGGAGTTTAGCTCCGAGAGTGGCGTCAAGTACCACATCCTCAAGGCCCACGCGGAGGTGCGTCAGGGACAGGGGCCTGGTGGGAGAGCCCTGCTGGGCCTGCGGCTGGATGCGCTGGCCCCATGGAGGGGGCCGGGAAGGGCAGGGGCGTCAGGGTGACGGCTCTTCACTTGAGCGAGTGGGCAACGTTGAGGAATCTGCTGGTTTCTCTTCAGAGCAGCCTCCGGCTTCCCTAGAGAAGCTTGGGTGTCCCCAGGCCCCGGGTCCCCTGCCGCCTCGCCCTCCAGGGTCCTGGGCCCCAGGGTTTCCATCGCTGCTTCTCTCCCCCAGAACTGGTTCCGCACTTCGGCAGACCCGCCTCCCAGACACAAGGGCCCAGACTCCCTGGTGCCCAGAAAGGAGAAGAGTCCGGCTGGCGGGAAGAAGCGGGGCCGCAAGCCCAAGGAGCGACCCCCTGATGATCCAGTCCCTGGGACGCCTCCCCACCGGGACGACTGGCCCCCAGGAGGCAGAGACAAGGGGGCCCGGGGCTCTGCTGGCCGGAAGGTGGGAGCCGGCAAGGCGCCCGAGAAGTGAGTTTGCAGCCTGGCAGGTGGGTGGGGCCCGGCCCCCTCTGTCCAGGGTGGGGCTCCAGAGCCTCCTGCCCTCCAGGCCTCCACCCCCCACCCCTGCCTGTTCATCTGTCCAGCGGGGGCGGCCAGCCCTCTCCCCTCCCCGAGGGTGGCCCTGCCCCACGCGGGCTGCCGCAGGGCACCTTGGGCAGGGGCTCCCGGGAGGGCCAGGGCAGCTGCAGAAGTGCAATAGTCTGGAGGGACCTTCGCGGGCCGGCAAGAGGACGGGCTGCAGCCTGGGCTTCGGTGCTGGGGCGGCACGGAGCAGGCAGGTGGCCTCTGGTCCTCGGCGTGTGAGCTCCGCGCCCCATCGGGGGTCCCTGGTGGCCCGTGGTTCTGGGCTGATGAGGGTACCTGAGCAGCCTCACCTCGTGACCCGACACTGGAACCCCAGCACCCCCCAGCTACCTCCCAGGACAGACCCCAAGTCTGACAGCTGCCGTGCTGACCTGCCCGCCCCACCGCACCCCACCCCACCCCCACCCCGCCGTCTTTTGGTTCCTGCACTTCTGCTCTCTACCTCTCCAGGCCCACCCTCCCCTGCGGTGCAGCCCCTGCTGCGCTCGGGCCCTGCCCCACTGGCCCGTGTCCATCGTGGTGGCAGAGGCAGCCCTGTTCCACCGTCCCCAGTCGTGCTCCCCACTCGGGGCCAGGCAGAGGCTCTGCTTCTGCAACTGCAGGGCTGTAGGGCAGGGGCCATGTGAAGTGAGCTCTGGCCTCAGCCTCCAGCTTCGCTAATGCCGCCGGCCTGAGTCGGGTAGCCTGATGGGTTTAGGGATGGGCCAGTCTGGGTTCCGGGGTCACCTGGGGCCCACGGGCATGAGTGGCAGGGGCCTGGGGCCTGGCTCGAGTAGTGACCACTGTGGGAAGCAGCCTCTCTTGCTGGCCTGGGTTGGCCTGTGGCCAAGCTCCCGTGGGAGCCTCCTTCCCCCTTTTTTAGCTGCTCCTTCGTTTCTGGTTGTGTGGCCTTTTGATGTGAGAGCCGAAGGCCCCAGGGGGAGCTTGGCCAAGGTCATAGTAGGTTGGTGGCAGCTCCAGGGCTCTGTCTCGGCTCTCTTTGGTGCCCTGAAGGCAGCGAGGTCTGTAGGTTGGGTCAGGTGGAGTCCAGGGCTCTCTGAGGATGCAGCCATGTGGTTTCTGACCTCCTGCCTGGGCCCCACCTTCCAACCATGGCGTCGCTGGGACAGGGAGGATGCTCGGAGCTGCTGGGTTCGGATGGAGGCTCTTTTCCACTGGGGGGTGGGGGAGGGCTGAGGGCTCGGCCTTGCCGACCCCGGACGATGTGAATCTTGATGTTTGCCCGTGTGCGTGTGTCTCCTGGGTGTAGTGGATGCCAGTCTTGTTGCTGTGACAAGTAACAAACCTTTTTTTTAATTCTGTTTTTTATATGAAAACTCACAACAATCTGACATTTTGGTGCTAAGGGTTTCCTGGTGCCGACGGTGGATCTGGGGGCTGGGCTGGGGTCCCTCTCCTGCTCAGGGAGGCGGTGCTGACTGGGCACCCCTCTGCCCCCCAGCTCCTGTCCTCCTCCAGTCCCTGGAGAGGAGGGGCTCCAATCTGGGCTCAGCTCTCCTCACCCCGCACTAGGGAGACAGTTTCCAGGAGGGCTTTGGGGCCGAGGCACCATGCTGCCCGTCTCCGGCTTCTTCCTTCAGCCAGAGTGCTCTGACCCCGGGCAGTCCTGGCCTGATGTGCTAGGGAGGGGGTGTGGAGACATGGACTCCCCCCCACTCACACGCACCTGATCTGATCAGGGGGTAGAGGCCTAGGCAGGTGCAGGTAATCCAGCGTCAAAGGCTGAGGCAAGCAGCATGACTTCGGGGCAGGGGGGCTTTCTTTCCTGTGTTCCTGGGTGTCACTGGGGTACAGCTGGTGGAGGTGGAGGTGGGTCGGGCAGCCACTGCAGGGGCAGCTGCCGGGGGGAGGGTGGGGAGCAGGCACTGATGGGAGCCCCACGCGCACTTTGTCCTTGTCACCAATGGTTGGAGGAGGTTGGACCTCAACACCTCTGCTGGGGATAGCTGCCTGCCCCGGCCTCTCAGGTACTTGGCCCTTGGGGAGCGGGGGCTGGTTTTGGCTGGGGGATACGTTTCATTGTCACCCCCGAAAGTCCACGTGTGGTCCCTGGCGTGGGAGCCCCACCAGATATGTGGGAAGAGGTGGGGTCCTGGGTAACTTGATGTTTAGCACTTTAACCCCCTTCTTTGTCTTTAAGGTGGGCGTGGGGACTGCGGCCAAAAGTGGCGCTGGGTTGGACCCCTCTCTCTCCCCTCTTCCCTCCCGGCTTCCATGCTCTGGCTGGTGGGTGGCAGCAGCAAGCCGGTCCTCAGAGCCCTCCTCCTACGGTGGCAGAGCCCTGGGTGCCTCAGCAAGATCTGCCCACTTCCCACTCTGGTGGGAGTGCAGCCAGGTAGCCTTGACTGACACCTTCAATGAGAGGGACTGAGTGGCAGACACCCCCCTCCATGCAGTGGGTGTGGACCCTGCCTGAGACCCCAAACCCAGGGCACAGTGTCAGGTCCCTTTCTGAAGATCTACCTCTGGCCCAGCCCGCCCCCCTTGCCCTGAGAACAGGAAAGGGTTGACTCAAGGGACCGACACGTCACGCGAAAATAGGATGCACTTTTCTGCTCACGCAAGGACAGATGAGTGTCCCCTGGTGTGACTGGTGGCCCTCCCAGTCGTAGGCCCCTCTTGTCCCTCTGGTTTGGAAGGGAAAGAGTGGGTGCACCCTGACCTGTAGAGGGGAGGGCTGTCCCGGTGTGTCCCCCTGGGTGGGCCCCAGGCGGCTGTCCTGGAGGCCTGGGGTTTCGGGGGCAGCCAGCACCTCCCGCCTGGCAGCCACGCATCCTGTACTTGGGGTTTCTCGGTTTGGGTGTTTTTGATGCCAGTTCTCCGTAATAAGTGCATTTCGAAAGAGAGGTTCCGGCTATCAACTTGTAACCATATATATACGTATATATTCTATCTACAAAGTGTTTATTTGCAAGATGTTTTGACGGTGAGCTCGGGCCCCGCCCGCCTTGTGACCATCTGTCCCCGGTCCTCGTCCCCGCCCCCCGGCCCCAAGTGGCACGGGGGCGGGCCATCAACTGTATGTATTAAAAATGACTGTATCAAATAAATGTTTATTGATTTTTTTCCAGGGGTTTTGTGCAGCTGAGTTTGTGGTAAAGCGCGGGTGGGGGGCCTTCCCCGCACTCGCGCCGCGCGGCCTCGTGGGGCTTCTGGTTTGCGGGGCGCGCGCGTCCTGGTGGGACTTGTAGTCAGCGGGGCGCGCGCAGCCTGATGGGAATTGTAGTCCGGGGGCGCGCTGGCGGGCGCCTGGGGCCGGGCCCCGAACCACAGCTTCCGACAGCCTGCGCGGCCGGCCCCCGAGCCCCGCCCAGCCCGCGGAGAGGCCCCCGAGCTCATGGCTGCGCTCCCGGCCTCAGCTGAAGCCCCCCGCCCGGTGCCGCCGACCCCAGCGGCTGGAGACGAGCCAGACCGGCTGGAGGGGAAGAGCGAGGACCGGTAGGCGCGGCGCGCCCCTCGCGTCTCGTGGTGGGGGCGGCTCCGGGAGCCGAGCCTGGACCAGCGGAGGGTCCTCGGGGCCTGGCGGTGGCGGGCCCTCGCGGACGGCCGCGGGAAGGGGCCCGTGGGCAGGGCCCGCGTGGGGCCTCGGTCTGTCTCGAGCAGACGGGGTGCCGGGCCAGCGAGCACCCGGGCTGGACTGTGCGCCCGCCGGATGCTCCCAGGTGGTCAGTGCGTTCCGGGAGCCTCACGGACTCGGCCTGCCCCACTCGAGGGCCAGAGGTCGTGATGCTGGGCGGCGCGGTGCTCAGTGCCTTCCGACTGCCGGCCAGACGCCGGGGGAGGGGACCCTGGAGGCTCTGGGGGCTTTGCAGGCGGGGAAGTGGTGGGAGCCGCTGTCACCTGGTTGGGGGGGGCGGCTTCCGCTGTCAGCCTCGGGCTAGGCCCCAGGGGGTGACGGCCAAGCGGCCCTCGGGCGAGGGCTGGCTCCTCACTTCTGGATCTGAACCGTCCCTGGGCCAGGGCCAGCGTTGGCCCCAGGCTGGGGCCAAAGGAAACTTTTCCAGCCAGGTGCCTGTTCCTGGGACGTGCCGCGGCCTGGACTGCTTGGGACTGTCTGGGTGCTGCCAGCAGAGCCGCTGGGCGGGCGGGGAGAGGGGTCGCAGGGGCGAGATGCCGGCAGGAAGAGGCTCCCTGGGCCTGGAGGAGCATCTTGTGTTCCTCTAGGCTCACCCCCTCCTGGGGAGCAGTGACTCCGAGCCTGGCTCAGGGTGATAGGGGGGAAGAGGGAGGACCTGAGTCTGTGACACTTGTTAGTTCCAGGGAATCTGATGTAGCCTGAGACCAGATAAGCTCTTGAGAAGAACACTCCCTGCAGACACAGAACGGTGGCAGCAGCCGTCTGGCTCTGCCCCGTGCACAGACCGCGTAGTGGGCATGGGTGCCCCTCACGGGGCTGGGGCGGCAGTGGTCTTCCTCTCTTCGGAGCGTGGTCCTCAGGGGACAGGAGGGGAGCCAGGGCCCATGGGGTGGCCCTGGAGCTGCCTCTGGACATCACAGGGGAATCGCTCCCGTCACACCCTGCCTTCTCTGCGATGTTCCTCAAGCATGTGCCCTCCCCCTTCCCGCCTCCCCAGCAGTCCCTGCGCGGCCCGAGGGGGCCAGAGCTGGCTCTGGTCAGTGTCCGGGTGTCTGTGCAGATGCCTTCAAACCGAGGCTCTCCCCGCCCGACCATGGCTCCGGCTTCGCCTTCCGCATCACCGTGGCTGCACGATGTGGTCTGGTCGGCCTACCTTGCCGTGGCTTCTTGTGTGTCTGTCCCTCCGGAAGGTCAGTCCGGTGAGGACGGGGACCTCGGCCTACCTTTGCACTGGACATGCTGGTGGACAAGTGAGCACCTCGCAGTGGTGACAGGGTACCCCCCTCGGGCTGTCCCTTGGTGAGGTCCGGGTGGGCACGGGTCTGGGGGCTGCCGCTGGGCGACTGGAAGGAAGCCTGCTGGACTCGCCTAGAGCAGCGGGGAAGGAGGGGGGGGGTCCCACAGGGGGATTTCCAATGGGTGGGGTGGGGACAGTACAAGTTCCTGGAGCCTGTTGCACCCCTTTAGGGCTGCAGCCCCCCCAGTCCCCCAGTTCTCTCCCTGCTCTGAGAAAGCTGCCCTGATTTCCCTGTCCCTGAGCCAGTCTGGGGCGGCCCCGCCCACCCAGGCCAGGCCCCAGCGGGCCAGCTCCTCCCTCCTGCTTCTGGCTTCATTTGACTCACTCCCCCGGGAAACTTTCCTAAAGCAGGACAGGGCATCAGGGCTCCTCAGCCCCGAGCCTGAGTGCGGTGGGCAGGGCTGCAGCAGGAGGGAGCAGCTACCGCGGGGCAGGCCTGTTACCCTGAGGCAGCGCCCCGGAGGGGCCCCCTTCAGTGTGCGGACCCCAAGTGAAACTCTGTCTCCCCTGAGCCCCCGCCAGCCGTCTCCACTTTGATGCTGTCGGAAGCCGACTAGAAAAGCTGGTGTGTGGGCTGGATTAATCACAGGGAGGGGGCCAGGGACCTGGGACGGCAGTGAATACTGCAGCCGCCCACCCGAGGGCCTGCTCTGCCTCCTGCTGCCAGACTGGGGCGTGGCTGTGTCCCCAGCTGAGCGCTGAGCACGGGTGGCCTTGGGGGATGTGCTGGAGCCTTCGTGGAGGGTGGGGGGGGCGGGCAGTTATTCTCGGAGGAGGCCTCAGCAGGGTAGAGTTTCAGGTTGTTTATGCCTCTCGGAGGCACCTGGGGGCAGGGGTGCTCAGCTCAGCTCCGCTGCTCGCTGACAGCTTGGCGGCTGAGAGACACCTCCGATTTCCCTGTCCCGCTGGTGGGGTGCGGGGGTGGGCCCTGCCGTCCCCGGCAGCCCAGAGGTCTGGAGCTTTCTCCAGGCCGTTCTGGACGAGGGGGGCACGGTGGTCCTCAGCCAGCCCTGGGTGGGCAGTGTGCCAGCCTGAGCACAGGAGGGGCGGTTCATACCCAACGCTGGCCTGAGGTCCGCCTGGCTGCTCTCGGCAGCTCAGTGCTATTAATATCAGGCCAGCGCACAACCCCCAGCCGGGTGATCCTCTTAGGCAGCCGGCGCTGAGTGCTGTTGCTTCGGCACGGGCTCCTGGGGCCTCTCACCTGTTGGCCCCCCGCCTCCCAGGGGACAGCCTCTGCCCGCCAGGGCCTGGACCCCACTTCAGCCTCTCACCTGCTGTGCTGCCCACCCATGGAGGAGCAGTTCAGGGGGCTCCTGAGCTGTCCTGGGGGGCTGCCAGGGCTCTAAGAGGCAGTGCGGCGGTGCCCTGCACGCACTTGGGATCACCCTGGTGCCCCGGTTTCCCCTGTGTCCTGGCCATGAGCAGCCCCCAGGCTTACCCTGGCATCAGGGTCTCGGGGTGCTGGGCCCTTGGAGCAGAAGGCAGGTGAGTGGCTGGCCTGCTGTCTTCCGGTGAGGCTGCCCATCTTCGCTGCGTCTCGGCCACCCCCAGCCCCGGGTGCCGTGTCTAGTGCACATCAGGGCGGAGACGGGCCGGGTGCTCTTGGGACCGGCTGCCGGCTTTGCTTGGGGCTCTCAGTTACCAGCCGACGCGTGTCCATGTGGCTCATAACCCTTTGGTGGACTGCCTTTTGTCCTTGTGGTTGGCAGCACCCTGTCCATCCGTGAGCAGGGAGGTGAAGGCTCTCCCATGTCATGGTTTGTCCTATTGTGAAAACGGGGTGAGGCTTGCTCTGAGGGCACAGTGAGTTTGTCCTCGGCTTTGAGAGAGAGCCGGGCTTCTGGAGGAGGCAGTGGAGCTGGACTTGGTTGCAGAACTGGCCTGATGCCGTCAGGCCTATTGCAAGCCCTCGGCCGGGCGGATTTCTGGCAAGGTCATCCCTGGCTAACCTTGGGATCTTCCCTGAGGAGGTGTCTGTCCCGGGCTGTCCGCACCACAGGCCTTGGAAGTCATCCGTGGTAGTGGCCGTCGTCACCTCAGTAGGACAAGGGTCAGTCACAGAGAGGGGTGAGGGCTCCTGCTGGAGAGGCCAGGGCACCAGCGTGGGGTGAAAAGCAGGGGGACGGCAGCAGCGCCAGCCCAGGCCTCCCATCCCACATCGGCCCCGCGAGGCCGTCTGGCTGTCCGTGAGCGTGCTGGGCACAAGGGCGGGTTTGCTGGGGCACTGAGGCCCTGCTCCTTTGCAAACCAGGTTTTCTGTTTTGGCTTTTCCTCCCCGGGTAGGAGGCACAGACTGGACATTTTCCTCTGGGGCTGTGCGAAGCTGCCCTCCCCGTCTATATGCTGTCGGTCATCTCCAGGGTCTGTGGGTCGCTTGCGGGGAGGGCAGCTGTGTGTGAGCCCTGGGGGCCCCGTGCTCGCTGTTGGGGGATGAGCGCGTCCAGGGGAACGGCCAGCGCTGCCCTCCGGCTGGGGCTTGAAGACACCACTGCTTGTGCTCCGTCTATCTCCTGCTTGGCTGAGTGAGGCATCAAGTGAGCTGTCACTGCCCCGTCATCTGGGTGTCCCACTGTGTTGTTGGCTCCACGGACGAGTAATTGCTACTTCCAGAGGCAACACAGGCAGCCAGTGATTCCCGGGGCTTGCTCCCCACGCCGTCCCAGTGACGGAGGACCGAGGCGGCCCGGTGCTGTCTGTCCCCCGGACGGTGCTGCACGCCTCCTGTCACATCCGATGGCCGGCTTTCCTGCTGCGTAACTTGTGCTGACACGGCCCTCTGTGCCCTCGAGAGCTGCTGGTGTGGCTCATCACGTGTTAGGCCTGAGCTAATTCCTTCCACTGCTCCCCCCCCGCCCCCCCCCCCACCCCACACATGTGTGCACACAGGCGCCGTCCTCCTGGCTCTTGGCAACGCTGGGTGTGCTGGGAGCACCGCACAGCTGGAGACGCCAGTGTTCCTGGCGGGGGATGCTCGGGCCACCCTGAGCAGGCCAGTTTCACAGCACCCCGTGCCCTGGCCATGACAGCAGAGGCTGTAGCGGTGACAGCGAGCTTCAAGGACAGGTGGCCGTCTCTGTGCACGAATCTCACAGGCTCACGCTAGCTTTTACGGTTCGGGGAGCTTTGCCTCGAGGATGCCTTCCGTGTGTGGCTCCTCCTCAGGTTCCCGCCCGCGTCCCGAGCAGCATCCATCCCTGGGGCTCCAGCCGCGGGTGGACACACATCCTGCCGGGGTTGTCCGGTGCACCCCCAGGTTCCCGGTACTTTCTTCCTGCCTAGACGATCAGCTTGCCTTCGGAGTCTCTGGGGCGGGTCTGCCAGCTGACGCTGTGGGCAGTCTCTCTCTCAGGCGGTGGTGGAAGTGCCTTCTTCCTAAGCTGGTCCTGCCCCCGGGGCCACCTTCACACTGAGTCTGTGACCCAGCCTCTCAGCATAGACTGAGCCGGCATCGGGCAGACGCTGCCTCTCGTAGGGCCCTCAGCCGAGCTTCCCCAGCTGTCCCTGAAGGCTTTGAGGCCTTGAGGCCTTGAGGCCCTGGGCCAGTCGTCACTTCCATGCCTTTTAGGGGTATAAACCTACAGAGAAGTCAGCACAGCCCTGCTCAAGTGGCGTGGCACGGCAAGAGCAGGCACAGATGGCGTCTGCGTCTCCCAGGCGGGTTCCCGCCTTGTGCACAGCCTCTGGGGGCCTCCGCCCTTCAGCAGGGCGCCCCGGGTCTCCCTCCCCGTCCGTCCACACCACCGCCGGCCCATCCCTTTTGTCAGCGGCCTCTGTCTCTGGAGCCCCTCTCCCTGCGTGTCCTGCAGGGTGGCACAAAACTAGAGGGCCGCCCAGAGTGTGTCTGGGGAGAGGACACAGTCCTCGACAGGGTCTTGACTGGCCTTGGCGTGCCCACCTCTCATCTCCTGGGGGAAAGGGGGCCCTCGTGGCCCTGCTGAGGCCCGGTCCATGTGGGAGGAAGAGCTGGGCCCGGTCAGCGCTCCCCTTGTGTCCTCCTTTGCCACCTGCCGTCCCTCTGGATTTGTGGACGGTGGCAGTCTGAGGCCCCGGGCCCAGTGGACGGGCTGCAGCCAGGTGTGCTGTGTCCTGCCACGAGCCCGCTCACCTTGGCCATGCCCACGTGCCTGCGTGAAGGCACCACGTGGACCAGTCACGCCAGGCCCAGCGTGGGGTGGCAGGGGGGGTGGTGGCCCTGGGCCAAGGCAAGCGTGCCCCCGCCCCCCACAGCAGCAGCGGCAGCAGCAACGCGGAGTCCTTGGACAGGCTTCTCCCACCTGTGGGCGCCGGGCGCTCGCCCCGGAAGCGCACCACCAGCCAGTGCAAGTCTGAGCCGCCCCTGCTGCGCACCAGCAAGCGCACCATCTACACAGCAGGGCGGCCGCCCTGGTACAACGAGCACGGCACCCAGTCCAAGGAGGCCTTCGCCATCGGTGAGCGTGGCTGTGGTGCGTGGGTGGGCCGAGGCCGCCGCCCACCCAGACCCCCGAGTGGGCGGGTCAGGCAGAACCCACCGCCATGCCGCAGCCGGTGTTTCCGTGATCCGCGCTGCTCGGGCCCCTCGGTCCAGGTCAGCCCGGGGTGGAGGCAGCGTTGGGTGGCGGGCACCACTGGGACCCATTTGTGAAGCTGACCTGGGCCGCTCCGCTCAGGGTCTCTCTGACCCTCCGCACAGGCCTGGGGGGAGGCAGTGCTTCTGGGAAGACCACTGTGGCCAGAATGATCATCGAGGCCCTGGACGTGCCCTGGGTGGTCTTGCTGTCCATGGATTCCTTCTACAAGGTAAGGGAGTCCTGCATGAGCAGCTGCCTCCACGAGGTCCATGGCTCCTGCCCTGGCCTGGGGCCTGAGCCCGTGGCTGCTTCTCCTTCCGTTGCTGCTCCTTCCCCTGTAGGTGCTCCTCCCCCCGCAGGTGCTCCTCCCCCCGCAGATGCTCCTCCCCCGCAGGTGCTCCTCCCCCCGCAGATGCTCCTCCCCCCACAGGTGCTCCTCCCCCCGCAGATGCTCCTCCCCCGCAGATGCTCCTCCCCTTGCAGGTGCTCCTCCCCCCGCAGGTGCTCCTCCCCCCGCAGGTGCTCCTCCCCCCCCGCAGATGCTCCTCCCCTTGCAGGTGCTCACCAGGCAGCAGCAGGAGCAGGCCGCCCACAACAACTTCAACTTCGACCACCCAGATGCCTTTGATTTTGACCTCATCATCTCCACCCTCAAGAAGCTGAAGCAAGGCAAGAGTGTCAAGGTGCCCATCTACGACTTCACCACCCACAGCCGGAAGAAGGACTGGGTATATATGCCCTTGGGCCCAGCTGCACGGGGCTGGCGCAGGGGCCTCGGGGCCGCCTCAACACACACGGTTCCTTTGCAGAAGACGCTCTACGGTGCAAACGTCATCATTTTCGAGGGCATCATGGCCTTTGCTGACAAGACACTGCTGGAGGTGAGGATGGGTTCCAGGACAGATGGCCTGGCTCCCTGATCCTCCCGTGGGACTCCCCTTACACTTGCCTGCATCTCTGTCCCGTGCCGTAGCCCCAGAGTTGGGTGAGGAGCAGCCTTGGCTCCTGAATCTCACCCCCCGAGTCAGGGCTTCGGCTGCTCTTCTCTGGGGTCCACGTGGCTGCCGGGGTCAGAGCGATGTTGGTGGGTGTGGGTTCACCTGTGGGTGTGCATGTGTGTATTCTTGCCTGGGAGGGAGCCAGCCTCCTGCATCTGCACTGCTTGTGAGGACATCCTCTCCCCTGGGAGGCTCTGGGCAGCTGCCCCAGGTGTGACCCACTCCGGGCCAGGCCTTGGGAGCCACCTTCCCCACCCTGCTGGGGCCCGAGGGGGCAGAGCCGGCTACACCCTTGTCCTTGCTCCTTCGCTGGTCCGGAGTGTGAGTGTGCTCAGGCCCCAGGAACCCCACTGCTCGCCACGCACGCACACGCTCAACACTCCACGTGCAATGCACACCCGCCCCCCCACGCAGCCACACCACACGCTCCCCCCGCCCCCACCCCATCCAGACCCGAACGGTGCCGCGCAGGCCTGGTCTGCTCCTGGGCCCACACGCAGACCAGACGTCTCTGCCAGAGGCCGTCCCCTGGTGCTCACTCTGGTCCTGCTGGTGACAGGGCCTTGGAGCCTCTTGTGTCAGGCCCTCTTCAGCAACTCACTCTCCCCGTCCAGCTCCTGGACATGAAAATCTTCGTGGACACGGACTCTGACATCCGCCTCGTGCGGCGGCTGCGCCGTGACATTAGCGAGCGGGGCCGGGACATCGAGGGTGTCATCAAGCAGTACAACAAGTTTGTGAAGCCCGCCTTCGATCAGTACATCCAGCCCACCATGCGTGTGGCGGACATCGTGGTGCCCCGGGGTGAGCCTGCGGCCCACCTTGGCGGGGGAGGGCAGGGGCGGGCAAGGCCGGACCTCACCCTCCCTCCTGTCCCGGCCCAGGGAGTGGGAACACGGTGGCCATCGATCTGATCGTGCAGCACGTGCACAGCCAGCTAGAAGAGGTGAGCCGGCGCCCGGGCTCCCGCGGCCCCGCCAGCCCCGCTCCCCACTGCCACCGCCCACGGCCACCTGCCTGGGCGGCGCCCACGTTTACTGCCCCGTCGTGTGCCGGCCAGAGGCAGCTGGGCTCCCTGAGGGACCTTGGGGCACGGAGTATCTCCAGCGCCCCCAGCCTGAGCTGGGCCTCGCACGGAAGGGTGCACTCCTGTCCCTCCAAACCCTTTTGGGCCACCGTTGGGTTCTGGTGCTGAGTCCCACGTCCTGAGCATCCTAGGAGGTCACACACCCCGGGCCGGCCGAGGGCGCCGCCCACCCCTCGGTCAGGCTTCACGATGGGGTGCTCGGGGCCTGCGGAACAGAGCCCCAAGGGTCCTGGCTCTGACAGCCCAGCCCAGAGGTGCCCACGCCAGAGGCCACAGGGAGCTGGCCCCCTCCCATGGCAGGCAGCCCCCTGGGACTCTCCCGCTACGGGGCTGCGGTGTGTCTGTTCCTGGGTGGGGGTGGCCTGGCTGGCTGAGGCACACGGTGGCGACAGGCCGTGCCGTCCGGTGACTTTGAGGTGAGCAGTGCTGCTATCACTGATGCCCCACCCCATTCCCTTGTGTCTCCCTGTGTCGCTGCCGCAGCGTGAGCTCAGTGTCAGGTAAGACTTCCCACACCTGTCTGCACAGACGGAGGCATTTCCAACATCCACAGGGAGCTCGGAGTCTGGGTTGTCACCCAGGCAGGCAGCGAGGTCCCCTCCCACCATGCCCACCCCCTGTGGTGGACCCACCCCCGGCACAGAAGGAGTGGTGTGGTGGCCGCCACACCGCTCCTACCTGCCCTTGCCAGTAGTCAAGGGAATTAAGGCCCAGAGAGGTTAAGGTGTTTGCCCAAGTTCACATAGCACCCAGACTCTAGGCTGGCCAGACCTCTCTGCAGGCTCTTGCCCGACTTGGGGCTGGTTGTGTGGGATTGGACCCGAGGGCACAGCTGTCCTGAGCCAGCGCCGCTGTGCCCCAGGGCAGTGGCCACAGGCCTGTCCTTCAGCAGCCAGAGGGCCTGGGTCTGCAGCTTCTCTGCTTGAGCTGAGGGGCGGGTCTTTACTCCCCCAAGCGGTGCTGAGGCACCCCACCCCCCGCATCCCGGCACCCCGGCCCACCCTGGCCCTGGAGCCGAGGCACAGAGAGCCAGGAGGAGCCCCCAGGAGTCCTGGGCTGCGCGTCCTTCCTGCCCACGAGAGGGATGGGGCGCCTGTCCCCACGCAGTGGTCGGCGGAGCTGGGAAGCACCAGACGGAGCCTCCAGCTCGAGCTGCATTGGAAATGCCTCCAGGCCCGGGCGCCGGCCTCCAGCTTCCTGCCCACGCATGAGTCTCCGCTTGCCTCTCACCCGGCCCGGGGCACCTGCGGGTCTGGCCACGTCATGTCCTCTGGGAGCCTTGTTTCAGAGAAATAAAAGTTTCCAGGAAGCGTGGCTGTGGTGGGTGGGAGGGAGGGACCCGCAGGGCCGAAAGCAGTGGACTCTCGGGTGCACGCGGGCCCGGGGGCGCGGGCTGCAGGGTCTCCCTGCCACCAACCCCGCCTCCTGCTCTTCCCTTCCCCAGGCCAGCCGGTGGCCACGGAGACCACCGTGCTCCCCGCTAAGTGGTCTTTTCTCTCTCTTCTTTTCCTCTTCTTTGTAAACCCTGGGGTCTCCTGCCCTGTTCCCTCCCTGACCTACTCTTCGCCTCTTCACGTGGTGGGCAGAGGAAGCTGCGCTGGGATCTGTGAGGACAGAGTGCTCTGGCCGTGGTGCTGCCTGCGCGCGGTGTGCCCGGCGCTCTGCAGGCTCCGCCCCGCCCCGCCCTCCTCTCCCTCCCCGCCCCGCCCTCCTCTCCCTCCCCGCCCCGCCCTCCTCTCCCTCCCCGCCCCGCCCTCCCCTCCCCTCCCTCTCCTCCCTCTCCTCCCGCCCCTCTCCTCCCCGCCCCCCCACTCCGCCTCCTCCTCCCCGCCCCACCCCGCTCCAGGCTGGGGCAGCAGGGGCTGTGCGAAGCCAGCTCTGCCCGCCTCTCCTGAGGGGGCCGCACATCACCTGGGGGGAAGCCTTAGGCGGGGCTTGGCCCCAAAGCTCAGCTGTTTACCCAGGGAGAGGTGTCCTGAGGTTGGGGTCCAGATGCCCAGCTTGGGGGCTAAGATTCATCTGCACGTGTGAGGCCTCGCCCTCCCACTGCCAGGTCCTGAACGGGGAGGGGACCTGGAGCGGGAAGGGAGGCTCGCACCGCAGCCCCTGCTTCCTGCCTAACGGTCAGCTGCTCTGCCTTCCACCGTGTCTCTTAACCACTGCCTGGCTGTTACGGCGGAGGGCATCTCGGGATGGGGCCCTCCCTCCAGATCAGCCACTGGGAGGGTGGCCTCCACCCTGCACACCCACCGTGCCCACCACGACTGCCCCCTATAGTCTGCGGCGGGAGGATGGGGCTCTGCGGGAAGATGCCCCTTCTTGAGTCCCCAGTCGCTTTGTGTCCCCAGGGCCGCGCTGGCCTCAGCGCACCAGTGCCACCCCCTGCCCCGGACGCTGAGCGTCCTCAAGAGCACGCCGCAGGTGCGGGGCATGCACACCATCATCAGGTGAGGCCCGTCCCACTCCCCCGGCCTGGCGGGCGGGCGGGCGGGCGGGGCCGACCTTCGCTAACCCAGCCGGGCCCGCCGTTGGCAGGGACCGGGAGACCAGCCGCGACGAGTTCATCTTCTACTCCAAGAGGCTGATGCGGCTGCTCATCGAGCACGCGCTCTCCTTCCTGCCCTTCCAGGTGCGGGGCGGGGGGAGGGAGGGGGCCGGGGGAGTAGGGGGGAGGGGAGGCTCCTCGCGCTCACGCCCCGCCCCCGCCTTGCGCAGGACTGCGTCGTGCAGACCCCGCAGGGCCAGGACTACTCGGGCAAGTGCTACGCGGGGAAGCAGGTACCAGGGGCCCGACCTGGGCGTCAAGGGACTGGGGCGGCCGGAAGGCGGGGGTCTGGCTAGCTCAGCCTCGTCCCCCCAGATCACAGGCGTGTCCATCCTGCGGGCCGGTGAGACCATGGAGCCTGCGCTGCGGGCCGTGTGCAAGGACGTGCGCATCGGCACGATCCTCATCCAGACCAACCAGCTCACCGGGGAGCCCGAGGTGGGGGGCCTGGCGGACGGGGGGGTCCGGTGGGGGGAGGGCGGGGCACGGGGAGCCCAGGTGCAGCCTTCGGTTTGGGCCGCCCTGACCCTGTGGCTGCCTGCAGCTCCACTACCTGCGGCTCCCCAAAGACATCAGTGACGACCACGTGATCCTGATGGACTGCACAGTGTCCACCGGCGCGGCGGCCATGATGGCGGTGCGGGTGCTGCTGGTGAGTGGGCGGGAGGGGGGCGGTGGGCGGGAGGGGGGCGGTGGGCCCAGCTCACGCCCTCGCCGCGCAGGACCACGACGTGCCCGAGGACAAGATCTTCCTGCTGTCGCTGCTCATGGCGGAGATGGGCGTCCACTCGGTGGCCTATGCCTTCCCGCGCGTGAGAATCATCACCACAGCGGTGGACAAGCGCGTCAACGATCTCTTCCGCATCATCCCCGGCATAGGTGAGGCTGCCCGGCCCTGTCAGTGACAGCTGGGGGGGGGGGCAGGTGGGCCTGAGCCCCCGCCACAAGGACCCGCTTCTTCCCCCAGGGAACTTCGGCGACCGCTACTTCGGGACTGACGCCGTCCCCGATGGCAGCGATGAGGAGGAAGGGGGCTCCGCGGGGTAGCCGCCCTCCCCGCCCCCAACCCCTCCTGCTTCCCCGGGGCTTACAGGGTAGAGGTGTTAACTTATTTTAATTAAAAAACGTGTTACCGGTGTGCCTTGTCTAAACATTTTGTAAAATAAAACTTGAAAATTAAGCTGGGACTGGTTAGCTGGGGTGCGGGAGTGGTGTCCTGCCTGGGCCCTGGGCTTGGGGAGTGGCCCCCAGGGCTGCCCCAGTCCCCAAGCGGCGAGGCCACTGTGGAGAGAGAGGGACTGAGGAGCCTGGCCTCCGCTGGGTCCTGGTTGGGCCCCCGCCTTCCCCGCAGCAGGACAGGGGCTTCTGGTCTTGCACTTGGCTTTTCTCACCGTCCAGGGTCAGTGCAGATTTAGGAGAGGACAGAGCTGGGCCTGGGGCTCTGGGTCTTACAAGATGTCAACAGCCTCCACAGCCACTTCCCTCCCGCAGCACGTGTTTGTCCGCGGCGGGGGCGGGGCGGGGCGGAAATGGGTGTGGGCGGGGCTGGAGGAGGGAGTGAGGAACCGGCCCTGGCCTCGCAGGAACCCCGCTTGCAGGGGATGTGGCCGGTGCCTCACTGAGCCGGCCACACCGCCCAGGGTCAGAAACCACATCCCGCCCTGCCTTCGCCGCTCCCGGGCAAGGGCACCGGCGAGGGTGCTGCCTGCCTGGCCCCACAGCCTGATGCCCATTGATTCGCCGCTGCTGCGGGTGAGCTCTCAGGAGCATCCCCCACCCGTCCTCCGCCTCCTGGCCTGGCTCTTGCCCTTTCCTGCCCTCCTGGTCTCCTCGGTTTCCCCTCACCTCACAAAGGCCATGTCATGGAAAAGCTTGTCATGGGGCGGGGACAGGAAGTCCCTGGGTGGGGACCAGGCCAAGGGCAGCAGATAAAGGCGGGAGCTTGTCCAGAGGTGGCCAGGCGCCAGGGTAGAGGAGTGACACAGCCCCGAGGTCAGCAGGAGGGGCCTCTCCTCCCCAACCTGGTGAGTGGACCCTCCCCCATATCTCCAGGGCCCCATTCGTTGGTTGGTTGGTTGGCTCATTCGTTCATCCTGCGCTCTGTGCCTGGAGCCTGGAGGCTGCAGCAGGCCTGGCCCTGCTCAGGTGCTGTGATGCGGCTGACGCCCTTCTGTCTGGCCAGCTCTTCCCAGGTGAGCAATGGGGCAAACCGTTGTTGATGAGCTGGGCAAGAGCTAGGTCGTCGTCCTGGGAGGGGCCCCGAGTCCAGCTAGAGGATGAGCAGCTCCCACAGAAGAAATCAGACCCACATGTGCTCGTGCATGTGCAGATGGCCACATGGCCCCAGACACACACGTGTGCGTGATGCAGCTCAGGGCCCCCACCTCACTCAGCCACCAGCCTCGGGGGGTGGGACGGCTTCCTTCCGCTTCTCGAGGGTCGGTGGTGGCCTAGGGCCGAGCCCTGCCTGCTCAGGCTGCGGTTCCTCATCAGAGACAGACGAGGTAGGGGAGTTCTTGGGCCACTTCCTGCCAGGACCCCAAGGGGTGGTAGAAGTGGGTCACCTTCCAAACAGCCCTGACAGAGGGTCTTCGGGGTGCCAATGGGAGGAAGGGGCAATCCCTCCAGCCCCTCCTGGTGCCAGAAACAGGACCAGGATCCGAGGTCCAAGGCTGTCCTGGGGACAGGGCTCGGCACAGCCGCTGGAAACATCGGGGGCTTCGCGTTTGGGAAGAAACCTTGGGTGGTGCCCTTTGGGGCCGCAGGAGCCCACCCCCAGGGAAAACCTCTCAGGCTGTGTGGCAGCTGGGACTGCTTAGCAGCCCCTGGTGTTGCCTTCCGGGCACCTGGGCTCCTGTGGGCCCAACAGAGGCCGAGGGGTTGGCGGGTTAGCAGGAAGAAGCTGAGGGTGGAGCTGCAGCCTGCAGCCTCAGAGCCCGGGCCAGGACGGGGCGGGAGGCAGACCCGGAGCCCCTCCCTCACTTGTCCAGAAGTTCCTGGGACACAGGGTGAGGAGCCCAGAGGAGCAACGTGCCTGCTGAGGACCCATCAGCCACCTGGGCAGTGCCTCCAGGACTGTCCAACCTGAGAATGGTGAGCATCCAGGGGCAATCTCAGGTTCGTCAGCCCGCGAGGTGCCGCCCCCCCCCCCCCAGCAGCTGCCACGGGGCGAGGGGCACGTGCACTTGGGCAGTCGGCAGAAGGATCTGGCGGGTCGGTACCGCCTGGGCAAGGACACCGCCCGTCACGGTGTCACCGATGGGCCACCTGGCATCAGAACGCACCCACAAGACGCCTGTATCCTGGGCCCCCCCTGACGCAGCCCTAAGTGCTCCAGGGTGAGGCCGAGGAAGGGGCACCTGTACAGGTTCCTGGGCCAGGCCGGGGCACGACGCAGCCAGAGATGCTGCGGGCAGCTGGGAGACTTCCAGGCTCTCTGAGGTCAAGCTGAGGGCTTGTGGGTAGCAGGAAGGGAGGGGGCCGTGGATTCAGATGTGAAGGAACAGGGCAGGGGCAGCAGGTGGGTTTTAGCTGTGCTTGGGTTAGAAGGGTAAGAAAAGGGCAGCTAGCACGGGGTTCACGGGGACCCAGGTCTGTGACCCCGGGATGGGAGCTATGGCGATATCAGCAGCGACACATCCGCTGGGGTGGCCGCACTGCCCGGTGGGCGGGCTGGCCTAACTCCCCGCGCGGGGCCCCCGGCGCCCCTGGTCACCGATCGGCTGCCCACTGAGGGGCCCGAGAACCGCCCCGGCGTCACGTGTCCGGAGGTGGGACTGGCGCTGGCTTGGACCCTCCCCAACCGCCACCACGCCCCCCCCCCCACCCCAGTCCCAGCGCGAGCGGAGTGTCCCGGCCCAGGGCTACTGGGGGCCACGCGCCCGGAAGGAAAGGGCCAGGGCCGAGTGGGCAGGGCTGGAGAGAGCCGCGGTCTCAGGCGCCGCGGGTGCTGCCTCGGGGCCCCCCGGAGTTCTGGGGAGTCCGAGCAGGGGGGGTCTCCCTGAGGCCAGAGGGAGCCGAGTCCCCGGGACTTGGAGCGGGTGGGCGGCCCGGCGCGCCAGGGGCAGGGGCCGCCCCACAGCGATAGGTTCCTCCCGCCGGGACGGACCACACGGCGTCCTCGGGCCCGGAGCCCGACCGGGGAGACTCTTCTCCCCTCGGGCAGGTGACGCCAGGCGCGCCGGACCCCCGCCCCTCCTCGTGGCCACGCCCCGCGCGCCCACGGGCGGGGCTGCCTTGTGGTGCTGCGAGTGGGGCGGGGAAGGGGGGCGGGAGGTCCGCCTAGGACCCTGCCCGCACGCTGCGACCCCGACGACCCCGACTTCAGCCAGAAGCTTCAGCCAGGGTCCCGGAACTGGGCACGGGAGGGCAAGGGGCATTGGGGGGACTTCGGATAGTCTTTCCGAAGTGCCATTCAGCCACGCCCGCGGCCCTCGGTCCCCCTAAACCAGGGCCAGTAGGGGCGGAGGTCCCGCTGCCCACCACCCTGAATGCGCATCATTAAGGGTTGGTGTCACGTTATCACGTCCTATTTCTATCCGTGTCCCAGACAGAAAATACTGAAAATAAGGAAGAACGTGTGAGGACGACAAGGCTGGCAGGGAGACGGGAAGGGGGCCTTCCTCTCTGTGGATGTGCAGGGCATTTGGGGCCACCAGTCAAGGGAGGGCTTCCAGATGCCTGCCCAGCGATGGTCCCCGGCGAGGGCAGTGCAGCTCTGCTTCACCAGCCAGGAACTAAAACCCACCTGTGTCCTCAATGAACAAGACCACCAACCACTTGTGTTTTTAATTCATATGATATGTCCTGTACAGAAATTAACTAGACCTAGATGTAGCCACATGGATTGAGAAAAAAAAAAAAAACCCTGCACTAAACGGACACTCACAGTGATTTAGTGCTGTACAATTTATGAAATCTTAGAAATCAGTGGTACGTGTTATTTATGGATGCTGAGACTGGTAGGCAGGGTTTAAAACCACAAACAGAAGTGAGCTGAAGTGCCTAGTGGGCCACCTCTGGGCCTGGGAGAGAGGTACAAATGGGTCTTCACTGTCATGTTTTCTTTTGTGGGAAACCTAAATTAAACTACTTCATATTTGTTATGTACGAATAAAGAGTTTCAAGGTGTTTGTGACACAATTCTTAGTATTTTTAGGCTGTTTAGATTTTTTCAAATCATTTCCACCAGGCCCTTCGCTAAGGGCAAGGACACAGAAGGAAGACCCAGCGCCCCACCCGAGGGGGGCACAAGCACGAGGGACCAGCGCCCCCCGGGGTGTGGGAGGCGGCGCCTGCAGCCAGGCCTGGCGTTTCTGGAGGCACCTGCTCGCTACAGCCCTGCAGTGCGAGGTAGCCAGACCCCTGGGCCTCCTGGGTTAGGGTGGCCTCTCCCACCGAACGCCAGGGTCCTCGGGGCCTGAGCACCCCGATGTGTACAGAAGGGCACACGTGGTGGACGTGAAACCCCATGGACATACACGCCCTGAGGCAGAGATGGCGCCTCCTGCAAGAGGCCAAGAGTGGATGCTTGTCTCAGGTGGGAGATGGGCACAAAGGCACCTGCCTGCACCACGTCCAGGGGGGCCGTGGTGGTGCTCAGGCTGTCCCCTGCTCCTCTCTCCCTGCCGTCCAGGTGATGGGGGGGAGGTAAATCTCAGAACTCCCTGGGGGCCAGGTAGGACGACGGACCCTGCCTGGGAGATGCCAGAGGGCAGGGCCGGGTCACCAGCAGCTTGGAGACAACCCAGGAAGACGGGGCAGCGGTGTCCAGGCGTGAGCATACTGAACGCTGATGCCCTGGGTGGAGCAGGCAGAGGGATAGGAGCTGGACGTGGGCGGGGCTGCCCAAGGGGCGGAGGAGCTGGCCAGGTGCCCTCTGCGGTAGCCCCTTCCTGACTTCGTGCTGCCAGCTGAGGGCACGCCCAGGACTGGCCTGCTCTCCTGGAGAGCTGCAGCCCCGCTCACCCGGCCAGACAGCTGCTCACGAGCAGCAGGACGGAGGGGCCGCTGTCTGGGGGCGGCAGGGATGGTTCCCAGAGGCTGAGGTGGTAGGACGGTCAGCTGGGTGGATAGGAGGGGACAGTGGGACCAGTGGTTGTTGGCCACTGGCTTGCTGGCCGTGTCCCAGGAGGGCTCCAGGACCCACAGTCCAAGCTGCCCTTGGCGTGTGGCTCTCCCAGCTCAAACATTCCTTCCTTCACCCCAGTCGTGGTATTTAGAAAATGGAGGGGAGTCTGTCCACACTCAGACCAGGCAGGTGGTAGTGAGGTCCCAGCCCCCAGAGGACTCAGGAGGGCCGCCGAGGTCAGCTGCCCCCAGAGTGCAAGACTCCCCTAAAGCAGGATTATGCAGGGATCATTAAATAAAACATACACCCAGTCTGCAGTGAAAACATTTATTTTTTACAAGTTATCTTTATCATAGGTCAACATTCAGACATAAGAGACCATCACCATGGGAAACCACCGTGACCCTCCAGCCCAGCCCCAGGTGTGTGCGTGGGCTCAGGGCGGAGGTCGGTCCCAGCAGCAGGACACAGCAGCACACGGACGATCGCGGTCCACGCGCCTGCATTTAGCTTCTAACCATGACGCATACATGTTTCAGTGTAAACTGCTCCCCTCGCCCACCCTGAAACACCCTTATTTCCAGGGAGACAAAATCACCAAAAGCTGCTGCCCACAGGACCCCAGGCTCAGCCGCTTCCTCCCCGGGGACCCTCCAGGGTGGATCTGGGGTCAGAACAGAGACCCCTTTGAACGTGGCTTTGTCACTGATTGTATCTGATGCTTAGAAAATTGGTTTTAATGTTTCAGGGGAGGGAGGGGTTTCCAGCCGCTCACCTCTGGGTCAGGTGAGCCCCCAGGTACGGGTGTGACCTTGGCAGCCCTGCACCCTACCCTGGAGGAGCCGACACTGGCAGCGCTCGGGCGCCCGGCCTGCCGTCCACACTGATTCCAGGGACACAACAGGGCCGCTGTTTCCTTCTGTGCACCTGGCAGAGGAGCTCGCCCAGACCCCCTGCTCCTGCCCCGACTCGTCAAGAAACCAGAGGCTGTTTGGGAGCCACTTTTATTGTACTGTCGCTTTGCCCCGGACGGCGGCGCTCACGCCGCTGGGTGATATATACATATACACATATGTACACACACTGCCCACACCTACAGCAGAGACGACGCCAACCGTGCTTGAAAGGACAGTAAAAATGTAGCTTTTGCCAATTCCACAGGAGAAGGAATCACAACCAAAATAGCAAAACAGGCGAGTCCTGTGTCACACGGGCTCACAGCTCAGAACGCTGGGAAAGGAGTGACATTCAGTCACTGTTTCTCGCCCCTCACCACCACCGCCGCCCCCCGCGCTGTCCCCCTGGCGGGATGTGCTGAGAGCCAGGGAAGAACGGACCGGGCCCCTCCAGGGAGAGCCCACGAGCCGGTGCCCGCCCCCCTCACAGGTGGTCTCACACCAGGTGCCACGGAGGCTGCCCGTCTCCCCAGCGGGCACTGCACAAGCTCCCCTGGAACAGACTGCCCGCGGTTAGAATACGCCAGATGGTCCCGGCAGGGCCCCTCCCCAAGCAGGAGCCCTGTGGACACAGCACGCCTAAGGGGCCCCAGCGGTGCTGGCTGCTCGACTCGTCGGAGAAGTAGGAAAGCTCACGCACGAGCAGTAACGTCTACAGCAGGTTGAAAACAGAGAAACGCCCAGAAAGGACAAGAGACCACGTCACCAAGCGAAAACAGAAATGTACGCGCGGCAGCTCCCGTCTGCACCCTGCAGCCTCTCCCACGCTCCCGGCAGGCCACAGGCGGGCAGTGCTGTCAGGGCCTCAGGGCACCCGGCACTGGCCTCGGGGGCCCTGGAGCGAGGGCCGAGGCGCTCCTGTTCCCACCACAGCAGGAGAGGGTTGTCCCCTCCGCGCACGTGAACAGGGGGCCCTCCAGACACAACACCCCGCTCACCAGGGAAGCAGATGGGCCACACAAGGAAAAGGGAAATGCAACCAGGGACCTAGGTCTTCAGTCAGGGGGAGGGCCTGAAAGCAGAGACAGGGAAGTCTTTGAAAGGGTTTCTGCCTCCAAATCAACAGAGTGGACGTGTGTCGGGGTCAGGTGCGGGGGCGTGGTCCAGGCCCTGCGCCTGGCCCCGGGGTGCCCAGCCCTCGCGGAGTCATCAGCTTCGCCTTGAGGATTGTTCTCATCGCCGTCGCGATTTATTTAGTTTTTACAAATTCTACAGGAGACGGGGTTCAACAAACCTCCGGACCTGCCCCTCGGGCCTCCAGGGGAGCATCACGTTTCCAGTGGACGATCAGAAAGATTCGGGAACCAAAAGACACCCGGCAGAGATCCGCCCTGACCTGCGTGATGCGCCTCCGAGTTTTCTGCCCACGAAGCAATGACACAGTCACCGTGGAAGGCGGCTGCCTACCTGAAGCCCAACCTCTGAACTTCGTGCTTGGCCACTCTAGGGAAAAACAACTCATTTCCTAAAGTTATTTCCAGAAACGTCAGGAAGGCCGACTAGGGCCTGCTCTCAGGCTGAATTCTTGCTGGCCTGGGATTGGCACCTAAGACTGTCCTAGTGTCTGGCCTCCTCCCTGCTCCAGGGCAGGTCCAACAACGGATTTCTTGTCCTTCTGAGAGGCCGGATCTCAGCAGATTATTCCTCATTTAACATCAGCGCAGACCTCCCCTCTTGCTGACCGTCTTCGTGATTGTTTTCAAGGGCAAAACCCCAAACAAAACGGAACCCACAAGTGCCCACGGACCTGGTGCCTGCAGAGCCGGACGCTCACCCCACACAGCACCGTGAGGGCAGTGGGCAAGCCGGGGCCTGGGCGGGGCTGGGGTGGGATGGTGGTAGTCAGTGGCTCGGGAAGGTGTCCTGGTGCGTCTGACCTCCTTGCGTGCAGCCCCTGCCCCACGGCCTTCCCTACGGGACATTCCGGAGGAGCCCAGCAGTCGCGAGGTGCATGATGGGAAGCCAGACCCACTTGGGCCACGCAGGTCCCGGGGCAGGTGCTGGTCTGGCACAGGCCCAGCACAGCCACGTCTCCAAGTCCTCAGAGCAGGGGCCACCCACAGGTCTGGACGCGGACAAGACAGACTGGCTTCCAACAGCCCACAGGCGGTGCACGGACAGAGGTGAGCGGGGCTTATGTGGTCTGGCTGCGGGCTAACGAGCCCAAGGGCACCAGGGCCACTTGGGGACCCAACCCTGTGCCCTGAGTGTGCCTTTGGTCCAGCTGGTCCTTTCTCCGTGAGCCTGACATCTCTAGCTCTGCCCAAACCATCAACGACAGCCAAAGGGAGCAGTCGGAGGAAAGCGGGGGGGTGAGAGCTCTGGGAAGCACAGAGGGGAGGGCTGTGCAGCCCACTCGCCACGGGCAGCCTGGACTCCCAGCCCCTCTGACCACCGCTAATTGGGCCGCTGCTGCCATCTGTGGTTCTTAGAGGTTCAAAGAGCATTACCAAGAGGCCAGGTGGGCCTGAAGGAATGTGGGGGACGATGCAGGGAAGGGGAGAGTGGAGGCTGCGGAAGGGGCCCCTTCCATCCAGCTCATGGCCTGGGGACGTGTGGGAACGTCCCCACCCCGGGAGGGAACACACTCGAAGCACGGGGGCCTCAGGTCAGACATGAGAAACAACTGCTACAGGCTAAGCAGACGAGGTGAACGGGTCCCGCACAGACTGTCCCTGGTACGAAGCCACAGAAACGCCCCGGCGCTGGGAGAGTGGGCCCAGCTCCTTCCTGGCAGGTGAGTCCAGAGGCCCTGCCTGTGGCCACATGCTTGGCAGGCACGGGGCAGGGAGCAGACCCCACGGCTCCAGCCAGGCAGCACCTGCCTCAGGCCCCCATGGGCACGGGGAACGGAGCCCGAGCCCGCCTGACCGCGAGGGACCACACGGGCCGTCCGACCGCTGCGTCGACCTGCCCGAGAGCCCTGAGGCGGCCCCACGTCCGGGGAATACGGCCTGGCCGCAACACGCTCACAATACAGACAGACGTGGAACGTAAGCCTGCACATGCTATTAAAGGGACAACAGAAGAAGACGACCGCAGCTGAACTGCTTTAAACGCTGCATGCTGCGCACTTCGCGCGTCAGGGACCGGCGGGTGGGCGGGCACAGAGGCGGGCTGGCGCTGCCTCCCGGGGCCAGGGCGGCTCCCGCCCCACCTCTGGGACTACAGTCCGTGATTCTAAGGTCGAGTGGCTGGGTGCTGACTGACCCTCGAATCACAGCTTCTCCTGAATTTAGTTGAACCCATCGGTGTGATAGCTGGGGTGGGAGTCGGCTGTGAGCTGGGTGGTCTCCGTGGCGGACGCCGGCTGGACGACAATCGGCGTGTCTGCGGCCTCTGAAAGCAAGCGACGCGCGGCCTCAGGTCGGGCCGGTGGGCCTCTCGGGCCCCCGACACCGTCTCTGGGCGACACGCTCGGCCACCTGGTGGCTTGACGGGGGTCGGAGGTCGTAAGACAAGCGCCCAGGGCGGGGCGAGGCTGCCAGGACCTCCGCCCCACACGACCTTCGACCTTCGTCAGCGGCCTCGGCCCTCGGCCCTCCCCGCCTACTCAGCTACCACAGTCCGCGGCGGGGACAGCCCTCCGCGCCTGCTTTACCTCCGGCGTCCACGTTCACACCTCAACCGTCCCGCCGCCACCACAAACACTCCCGCACAGTGTCAGTGCCCTCCTGTTTGACGAGACAGGGCGACACGTTCAGGGCCCGCTCCGGCCCCGCCCCTCACGCGCGCCCCGGGCGGCGGGCACACTCACCCCTCTCGTCGGACTGCAGCTGCGCTTCCAGGTCCTCGGGGGACACGTAGAACTCGGTCTCCTCGCCCTCCGGCGCCTTGGGCTTGCACTTCCCGCAGCAGCAGTTGAAGCAGCAGCAGAGGCAGCAGCAGCAGTAGCAGCAGGTGAGGAGCCCGCAGAACACAAACAGGGCCTGCGGGCAAGGGGACGTGGCTGTGCGGCGAGGCCGGGATGCAGCTCTCACCCTGCGCCCACCCCCGACCCCCGCCAGAGTCACACAGGGTCCTCACACCAGCAGTGGACTCGTTTCCAGATCAAGGAGAATAAAGAAAGCACCGAACACGGGGACAGGAGGGCAGGAAGGAGGAGACCAGCTGCGTAAAGAAGGGTAACTCCTGAGAGGGGAGGAGGGCTGACTGGCCGCTGCCAGACCGGCTGCCGACAGCTCAGCGCCCTGCAGTGAGCCACACCCTCGGGCCTCACACGACAGATGCTTTGGATAGAATCAGGAAACCAGGTAATGTTACAATATGAAACAATAATATTTCTTTCAGAGGTTTCTCAAGCTAGATATTTCTAACAAGTTTTCCCTAATCACAAAAATAAATCTATCCACAAAGTGATGACAAAGTTCATTTCCTGTTTCTACCACAGTGACTCACGGAAGAAAATGCTGTGGACATCACCACTCGGCACAGACCTCGCTCTGTGCGCGTGGGCTGGACGCAGGCAGGCCACGGGCCAGCTGCAGCCTGCTGCGACCGGGCCTTTGCCCGTGTGTACGGGACGAGGAGCCCGCCACGTGCCCTGACCCACCTGGCGGGATGCGAGAGTGGGAGCCGCGCCCTCACCTTGGCCCACCAGCTGGAGAGCACGAAGTAGGTGTTCACGTTCTCCTCCCCGAACTGCTCGGCCACGTAGAGCCCCAGCGAGCCGTACTTGTCGTAGATGTTTCTTTTCGTGCAGTCCGTCAGGATGGCGTGGGCGTTGTTGATCTCCTTAAACTTGTCTGCGGCCTCTGGGTTATCTGGGTTCTTGTCAGGGTGATATTTCAAGGCCAGCTTCCTGCAAACCAAAACCATCTGTTGGTCTCACGTCTCACGCTCATCCACCGGGATGGAGGGCCAGCAGAGGAACATTGACCCGTCACCACCTCCCTTTCCAGCCGGCCACAGGACTAGAGAATGCCAGGCTCAACAGCAATCTCTGCAATTGTCTCAGGGCAAACCTCCCGTGCTGAACCATCCACAGAGCAGCAAGCGCTCGGGGGAGAGCTGACCTGCGGGCACTCCCAAGAACTTCCAGCCCCGCTGCTGCCCTCTAGCGTCCTGACTGTACACTTGCCAAACGGAGGGACAGGCAAGGAGCGCGCAGCACAGGCATTCTATTGTACTGATAAGGAGATAAGCTGAGGACACAGAGGACTGCGTCAACTGTCTGCACCGCCGACAGTGTCGGTCTCTGGCAGCTGCTCAGGGACACCGCAGGGGAAGGGCAAGCTCAGCCATGTGGGAAGGCTCCCCCGGGGGGTGGAGGCCCTGCCACCACAGCTCAGCACATCCAGGCCTGCCCCCCCGAGCCGTCCGCTCCAGGGTAGGGAGTGTGCATGACCCACACACTGCTATTGCTTTGTTTTCGTTGCCAAGAAAACATTAAGGTAATAATCGTAAGCTATACGGGGGACACACTACACACACAAAGATGCAGCGGAAGGGCTACCAGTGAAACAGCGAGTAGGCCGGGGAAACACGCGCAGATAAAAGACAGGAGGGGTGGGAGCGGCCCGCCCCGGGCCCAGGCCTCTTACCGGTAGGACTTCTTAATGTCATCCGAGGTTGCATTCTTGTCCAGCCCCAGAACGTGGTACAGGGATTCCCCAGAGGTAGAGAGGGAGCGCTGTCTCTGGTCTGCCATGGCAGCCTAGTCTACGAGGAGAACGCAGAGGAGACATCAAAAACTACAGATAAAATTTAAGTGTGTGTTTTGTAATCCCTTGGGCAACCTCTAAATAAAGACGTAGGGAGGCAAAGCTAGAAAGCTGAAGGGAAAATGAAAATGAATCTCTGTAGACTAAAAACTCCATTAAGAGGAAGAGATTGTCAAAATGGATAAAAAAAATGCAAGACCCAACTAGATACTGTCTGCGAGAGACACTTTAAAAACAGAGCCTCAAAATACATGAAGCAAGCGCTGACCGAAATAAGGGGAGAAGCAGACAACTTCACAGTCACAAAAATCTTAACACCCCTCTCTCAGAAACTGACAGGACACACACACAAAAAATCAGGAAAAATACCGACAACCTAAAGAACGCTATCAACCACCATGACCCGATTACCTCTACGACACCCACATCCACAGAACTTACACTTTAAAAATCACGAAGACATACCACATGATGGGCCATAAAACAAGTTTTAACAAATTTAAGTGGACTGAAATCATACACAGTATGTCCCCAACCCTAACAGATTAGAGACCCAAAAGGAAAAGATCTATGAAAACCTCAGGTGTTTAAATATTAAGCGATACAGTTCTAAATAACATGCAGTTCAAAGAAAAGAGGACGGACATAACTCCTAAACTCATTACTGATCTAATAATCCATACGTGATTGCACTACTGCTTAAAAATAAGCTGATGTATTCAGAGCTGCCAAAACTCAGAAGCAGCCAGGTGACGGACAAATAAACTGTGGTGCACCCGGACAGTGGAATATTATTCAGCAAACTTGTGTTTTCCATGAAAAGACATGGAAGAACCTTAAATGCATTTAAGTGAAAGAAGCCAATCTGAAAAAGCTACAGACTATATGATTCCAACTCTGACATTCTGGAAAAGACAAAACTATGGAGACAGGAAAAAGATCAGTGTTTGCCAGAGGCTGGGAGAGGGAGGGATGAACAGGCAGAGCACAGAGGATTTTTAGGGCAGTGAAACTATTCTGATACTACAACTGCAGATACATGTCATTATACGTCTGAAAAACCCCACAGAATGTGCAACACCAAGAGTGAGCCCTGATGTAAACTACAGACTTGAGTTACTCTGTATCAATGTTGGAGCATCACTCCAAACAATGTACCACACCAATGCTAATAAACTGTAAGATTGGGGCGGGCAGGGAGTATAAGGGAACTCTCTGTACATTCTCCTCAATTTCTGTGTAAACCTAAAACTGCCTTAAACAATAGTTCTGCTGTCCTCAGAGACTGAGATTACACTAAGCTGTGAAGAAAAAGGGGCACAGAAGGATAAGACAGTCTCTGGAAATCACTATCCGAGCAGTGAAGTTGTCAACGAAGCAGACGGGTGCAACGATATGCCTGAAACGGCTGAAGGCCAGAGCACAGAGAAGGCACAATTTAGGAAGCGTCTGAACAGAACCAGCACAGAGAAAACAGAAAATGAGAAAATCTGCCAGGCAGGAATTTGAAAGGCAAAGAATACAGGCAACTGAGAAAAAATAGTCAATTGAAAACAAAACTAGAGCTGAAAGAAAACACAAGTGTGCAAACTGAGGCCCCACCAGGTAGAGCACCAAGGCCATACTTCTACATCCTGGGCGCTAAGAACTTCCCCAAACAAAACACGTTTCGAATTCTAAGAAGAACGGAGTTTCACCTTAGGATTCCACTATCAACAAAGTGTAAAGTCAGAAGAACGTATAAACGCAAGAGTCTGGGAAAAGTACTGCTTGCGCATCTTCAATGAAACAATGATCTGAGGAGTATTTCAACAAAATGTGGAAAGAAATCAAGAAACAGGAAAAGATGTGACAAGAGGAGTAGGGGTGTCCCGGCCTGCGGGGGAGTGGCCCAGGCGTGCCCCCTCCTGCAGGTGGCATGGTCACTTCTGATCACAACACAGGACACACACATGAACTCCCTCCAGACTGGGTTCTGCAGGGGCTGGGCTGCCCTGGCCCCCTGTAGCCTCACGACGCAGGCACTCCGACGGTTATGTCACAGACAGAGAGACACATACACAGAGAGGTGAAGTCAGGACCTGAACCCAAACCGAAGGGTGCGGCCTCCTGGCCGAGGGACACCAGGTCAGCCACCTTGGCACGAAGCATAAGAGACGGTGGTGTACAGCTGAGGGCAGGAAATTAAACACGCCTCACTTCAATCCCAGAGATGGTGGGCTTTGGAATCAGGGTGTGAGGACTCTTAAGCCCAGTTCTGACAGCTTCCAGCTGCTTGGCGTGGCCAAGTCGCTGCAGTGCTTGGAGCCTCCCTCCTCACCTGGATGGACACAAGGACCACCCCCTACCCCCCGCCCCATGGCAGGGCTGCACAGAGCCCAGGGACCCTCAATGATGTTGATGACGGAACATATTCTCGTCAAGTCTCCATTACTAGGAATTTCGTCCATTTACTCCACAACGGAAGTACCATGACTTCGTCAAGTTTAATTACTACTTGGCTAAGTAATTTTTTTGGTCCTTAGGTACTGTTATGGAAAATACAACTCTGACAGATTATTTTGTATTCTCAGTTACTCAGTGCCTACTAAATAGTGCTTTTAGAGCCCATCCACAGGAAAATATCAATAAATACTTTTGTATCTGCTTATAGAACTATGTGATTACCTGAGACGTCTAGAGGCAGTCAGCTACTTAATTTGACTAAAAAGAATTCCCTGTGGAACTTTAGCATTTAAGTCATGATTCTCCAGCACCGCTTACACCAGAGATCACAGACGTTCTTGCAACAAGGGGCAACATTTCCTAGTCTAGGACAGAAGCACCCTAAGAAAAATCAGCACACACCTGGCTTAGTTACTAGGTAAGCTAGTCACTGTGGTTCATCACCTGCTTGTTCCTAGGTACAGACAGATCACTGACTTTCAAAACCTTAATTTTCTTTTCTGTTTTTTGTTGTTGTTTTCTACTGCTGAGTTTTAAGAATACTTTGTATATTTTGTTATATTTTAAAACATTTATTTATTTTTGGCTGCGTTGGGTCTTCGTTGCTGTGCGGGCTTTCTCTAGTTGTGACGAGCGGGGGCTGCTCTTTGTTGCAGTGCGCGGGCTTCTCGTTGAGGTGGCTTCTCTTGTCGCAGAGCACAGGCTCTAGAGCACGGGCTCAGTAGTTGTGGCGCACAGGCTTAGTTGCTCCGCGGCATGTGGGATCTTCCCGGACCAGGGCTCGAACCCGTGTCCCCTGCATTGGCAGGCGGATTCTTAACCACTGCGCCACCAGGGAAGTCCCAGAATGAATTTTCTTAGTTTCAGTGAACTGCCAGCAACTATGACCAAACTTGAAAGGCCGATACCTGTTCAATAATAAACACATCTCCCCAATCCCGGGGATTAAATAGCAGGTTCTGCATCCCCAGTCCTTAGTGCCCGGCAGCTTTCCCTCCCCCACCAGGTGTGGCGCGACCCTGTGACACTCGGTGCCAGCATGTGGTGGAGCAACGCGGGACATTCTGCCTGGACACTGACACCATCAGGCCAAGTTCTCCCCACACAGAGGAACAGGTTAATGCTCATGTGGGTTCAAGAACGTATGGAACCAAGAGCTTCCAGAAAAAAATGACTTGGTGATAAAATCCAGCCAGTGAAGATGTGAACCAGAGGAAAGTCATCAACAATGGAAGCCGGGGCAACAGGTCTGCAGTCAGGCGACAAACCCACAGAAATGCAAGATCCTGACTGAGGGGCGGCAGGAGCTCCAGCAACAAACCCACCGCAAACCTCCTGGCCCCCACGGCGGGTCAGCACACAGGTGGGCCAAGTGTGTGCAGCCCCACGGCCCCAGCGGCCCCTGGCACACGGGCGCCCCTGGTTAAGGGGGTGGGTCTGCCGTGGTGAGGGAGCAGCAGTTTTATTAGTTCTGTTTGCCAAATTCGAGGGAAACTGGAACGCTTCTATTTAAAAGACGATGTGGGGACTTCCCTGGTGGCGCAGTGGTTAAGAATCTGCCTGCCAATGCAGGGGACACGGGTTCGAGCCCTGGTCTGGGAAGATCGCACGTGCCGCGGAGCAACTAAGCCTGTGCGCCACAACTACTGAGCCCGCATGCCACAACTACTGAAGCCCGCGTGCCTAGAGCCCGTGCTCCACAAGAAAAGCCCTGCTTGCCACAACTAGAGAAAGCCTGCACGCAGAAACAAAGACCCAACACAGCCAAAAATACAATATAAATAAATAAATAAATTTTAAAAAGTAATACAAATAAAATAAAAGACGATGTGAGTATCTTCGGAAGGTTAAGTATCTGGTAATCTGGTTTCTGGGAAGAACCAGGGAGTAGAGGTTAAAAGACTTATTCTGGGCTTCCCTGGTGGCGCAGTGGTTGAGAGTCCGCCTGCTGATGCAGGGGACACGGGTTCGGGCCCCGGTCCGGGAAGATCCCACATGCCGCGCAGCGGCTGGGCCCGTGAGCCATGGCTGCTGAGCCTGCGCGTCCAGAGCCTGTGCTCCGCAATGGGAGAGGCCACAACAGTGAGAGGCCCACACACCGCCAAAAAAAGAGACTTGTTCTTTGCTGTCTACCATTTCTTGACCTATTCCCATACTATTGCTTGATTTTTAAAATCATTTTCTTCTGTAGGCTTTTCTGCATCGCATGAACTTTTTATAAATCTATGTATGTATCTTTTTTATAAAAACTACAAAGTTGTCGTTCTTGTGCTTCCAGACGCATGTCTGCCCTCCTAGAGGGTCTGTCACAAGTCACTTCCAGGACACACGACTTTAGCATGTCGGACTGTCGCGGGTACTGAGAACCCAGCCTTCCTGGTCAACAAGGTCCTTTAGCCCCAGGAGTCTGGCCCACATTCCCGTGCACTAACTTCCCTCTCACAGCCGGCAAGTCTCCAACAGTTCCCACAGAATCCCTTCTCATCAGAGTTCAAGAGCAAGCTGTGCATTTGGGGATCTGTTTTGGCTACTAGCCAATCAGAGGGACCTTAATGGAGAATCCAGCCAACCAGGGTCTAGTCAACTCCAAATTCTCCTAAGAACCAGCAAACATCCTCATGTGGACTCCCTCCAACCCAATTTTCAATCATTAGAGTTTTCTGACATCACAAACAGTAAGAGTGAGAGACTAAATAAACTTCGTTATATTTTAATGAAATCACTGACAGCACAGCGATGGGTCTGGACAACTCAAGCCTAATTTAATTATGTCTAAGCCAAGAAGAGAGAGCAAGCTGGGGACCACCAGAAAAGAGCAAGCTGGGGACAGTAAAAGTCAGCACAGACTTTAACACCAAGGCTTACTTTGGTGCTATTCGTCAAGGTATTATTCTTCTAGAAGCTGGTGTGCAAGCTTTCTGGTAAAGGGCAAGATAGTAATATTTCAGTCTTGTGGGCCATACAGACAGTCTCCATGTCCCAAGTTCTCAGCTCTGCCTTTGGAGCATGGAAGCACACAGTGTCTAAAAGAATGGGCACAACTGTGCACCCATAAACCTGACTTAATTACAGAAGCAGGCACAACCCTTGCCCCAGGGGTCAAGTAATGGCTCTCTTGTGAATTATTTTAGGGAGGCTGGGTGTCGTGAACAGGCACTTACATTTGTGTGCTGTGGGCAAGTGCCGGCTTAGTTACTGTGACTCTTTTTCGGTCCTCAAAGTTAACTTTGCACAAATACAAAACGAAGACGTGGGCAAGAAATGCTGTGAATATGCATTTCCAATCAAGATGGCAAAATCCAAAGAAATCTGTTGCAATGTGAAGAAATGAGGCCAGACAGCAACAGCGCCCACCCCGAAAGCTGCTGGAAGCGCTGTGAGCGAGGCGATAGCATTTTTGACACAAGCCATCCAAGTGTACTCATTGCGCCCCCCGTCAGTCACTCTTCTTACTTTAGATCATGGTTTCAGCACCACTCGCTCGGCTTCCGAGGGTTTTTCCAACCGGGATCTTAGGTTCCCATATAATACGGAACAACGGCCCTGATAATATCTTCATACCAAAGAACAGAGAAACGAGATCCCTTACTTCGTGAGTTTCTCCACTGAGATGAGGAGAGCCCGCTGACTGCAGGAGATTCAAACTTTCCCCGAGGAAGACACTCCCCTCCTGTCACCGCTGGCGGGTACGGGATTCCGGCACAGCGACAGTGCAACCCTACACCCAAGCAAGAAAGACGACTTTCAATGTGCTTTGCTGGGGCTCCAACGAGGATGACTCTGTTCACAGGACACACATCTGTCTCGAAGGGCGTTTACCCTTCCCCAGGATCACAGGTTCAAAAGCATTTACACACACGCCGGGTGCTGGGCAGGAGACACCACCCCTGATGCCGGGGCGTGTTGGGGCGGGAAGACACCCTAAATCAGGGTGAGCATAGCTCCCCTAGAACACCGTGATGGGAGCAGCAGAGGCCCACTGCAGGATCACCTGGCTGCAGAAGACAGAATGAATATAGACAGAATCACGCCCAGGCCCAGCAGTCACACTGCTGAAAACCAGAGACCAAGAGAAAATGGACGCGTTGCGGAGGAGCGAGCGTGTGAGCCATACCCTCCTCGTTAGAAATCACAGCACCCAGAGGGTAGTGGTGCCCAACCTGAAAGCGCTCAGATAAAATACCTGTCAAACCAGAATTCTATTTCCAGAAAAAACACCCCTCAGAAACAAAGGCTGAAATGAAGACATTTTCCGACAGAGACTAAGAGAACCCATCACAAAAACCTAAAATTCAAGAAACACCAATGAGAGTTACCTGGACCGAGGGGAAATGACACCAGATAGAAACCAGCGTCTTTAGAAGGAATGAAGGCCACTGGAAGTGGTGAGCACGGAGGTAACAGATGATCTTTTCCTCTTTCTTTTTAAAAAATACACAAGACTGCTGGAAGCAGGAACTGATCAACCCTGGCTTGTGCGGTCTGCGCTGCAAGTAAGACAAACAGGACGGCTTCGCACGGAGAAGCAGGGGTGGGGGAGAAATGGACGCCTTACGTGAGGTAGGCAGCACAGAGCCCTACGAAAAGCTCTAAACACCACAAAGGGTCATCAACAGAAGGACTGACAATTTCTGGTCTATTCTATACAGAACACTACTTACCAATAAAAGAAGGATAACATTCTGACACAGCAATGAAATCAGTAAATCTCAAACACAATGTGTTATGCAAACAAGCTAAGAAACACAAAATGACTCCATTTATACAAATATTAAGAACAGGAAAAACAAGGTCGTGATATAAACCAGAAAAGCGACTGTTTCAGGGAGGTAAGGGGACCTCCTAGGAGACAGAATGTTCTTAGTTTAAATGCAAGAGTGGTCTCACAAGTGCACACACCAAAACTCACTGAAATCCAGTTAAGATCTGTGCCTTTCACTGTATGTCAAGTTTACCTGCAGTAAACAGAGCAGCCGTTGTAATTAATGTGATTTGTTCTCAACATGAATTAGATACTACGAGAGAACCAAATGAAACATAAAATTCTCTACTCCGTGATGGCAGGCTGCCTGTTTTTACAACTTTCATGGAGACACAGAAAGACATCCGTTTGTCTGTCATTCTGTGGCTGCTCTCAGCAGAGACTGTGTCACCAGGTAGCCGAAAATACTTACGTCTGGCCCTTTAAGAATAAAACAGCTGCTATGAACATGATTCAAACTGGTATTTTATAATTTTGAGTCAGAAAATGAAATAAATGCTGTCCAAGCATAAAAATTATTAAATGTAAATTTCTACATCATTTTCACACACGTTTCAAAAGTTAACATTCTAGTTAGAAACTACCCACTGCCAGGAGATACGCACTTTGAAGTTTCACGCTCAGCTGGGACACGATCTTGTAACTAAGACAGTGACCTGAACTGCAAACGGACAGATCTGACTTCATTCTTAGCACGTGTGATATTGGGAAATGCATCTAGGAGGCTCCTGTCAAGCAGAAAGGTTGTGGAAGACAGTGAAGGGGAGAGAGAAAGAATCGAGTTTTGTGGGGTTTTTAAATCATTAAAATCAACTTTTTTCAAAAGTTGTCTTAATATTTTATTTTCTTAATTTTCTTTTTTTGAGGTTTATTCTAATTTTATTTTTTAAAATTTATCTCACTGAAGTCTAGTTGATTTACAATGTGCTAATTCCTGCTGTACAGCAATGTGACTCAGTTATACATATATATACATTCTTTTTCATATTCTGTTCCATTATGGTTTATCACAGATACCAAATATAGTTCCTTGTGCTATACAGTAGGACCTTGTTGTTTATCCTTCTTAATTTTCTATAGTGATCGGGTATACTTTAATGATTTAAAAGAAATAAACATTTTTCCAAAGCGGGAAAAAAGATCATCCTAATGTCCCACAAGTGACAAACTGAAGACCATCCCCTTTGCACCTGGTCAGCGCTCTCCCCTCCCCAGAGTTGGTTTCTCCCATTGTCTTGTGACCTGTCTTCTGCTTCCCTCGATTTCCCCCATCTCCCCAACACCTGGCACCACAGGCACACAGCTCCAAGCTCAACGCCGTGAGGAGGCTCCACTAGAGTGTCACGGGGGAAACCGGGTGTCCTCTGCCGCCAGCCTCAAGGTCCGGGAACAGGCCAGCTGTGCTGAGTTGGTGACTTTGTCTTTGCCTGAGGAGTCCAGGAGTCCAGCACCTGTTATTTGTTTTGTTTTCTATTTTTTTGGCTGCGCTGTGTGGCTTGCAGAATCTAAGTTCCACGATCAGGGATTGAACCCGGGCCACGGCAGTGAGTGCGCCAAGTCCTAACCACTGGACCACCAGGAAATGTCGCGTCTGCTATTTGAGGTAGCACCTCAGCATTTTGGTTTTTCCTAAACCCGTTTCGATTAAATTTCAAAGGCATCCCCGAGGCCCATGTCAGCACCTGGGGAGCAGCCACATCTACCTGAGCTACACCTGCTATTAACTCAGGAACTGCCATCCCAGCTATGCTCCCAGCCTTGGCCCCAGGAGGGTTAGGTCCTGACCTTTAGGCTGCGTCATTTTTAGTAACACATACCTTTAAAAACAAACAATGGGCACATTCTGCAAGTCTGTAGTGCGTCCTGGTGCTGCTAGGAAGAGTACTGGGGGTCCTCCACATTGCGGGGCAGCCAAGCCACACAAGAGCAGGGAAAAATGGGCTTCAAACCAGTCAAAGCTCGCCAACCCCAAGAGGCAGGGGTCCGGTAAAGGGGAGGCTTTTCTGGAGCATACGCAGTCTGTCCTCCCTCACTGCCGCCAGGACAAGTCTGTAAAGCACGGCTCCACTCCTGTCACCACCCCGCTCAGGTCCTTCCCCAGCAGCCCACTGGCTGCAGCATCAAATCCCAGCTCCCGGGCCTGCCTTACAAGGTCCTATTGGACACAGACCCTGTCTGACACCAGCCTCTTCCTGCCACTGCGCCCACTGGGCCTCACGGCCTGACAGCTCGCTCTTAGGCAGAGGCAGTGCTGCCAACCCTGAGTACCTGGGGTCTCCTCAACGTCCTGCCCACTCCTACGTGGAACCCCTACTTAGACCTCCGACCGTGAAGCGACATCCCTGGTGCCAGAAGGCCAGTCCTGGCGCCTGCTCCATGGATGTACAGCAGAGCCCATCACATTCTATGGAGCCATCCTGAGCCTTGAGCATATGTCTATGTGTTGTTTATTTGTTCAACAAATGTTTAGGAAGCACCTGCCATGTGCCACACTCTGCTCTCAAAGCTGGGGATTTAGCAGTGAACAAAATAAACAAAACGGACAAAAATCCCTGTGCTCACAGGGCACGTCTATGCTCCTTAGAAGACTTAAACATCTTCAGGGGAAAGAGATGTGTATTCTGACTCTTGTACCTCCGTGTGTAAAATCAGCATGCACTGAATGTTTATTAAGAGTTGCTGTTGAATTCAACCTACTATTGCAGGAAAAAATCATATGTCAACTTTGGAAAAATCATATGCCAACTTTGGAAGAACAGATTTGAAAACGTCTTAAAAGGAAGCCTATTTTGGTTCTGTTTTTTTTTTTTTTTTTTTTTTAATCCCCCTCCCTCCCTTCCTTCCTTCCTTTCTTGGTTGCGCCGGGTCTTAGTTGCAGCACGTGAGCTCCTCAGTTGTGGCATGCAAGCTCTTAGTTGCAGCACGCATGTGGGGTCTAGTTCCCTGACCAGGGAGCGAACCCGGGCCCCCTGCACTGGGAGTGCAGAGTCTTATCCACTGAGCCACCAGGGAAGTCCCTTGGTTCTGTTTTAAATATTTTATATAATATTTGATAAACAGAAAGGAAGATATGACACATATAAGTCATGATGCATCATGATAAAATAAACACCATGATCCCATCCTTCAATTTAAAAACTAGAAAATTACCAATAATTTTGAAACTTCCTGCATTCTCCCCATATACATTACCCTGAAGCAATGTTTATTATAATCCCTTGCTTAAAGAAATGTACCTCATATGTTTCTCCCTAAACACTACTTAGTTTTAATTTTTTGAGCTTAAAAAAATTGTCTTGGGCTTCCCTGGTGGCACAGTGGTTGAGAGTCTGCCTGCTGATTCAGGGGACACGGGTTCGTGCCCCGGTCCGGGAAGATCCCACATGCCGCGGAGCGGATGGGCCTGTGAGCCATGGCCGCTGAGCCTGCACATCCGGAGCCTGTGCTCCGCGATGGGAGGGGCCACAGCAGTGAGAGGCCCGCGTACCGCCAAAAAAAAAAAAGACCCCGCCTGCCAATGCACGGTTTTGAGCCCTAGTCCGGGAAGATCCCACATGCCACGGAGCAACTAAGCCCATGTGCCATAACTCCTGAGCCTGTGCTCTAGAGCCCGTGTGCCACAACTACTGAAGCCCGTGCACCTAGAGCCTGTGCTCCGCAACAAGAGAAGCCACAGCAATGAGAAGCCCGCGCACCGCAACAAAGAGTAGCCCCCGCTCGCTACGATTAGAGAAAGCCCATGTGCAGCAACGAAGACCCAATGCATCCATAAGTAAATAAATAAATAAGACCTTGTTTAAAAAACAAATGGTCTTAACACTGTGTATGCAGCCTTCTGGGACTTGTTTTTTTTGGCCCGTGACTTGTTTTTGAAACTCAATATATTTCTAAGATTCTCCCAAATAGCTGGATATATCTATAATTCACTCATTCCTAGTACTGGACAAATTCCATTTTGGGAACAGGCCACAACTTGTCAATCCATTCTTCTACTGGAAGATGGCTGGTCATTCCCAGGTTTTGCTATTACTGGGGTCCTCTGAACCTTCTGAGCAATTCCCACCTACAGTTTCTCTAGGGCAGTGCCGGGCACGGGGTGATGCCCTGCCAGCTCAGGTTAGTGCTAAGGGCAGAAGTTGACAGCAAAACTTACCCAACTGTCAGAGCAATAGCAAATAAGCACAGGAGAAGATACTCAACATCTCTACCCATTTGGGAAATGCAACTTCAAACTACAATGAGATACCACTACGTATCTATCAGAATGGCTTAAAAAATAACCAGACAACACCCAGTGCTCGTGAGGGTGAACAGTGGCTAGACCCGTACACTGCTGGTGGCACACCAAACGGGACAGCCACTCTGGAAGAGAGTTGGAAGTTTCCTATAAAGTTAAAGACAGGCTTTCACGTGACCCAGCCATCCCGCTCCTGAGCATTTATTCAAGAGGAACGGGAATTAATGTTCACATGGAAAACCTGTACATGAATATTTATAATCGCTAAACCCAGAAACAACACATATGTCCCTGTGAAAGGATAACAAATTGGAAGGTGAACACAATGGAGCACCACTCGGCAGCAGAAAGGAACGAAGCGTCCATCACACGACGTGGAGGATTCTCAGTAACACTGGGCTGAGTGAGAGAGGCTGGCCGCAGAGGCTAGAAGCTCTATGATTCCATGTACATGACATTCTTGAAAAGACAGCTATACCTACAGAGAGCAGAACAGTGGATGCTGTGGGCGTGGGGGGTGGGTACGGATGAGCGTGTTCCACAGCCTGAGCAGGGTGATGGTTACACAGATCTCTATGTATTAAAACTCAAGAGAACCGTACATCAAAAAAAAAAAAAAGGTCAATTTTACTGTATGTTTATTTTAAAAACGTAAAAAGAAAAAAATCTGGGCTTGCATTTTTTTGTTTTGTTTGCAACTTATTCTTCTAGCTAGTCATTTTCATTGTAGTTTACAAAAGTATCAGCCTGTGACACAATGGAAATTAAAACAAATAAAATCTGGTCCTTCACCACAAACAGATTAGGAAGAACTGTTGTAGGGTGTGTACCTGCAAGTGGAACTTTAGGGTCCCAGAGAAGGGGCAGGCCAACCGCTACCCAGATGACCACACCCCACAATGATGGGCGCCCCCAGCCTTCCCGATTTCCCACCCATCTCTTTTTACTTATCATGAACACAAGTTCATACATTTTTCTATTGTGGTAAAAACTATAGGACTGACCACCTTAACCACTCCTACGTGTACACTTGGGTAGTGTTACCTATTTGCACATTATCATGCAACAGATCTCTCACTTTTTCTTTTTTTTTGGCCACACTGCACAGCATGCGGGATCTTAGTTCCCTGACCAGGGATTGAACCCGTGCCCCCTGCAGTGGAAGCGTGGAGTCCTAACCACTGGACTGCCAGGGAATTCCCTCTCACAATTTAATGTAACTGAATATATCAAATCTGTGTGAACGTATTTTTTCTCTTTTTTGTTCAATAAATCCTTCTCCATCCCAAAATCCAAAGTGAATTCTCCTACACTTTATTCTAAAGTTTTGTCACCCACAGGTCATCCGCTCCATCTGGGGTTAACCTGGGCCCAGCATGAGACACAGACCAGCATCACTCGTCTGAGCAATGCCAGCCCCGAAGTCCCAGACGCCCCCACAGCATGTCCAGTCTTCCCCTGGGACCTGCGGGTGCACTCTAACTTCCACAGGGGAGGGTTATGGGTGGTGGTGAGGACTCTCTATCTGGTTCCATTCTCAGAGTACTTTATTCAAAAACCTCCAAAATTACCTGAGGCAGTCTCAAAAATTTTTACAAAAGCTACAAATTCTGTTACTTCTGCACACATCATTAAATAATACTTAAAACAATCATATTTTAATACAAGCATCCATTACAAAGACAAGGTGGGTTTAAAAGCAATGAACAGAGACTCCCCTGGCGGTCCAGTGGTTAAGACTTCGCCTTCCAATGCAGAGGGTGTGGGTGCGATCCCTAGTCGGGGAGCTAAGATCCCACATGCCTCCGGGCCATAAAACTAAAACATAAAAAAATAAATAAAATAAAAGCAATGAGCAGGTAATCCCATGAGCCACACCTCCTGGTGTGCAGACAGGTTTGCCCCCTGTGTCCCCTGGGGACAGGCCGTGGTGGGAAGGCCACACCAGGGCCTCTCACTGTCTCTGGGGATGCCCCTCCGAGATGCAGAGGTTTCCAGGGCTGCCATGGAGGTGCTCCAGCCTCCCCGCCCGCTGCTGGTCATCGCAGGAACGTGGCTGGACAGGCAGCCTTGAAAGCCGCTGTGTTGCCAGGGGTAGGAGGACAGAGTGCCCGGAGTAAAGAAAGTTCCAGGCCACAACGATAATACATCGTATCATGGGTAGTCTGAAAATACAGAAGCTAAGAAAAAGGCTAATAATGTAAGAAAAAGGCTGTTAGGAACCTGGGGAGAGAGAGGCACTCCTCTAGGAAGAAAACGTCATCAGAGCAGGGTCCAGGCTCCGTAACGAACATGGTTTCCACAAGTGGGAATAACGTAAACAATTTATGGATTTTCAGCAATAAACTTACAGACAAGCAACTTTATGTTTACGAAACACAATGTAAATTTCTCTTGACAGTGTAAAAGTAAAAGGACAAATGAAAGTCAGAGGAGGAGAAGGGAAGAAAGGAAGAAAGGCCGACCCCCTCCAGTTAGCGAGAGGACAACGCATGCTGCTGATGGCGCAGGACGAAGTCCTGTCACACAGGGGACAAGGGGTAAGTGCAGCTACGCTGGGACAGGAGGACAGAGACGCTGCTACTTTGGGTCAGGACAGAAGGAACAGGGGATCCGCCAGGTGATGGGTCGGGACACAGCCATGAGGTGCGATTCAGTGACCGTGAGCCAGCACCTCGGGGAGGGGATGGGGTGCAGCCCGGTGCAGGCACGGCTGCATAGCCTCCCCACACTTTGGGCCTGGCCCCACAGAAGAAAAACTTCACTGAAAATAAAGATACTAAAGACAAAGTACAACTGGTGTTCCAAAGACAGCTGACCTCTCTCCTTTGAAGGAACCGTCATTTAAAATCCATGATGAACCTTGGAAGAAGGACATTCAAGAAACAGCTGGGGGGGGGGGTGGGGGCTTCCCTGGTGGTCCAGTGGCTAAGACTCCGCGCTCCCAATGCAGGGGACCCGGGTTCAACCCCTGGTCAGGGAACTAGATCCCGCATGCATGCCGCAACTAAGACCCAAATAAATAAATAAATAAATATTAGGGGGAAAAAAAAAAAAAGAACCAGCTGGGTCTGGAGCACTTCACCTCCTCAGGAGGGCCAACTCCTACCGGTGCTGGGGACACACTCAGAACACAGTGGAAAACCAGTGGTTTGAATGCGTGACTCCGAACTCATTATCTGTTCCAGAAGGAAAAGATTAATACACTGCAGAGTAGAAGGAAACGGCCACCAATGACCTCCACAGACATAGAAAAATTATAAGCAAGAGTCAACAAACACGGAAGGGGTAAAAGGGGCGATGCTGAGCATCACAGTCGTCCGTTACCTTTACTCCTAACTTAAAATGAATTCCAAACGTAAAGAACTCCTAAACTCTTCAGGAAAACAGAGGAACCCCTAAAGATGTCATCTTTCTTCCTTAATTCTAAGAAAAATAAAAAGCAACAGTGATGCCAAGCCTTAAGACAAAGAGAGAGAATTAGAGTCAAACGGATCCGTCTTTAAGAAGGGCTCCCCGTCAATCATCAAAGCACGAGAGAGAATGGGTCTAAACCCCAGGCAGACGGGCCAACCCACCAAAGAACAGTAACTAAGTAGCACTTTCACCTAACAATAAGCACAATGCTTGGTCACAAAAAGAGCATGTATTCCAGTACTAAAGACATTGAACCCTCGGCCCTCACAGAGGGAGCACGAGGCTGACCAGCAAGGGCTCAGCAGACACCCCCGGGGCAGCTGAAAGGCCCCAGCATGGCCACACCCTAAGCCCTTCTGAGGTATAAACTGAGCGACTGCCCCAGTACCGGCCTAGCATTCAGTACGGTCTATGGAATTAATTTTATCAGTAGTGACTTATGTCCAGAAACCAAATAAGGATTTTCTTTCATAAACTAATGCTTACATACAGTCAGTCAAAAGGAAAAGGTCAGAAGTTGAGCAAAACAACTCTAACTATGCGTCTGAATACAAGGAGAGTCAAAAAAAACACTGAACATTCTCAAGAGCCTGTGACTCAGAGAGGAGGCTGCCTATGGCCCAATGTGGAAGGGAGAGCCCCACTCCCGACCCGGTCCTCCTGGTCCTGCCTGCCCAGCATCCTTGAGGTGCAAACAACAGGGCGACACTGCCTCTGTGTAAAGCGCGCCTAAAACAAGCTGGAACCCTGACACCAGAACGTGACCGACAGACACAGGTGACATTTCCATCATCACAGCACTGGGGCCAACAGGTACTCACCTATGCACAAGGCTGCAGAAAGAGATGCTAGGAAGACCAGTGCTATGGCCAAACACTTCCAGAAAACCTTAACATATTCTCAAAGCTAAATATGAAAGCTAAATATGAGACAGTGGAAGGCAAAAGTATTTCTTATAAAAGTTATGAGCACAGGAGCTTTCTGGGTGTTGGTGTTCTAACCTCGCAACCCCTACAACCTCAGGTACTGAAGTCACAGGTACCCTTCAACCCAGGCAGCCACCTGCCGCCCCCGGCCCTCCGCGGACCAGGCCTGCGGATCAGCAGATAGACTGGAGAACCGGAGGTATCTGTATCGTGACAGAAAGGGCGTAACGCTGACTGGCAACCAGGTGCAAGTCCACTCTCGTGAATGTTTACCAGGAAGGATTTCTTACTATCTAGAGACCATCACGACATTCAAATCCTCAACTTTGAATATCACATGAAAATACTTGTGACCAAAGTCACGGTCACACAGAAGCACACAGGCTAAGAGACCTACTTAACGCTCCCGGGAGAGCCCACAGGCTCAGAGCAGTGCAGTGTGTGACACTGACAACCCAACGACCCACCACCTTGGGGGCAGCTCCGCCCCCAGGGAGGGGACTGGACACTCCAACTCCAGAATGAGCAGAAGCCTAAGATACACACAGCGGCTCGAAGTTCATGAAACGCAGCAGATGCAGCCACGACATCTTCTGTGTCTCCAGCAGGAACGTGTCCCGAAACGCATCCACTAGAAACCGCGCTGCACTGGGACGCCCCAGCCAGGGCTGCCCCATGTGAAAGCCCCTGGGGAGGGGGCCGCCCAGGGTTCCCACTGCTGGACTGACTGCCTCTGATGAAGCAATGGACCCTGCAACGATGACCAAAACCAACCATTCTAGTACAAAATCAAGTATGAGCTGCACGAATTACCCCAGGACGAGCCAAGTGTAGAGAGACGCCTGATGTCAGAAGCGTGTCAAGACACACGCATTGCACATGCTATCACAGTTGTACTGGTGACAGAACTTATGATTACTGCTGTAATTTTACCAACATGGTACCTACAACCTAGGGCGTGCTTACCATGTGCAGGCACTGAGGGGCACACATGCTCCGGACCAAGACGCCTGTGGGGCAGGCGCCCAGTCCAGTGGGTGATGAGAGTGCAGCTCTTGGGCTACCTGGCTGGGCTGGAGCCTGGCTCTGCGACACCTGGGCTCAGTGACCTGGGCGGTTACTCAACAGCTTCATCTCCTCTTCGTCCAGCGGGGCTGCAGGCGGCCTGCCACAGTGTGTCCGTGATCGAGTCGTGTGAAATGCGAACAGTGCCGGGTACAAGATTTACACGAGCCGTTACTGTTACTGCCTCCAACTTACAGATGAGAAGACTAAGGCCCAGAAACGGGGTCATCTGGAGGCCACTGTGCCAGGGATCAGCAGGACTGGGATTCAGATTCACACCTGACTCCAAGTGCTGTACAATTCGACTGATTCTCGGTAACCATGTCACAAAGCGGAGCAATTTTTCCCTGCCCTGAGCACAAATAACTTACTTTCTTGTACTAACCTACAAGCCTTATCTAAATAAGGTACTGTATTAACCCTTTACTGTGTTTTTAAACTAAAATAAATACACATACAAAGTTTATAATGGTGAATAAAAGTTATGTAGGTTATACTTTATTTGACTCTCAGCTTGAACACTAATATTAATTATTGTTGCATACATTTTAGATGTAAAATCCATACTTCACTGATTTGCCTTATTGTCGTTTGCCTTTTAAAAATACAGGAAAAGACCTGCCTTCAAGGCTTTATGGGGCAGGCATCTAATCAGGTAAGGCTGTACCGAGCTGCTATTCACTGAAACACGCTCTGCCCCTGTGACCACACAAAGAGTCAAGCTGTTCGTAAGCTGGACGGTCATTCTGGGGTGAGGAAAGGACAAAGACCCCTGCCCACTCCAGGGAGCAGCAGGGGGGTCTGATGAAGTGACAGGTCTGCCTCACGACACTGCGACTCTGTGAGCAGTTTAAGGAATGCCACAAGTAAAAGGTAGATCACAGACACTTATGAAGGTTTGCACAGCTCCCCCAGAGGAGAGCAGGTCCAAGAGTGCCCCTAACGCCTACGTGCACTGCAGTCCACCAGCCTGAGTGAGGATGAGATGGTGTTAGGAGCTGGCTGGACAGGCTGGCCTACTCGGCCACCAGGACAGCCCCCTCAGATAATGGGTTGCAGTTACCCTTGTCACGAATCAATTTTTATAAAAGAAAGGACGGGGCAGATGAAACAAGTGTGGGAGTCACATGGATACTACACACCAGGGAGAAGGATGCTGTTGGTAACAGTCAGTTAGGGTCACCCAACCAGGCAGGATGATGCAAGAGAAAACGTCACCAACAGAAACAGCATTTTAAGAGGTAAATTCCGTGTTGTCATTTTAAGGTGTGCAACAGCATTACTTGTGCTTATTCTTCAATACCACACTTTCGTACTAGAGAAAATATGTGAATCTCAGCTTCCTTATCCAGACAATTGGGTAACAGCTACCCTGCAAGGCTGTCCTGGGGATTATGGCTGATGCATACCTAGTAACCCTGGCCTGCTCACAAGCAGATTGCTTCAGAGGGTTTGCCGTAGGGGGAGGGGAGGCATCCTCTAAGTGAATTTTAGAAGAAAACAAACTGTTTCCAACAGACGACAACTATGCTTCGACAAGTTAAGAAATACTTCATAGACAATCCTTAAATTGTAGACGTTCCAGTTTCATCTCAAAATGAAACTGGGCCATTAAATTGCGTTAAAATATTTCAGCTTTACTTGTGATGAGCCTCATGATTCAAAGTATCAGGTAAATACAGTCCAGTAAAAATTGTTACCCAGAATACAACTTCTTTTTCAGTTAATTAAAAAAAAAAAAAGAAAAAAACCAGATGTGGCCTGGTTTCACGCATCTTAGAAAGCCTATTTATCACTAAATTATCACTCTTTATTTCTTAATTTACTTAAAATTCTCATTTTAAAGGACGCAGCAAAATTTATTGCAACTGGCTGAAAAAATCTCACATTTTATTATCAAACCCTACAGCAGTAGCTAAATTAGCAGCAAAATATAAAATATAAAGTGTTAAAATCCTGTGTAGGTGAAGAAGAAAAGACACACACTGCCGGAGGAAATATAAATTTAGCAATATATGGCAAAAATAATAAAGTCTGTATTCTCTGACCTAGAATTTTTCATTATTTATCTTAGAGAAACCCTCTCACAATTAAAGACACTCCTTTTCAATCAAGGAAAATTCACTGGGACCACCTAACTACAAACCAAACATCTGCTATGCTGCTAATCCCTTCCAATAACAGAAGGAAAAAACTAAAAGCCAGGCAGTGGCACATGCTCCCTCTGCAGAGCCCGGTCCAGCTCAGTCGGGGCTGTGACACGGAGCCTATGGTCTTGGACCCCCAGCGCCCCAATTCATCACCTCTGAAGCACCACAGGGCCAGACAGTACAGGATAACTCAGTTCTGATGGCTTCACTATAACACATTTCACTCCACCCAGTGAAAAGAACAGAGGTGAAGGGCAGAGAGAGCTCTCTAAGAAAGGGGCTGGCCATCCCAGAGATAGCCAGGGCGGGGCTCAGCCGGCAGGGTAGCAAGTCAGCATTCCAATCCTCTGACTTGCAGGCCTGCAACTTCATAACCAACTGGCACAGAATTCCTCAGAACACAGCAATGGAGACGCCAAATGACTGCACATTTCACCGCGTACACCGCCATGTTTTCTGGTGTTACATGTTCAGTGTAGAGAAATTAAAAGCACAATAAAATTATAAGTAATTCAGAGCTTCCCTGGTGGTGCAGTGGTTAAGAATCCGCCTGCCAATGCAGGGGACACAGGCTCGATCCCTGGCCCGGGAAGATCCCACATGCCATGGAGCAACTAAGCCTGTGCGCCACAACTACTGAACCTGCGCTCACAACTACTGAAGCCCATGCGCCTAGAGCCCGTGCTCTGCAACGAGAGAAGCCATGACAATGAGAAGCCCACGCACTGCAAAGAAGAGTAGCCTCAGCTCACTGCAACCAGAGAAAGCCTGCGCACAGCAATGAAGACCCAATACAGCCAAAAATAAAAAAATATATATTAAATTATAAGTAACTCATGATGATGAACAAGGTTCATTTACACTCATACATTCTAGAAATATTCACTGATCACTCACAATGTATCACACAATTTGAAGATATTAGTCGGGTTTAATGTCAGGAAAAAAAGACTACGGTTTCTGCCACAGAACTAAGTTCTAAAAACCAGTGATGTAGATACACCTACAATGGAGTATGATTTTGGAGTGAAGTGGACCTTCGATGTATACGGACAACCTTTGAAAAGCAAACCACTTACGAAGGCATTTTCAGTGACACCCACTGAATGTATGGTCTCACTACATACTCTCTCTTTGGAGAATGAGATTCTGTACTTCTTTTCTGCAATTTCAATGTGAGCTACCAATATGTTTGCAAAACTCTTAGAATTTAAAACAACTCTTACCTGCTAAAGACCAAAACCTATTAACTGTCTGCAAGTACTAATAACCAAGAGAACATACCATTTCACCCATACAACGGCCTCTAACAAAATTAATGCAAAGACAACGAAAGACAAAATCAAAAGTAAGAATTGTTTGGTAATCTAATCCTTAAATCCTCTGGGTTGAATTTCGAGTGACCAATAACAGACTGCTGTTAATCCTCTTCAGGGGATGTCACTACCTGAGCACTGGCCTTGCTATCAGGACAGTAAAAGCATTAACAGTTCCCTCATGTTTTGTTTTTTTTTTGGCCGCACCGCGCGGCATGTGGGATCTTAGATCCCCCGACCAGGGATCAAACCCACGCCCCCTGCACTGGAAGCTTGGAGTTTTAACCACTGGGGCACCAGGGAAGTCCCAACAGTTCCTTCTCTTAAATGAGGGATAGCATTTTCATAAAATCTGACTAGTGTCACTTTTCAGCATCTTTGTCACTTAAACTTAGGAAGCAGTTGATGACATACCTTCCCACTTGCCATCTCCTGTGCTCCCCCAACAGGCAGTAAGGGCAGGTACCATGACCCTCATCTTCGCGGGGCCCCATCATGTGAGCCCGAGTCTCGTCCGCTCTCAGGAAGGAAAGTCTAGTACAGATTCTGCTGACACACAGACAGGGAAGGGCTGTGACAGAGCAGGAGATGAGTCTGCAGCTGAAGAATGCTCTGATCTGACCACCCAATAAGAACATAAAAACAAGCCCCATTTGGGGAGCACTGCAGTTTTAACTACTGCACCGGGAGCACCGTCAAGAGCCAACAGTCTCCTGTCCGCCTCCTGGGCAAGAGCGGGCCGTCACCCTCCACACCTGTCCCCTGAAGACACAGGGTCTGTTTCCTTACTGGAAAACTGGCTGCCCTCACTGGCTGAGATATACGGTTTGCCTACAGCACTGTATGCTCCAAACCCTGTACAAAGTACTTATAAGAGAGTTAAGGAATTTTTCAAGGGTGATTATATCTGTGGCTATCACGCCATTTTGGGGCTTCCCTGGTGGTCCAGTGGGTAAGACTCTAGGCCTCCACTGCAGGGAGCCCAGGGTTCAATCCCTAGTTGGGGAGCTAAGATCCCACATGCTGTGCAGTGTGGCCAAAAAAAAAAGAAAAAGAATCATTTGTAAATCAATTATACCCCAATAAAAATGTTTTTAAAAAATCATGCTCATTTTATTTCCTGACTTTAAAAGCAAAGTCCCACCTTAAATAAAATTCCACCTCGTCTCCTTACTCCAGCCTCCCAGCCTCAATTTTAGTCATTCATCCCACACCTACTGAGCATCTTCTCCAGCCCAGGACCAAGGCAAGCACGTCACACCTGGGCTCTGAGATGCACGGTCAGCAGCAGCCTGCTAGGGATTCTGCCTGGTGGTGTCAGGTCGGTCAGCACAGGAACCAGTGCAGAGGCCTGGCCCCAAGTTCCAGGTCTGAGACTGAGCAAAAAGCACACGTCTCCAGGGTAGCTCAGCACTGAGCACAGAGCCATCCTTCCTCCACGAGTGAGGGGGACTCAAGAACACAAAGGGCCAAGAAACATGCAGTATCTGTTCAGTCCCAGCACCACATTAATACAATGAAAAACCAAGAACATAAATTCACTCTGAGTGAAGGTTCTGGAAATGACTTGAGTCCTTCAGTCACACATCAGGATTCAGAGCAGGCCTCAGAACAGCTCACTTTCACGTGGTTCTAACAGATTACTCCACCTCACCCATTTAATCGACAAATGTCGGGACTTCCCTGGTGGTCCAGTGGTTAAGAATCGGTCTTGCAATGCAGGGGACGCCGGTTCGATCCCTGGTCAGGGAACTAAGATCCCACGTGCCGCGGGGCAACTAAGCCTGCGTGCCACAACCAGAGACCGCGTGTGCCGCAACTACAGAGCCCACGCGCTCTGGAGCCTGCGCGCCACCACTAGAGAGAAGACGGAACACCGCAACGAAGAGCCTGCATGCCGCAACTGAGACCCGATGCAGCCAACAAACAAACAAATAAATAAATTTATAAACAAAACAAATGTCACTGAGTATTTGGGACTAGCATGTGGGTTTTACTTTCTGGGGGGTTAATCAAAGACAAAATTTCTAAAAGCATTATTACCAGTGGTAGATCTGACAAAAAACTTTTTATTTTGCACTAACTATAGACTAAAAGTTGCAAAAAGATTTACAGGGAGATCCTAGTACCTTTCTGATCTTCCTCTTAACTGGCTGTCCTTTCCCAAAGGGGAGGCGACTTGCCACACACCTCCCTCAGAACCCAGCCACGGTACTCAGTACTCAGCCACAATGACTTTCGAGTGACAAGGTCACTCACTGTATTGCAGAGCTGCTACTACAATCATCACTTCCATTCATTCCAACAGTATTTCCTGGACATGCAGTACATGCCAGCCACCGTTCTTTGCAAAAACAGACTCCCTGCAGACCTTCACCTCATAGTAAAACATTAAGTATAATAAATATATTAAACAGGACATTAGAAGAATGAAGTGCTGTGGGAAAACTAAGCAGGAAAGGGAGACAGGAAACAGGAAGTGGCGAGCTGAAATTCCAGGTAAAGCAGTAAGGGAAGTCCTGCCCTCCCGGAGCCTAAGGGTGAGGGCGCCAGTGATCTGGGTAGAGCCAGGGACGGAGCACAGGAGTCTGTTAAGAGCCTGGCAAAGAGGCCACTGTGGCGGGGGGCCCACAGAGTGAGTCAGGGAGCCAGTGATAGGGAGACTGGTCACAGAGGATGGGGGTGGCCTGACAGGCATCCCTGCCCCGCAAGGGTCCCCATCTGAGGCCACACTGGTTCCGTAGCTGAGATCCCCCAGCAAGGCCTTGTCTCCTCCACGTGCCTCTCTAGTATCTGCTCACCGGGACAACCCCTGGCTGCTCTGACTTCACCAGGGCCAAGGGGGCCAGGCATGGGGGTCCTGCAACACGTGTGCCTCTCAGAGCCCCGTGCTGCTGGAAGCACCTGCCACTCAGCCCCTGGCTTGGCCACGTGCCATCAGAGGTGCCCCAAGTCCCGCAACCCTGACACAGGTGGAAGGAGAGCTGCATGCTCTCAGGAAGTTTCTGAAAGGCCGTAAGTCCTGCCTCATAATTTCATCTCTCAAAGTCTGACAGGCACCGCGATCCTGAAACGCAGCACCACGTTTAACAAGAGAGAAGCAAATAAACGAACACAAAATCTCGGAAGCTTTGACTAGAGTTCTGCCTTCAGGCAACCAGATTTAAGACGGGGCAGTATAACTGTCGATGTCAGCAAGGTAGTTTTTAAACAGACAACTAGTAAGGACAAAGGTGTCCAGGACACACCTCTCAGTCTATGACCCCTATCACACCTAAACCTGAAAACCAAAACAGAAACTTTTGCTTCTTTTCCTGCATAGCACAACAGAGCGAATTGTGAGAACTCATCTCTTAGGCACATGAAAAAGCGAGTCCTTGATCCAGCCGCTCAACACAAACAAGTTCGAACCCGCGGGAATGAGTTCCTAACCCTCTCTCGGTAAGACTACAACACAAGGCACTGCTTCAGATGTCCTCGCGAGGAGAGAAAACATTTTTTTCTTACAAACCAGATGATTTTCACCCGCGAGATTAATCTACAGCGCGTCAAGGAACAAAGCTCAATTCCGCGACCTATAGGCGTAATGACCCAGGCACAGGTTACGTGGCTGCTGGACCGGCGGCGCCCCTCTTTTCGGCCCTCAGGACCGCAAAGACCCTCCCCGGGGCGGGGGCGCCCCGCGCAGACCCCGGCCCCGGAGCGCGAGCTGCGCTGGGGTGGGGGGTGGGGGCCCTGGCTGCCGCACGTCGGGTCTCTGGCCGCCCCCAAGCGCGGGCCCGGTGGCCCGACCGCGGCGCACGGCCTGGGCCTTTCCGCCGCTCCTCCGGCCGCGCCGCCGCCCCCGGTCCCGAGGGGGGAGGGAAGGGGGAGGGAGGGTCGTCGCCATTTCCGCCTCCTGGCGCGCGGCCCCGCCACCCCGCGCCGTGCCACCCTGCACTCCCTCACCCCACTCTCCGTCACCCTCACCTCGCGCCCCGCCCCCGCCCCCTCATTCCGCTCTCGTCACCCCGAACCCCCGCCCGCCCGCCCGGCCTGACGCGAGGCCACCGGCCCGCCGCGACCTCACCTGTCCGCCTGCCCGCCCGCCCGCCCGCCGGCTCCGCTCCTCCCTGCGCGGCGCTGCTGGGCAGCCGGCCGACGCGCTCCTCAGCCGGGGCTGCGCCTCGGGACCCGGCGGCGGCGGCGGCGGCGGCGGCGGCGGCGGCGGAGACGGCGATGGGGGCAGTGGCAGAGGGCGCGGGAGCAGCACCGGCAGAGGCGGCGGGGGCGCGCACGTTCACGCACGCTCACGCACGCACCCGCACCGGCGCGCGCGCTCCCGGGAGGACGTGGGCGCCGGCGGGTCGGAGCCGCGGAAGGGGCAGGCCGAGCGTGCGCCCAAAGGGCTGGGCGAAGGCTCCGCCCACTAGAGGGGCGGAGCCCCGAGTGACAGCCCACGGGCGGGGCCCCGGGAGCTGTGGGCGGAGCTCGCACCGCGGAGTCGGAAGCGTCCACCGCCCCGCAGGGGCGGGGCCGAGCGCGGGGGTGGGGCTTGTTCACCAGAGCGTCAGGTGCTCTCCGGTGCGCCGGCAGGTGCTGCGGCCAGCCGCCCTGAAGAAGAGGTGCGGGGACTTGTCTTGCAGCTGAGTTTGCCCCGCGCTTTACGTAAGATTGAGAACGCATAATTGTTCTCGTCAAAGAACGGGAGAGGGAGCTGGTGGGAGATGACCAGGAGGCCGGCAGCCCCTGAGCCACTGTTTGGGACTGACGTTTGCTCATCCCTGCAGCGCAGAGATGCGACTTCCTGCCTTCCTGCCCAATCACCGAAGTGCCGCCGCCATTGTCCGGGCCCTCCCAGAACCACCTACAAACAATGTCTTGAAAGGGCAGTTGAACCAACTTCCACTCACTTCCCTCCCTGTCCAGGTACGACCACTGCTCATCTCACTGACCCCCTGAGGGAGGGGAGACCTGCTCGTTACCCTTCCCTATCACTTCTTATGACAGAAACAGTTCTACCATTTACTGAGTGCCTGCTCTCTGGCTGGTACACCGGTATGTGCCAGTTGTCATCCTAGAAGCCATCCAACAGATTTTCTGGCCAGCCTCCCCACTTCCATGCTTGTCCACTGGCCATTTTCCCTCAGCGGAGTCATATTCTTAACACAGAAATTTTATGCCATCCAAGGCTCCCTAAACACGTTGAGTAAAATCCAAACTCTTTGCCAACAAGCTCCGGCCCCGTCTACCTCTGCCCTCTTACACCTCTCTGCCATCACGCCGGCCTTGAACTGCCCAGTTTGTCCGAGGCTCAGGGCCTGTAAGTGGCAGAGAGCTCAGGAAGTCGCCTGGCAGCCATTAAATTGTGCAACATCAAGCAGGCACGAAAAGGCCTTTGAAAACCAAGAAACAGAAGGGCCAGACTAGTGTCTGTTGATTCAAAAGGATTAAAGATCCCGGGCCAGAGTCACAGGAGTGAGAGAACCAAATGAACCCGGTACCAATTTCAGAATGAAGCTGTGTTGGGCACTGCAAGAATGAATGAAGCAGGCCTTAGTGAGTCCCTCCTTGACCTACTAGTTCCACTTTAGGGATATTCTTTCTAAGAAAATGTTCCCAAATACAGAAAAAGTTGTACGCACCAAGCTGCTCTTGATGGTGTTATTTGTAATAGTGAAAATGGAAACCTGCACAACTGCACAAATAAGCACATTCAAATGGAAAAATACAAGATGTGTACAAAGGTTACCTAATAGCACTGAAAACTTTCGTGACAGCTCCTGAAAGTAAAATGAGCAAAATGCACGATATATATTAGAAGTACAGGGCTCCCCTGGTGGCGCAGTGGTTGAGAGTCCGCCTGCCGATGCAGGGGACACGGGTTCGTGCCCCGGTCCGGGAAGATCCCACATGCCGTGGAGCGGCTGGGCCCGTGAGCCATGGCCGCTGAGCCTGCGCATCCGGAGCCTGTGCCCCGCAACGGGAGAGGCCACAACAGTGAGAGGGGCATATACCGGTTGAAAAAAAAAAAGAGAGAGAGAGAAGTACATTATTACAAATATGTCTATAAACAAACAAGCCAACCTGTTTGGAGAAAATAAGAGGAAGAATACTGTCAAATATGGACAGTGGCTGCAGTCCGGCCCTGTGCTTTGCAGACCCTTCAGTTGGGCCAGGTGGATTCCTTTATCCTCACCTTGAGAGGAAACCGAGACTTCAGGGAAGCAGGTGCCATGGCTGCCCTCCAATGCCAGCCCCACCACTTGCTACAGTCAGTCCTTCAAGCTCTCAAAGCTCATCTCACGGGTCCGTTATTTAGGGGGAACACCTGAGGGCTAGGTCCATGTCAGGGTCATCCTTGTACCCCAGAACAAGAGCCTAGCAAACTCTTACCCACAGGCATTTAAGTACTGAATAAATGAAGACCACATGGAACCCATTTCCGTCGTCAATGAGGGTAAATGCTGACTGGGGGCAGCGGTGGTGCTTTCTCCACTTGGCGCCGCCTCATGTTGTGTTGCACTGCCGGGCTGGGGCGTTTGTCTCACACAATTCGAAGCCATTAACTTTCCCTGCTCTTGCATCTCAGGCAAGCCGTGCCCTCTGACCCCAAAGGAGGTCCGATGCTCCCAGTGAAGGGACTTCCCACTGGGCACACCCAATACAGCAGTAATGGACACATGTGAAGCACCAGGGCAGTGCAGAGCGAGGCTCTCCCCAGAACAGTTTTGGGGGTGGTGCGGCTAGCACTCCAGGGCACAGCGTTAAGAAGGAAAAGCAGAGTGCAGGAAGCTGTAAGCCATCTTTTGAGTAAGAACGGGAAGGGAATGAGAATACACATTCGTAGTTGCTCGGTTTTGCATGAAGAAAGCACTGGGAGGGTGAAGAGTCATCGTACAGGGCAGGTGGGGGGTGTACAGGGAACAGGCGCATTTGAGCGGGCCTCACACCCAGTATTGACTTTTGAATCCTGTACACAGAGGACCTTAAGACACTTAGCAGAGAAGTCCTCCCCACAGCACCCCTGCACTCCACCCCCAGGTCCCTGCTCCCCGCTCCGCACCACCTGAGCTCACCCACCCCTGCCTCATTCCTCCAGGACTTGTCTACCCGTGGTCGGCACCTTCACGTGGTGCCCCAGCAGAGCAGGGCCACGAGGACGGGAAGATGGCCGCACACTGTTGGCCCAAGGAACAGGACCCTCTTCTTCCCAAGGTCCACCCCCCTCTCAGCGAGCCCCTCCACCCACCCACCCAGCCGAAGACACGGGTGCCGTTCCTGCACCACAGCTGTTACAGCTGCAGCCGGACGACCTCAGGAGTTCAAGCAGCTCTCACGCCAGGCCCGAGCGCTTCAGTGGGGTGGATCCTGGCCGGCCGGACACCCTCTTGCTGCAGTGCCCGCCTGCATGGCTCTGGCAGCTCAGCCCAGACTCGACTGTAACCTGGCCGGCTCCTCCCCACGGTCCATACCCCTTCCCCAGAGACCCCACAGCTTTGTCACTAACACACCCTCTCATGGCACTGAAGATCTAGAATTTGTATTTGGGACCATCTATTTCCTGCCTGCCTCTCCCTAGGGTGCAGGGATCCTGCCTGTCGGTTACTTTGCCACTCTTCCACCACCTTCCTGAATGAAGTAAGATACACCACACAAGCTTAAGTGGGTTTTCCCCCAAAGGAAGGCTTTATTGACAAATCACCCGTTATCTACTTTAAGGAAAAGATAAATCAGTTATTACACCTGCATCCTGCCTTCCCATCACACCCCATCTGAGAGACTCCAACCCTGGGGAAAAAGCACAGAGCAGCGTTCCTCCCAAGGCACGAGTGTGGACTGCAGCCACCCCCCACCCCCCAGTGTGTCTGAAGTGACCAGCAGACACTCAGGTACCAGACAGCACATCACAGTCGACCAGAGAAGACACTGAGCTGACAGCTCCTTCCCTTCAAGAGTGCACAGATGCCGGCGAGGTCTCTGCCCGCTAAGAGCCTGTAAGGCACAGAGCGCCCCTCCAGGTGCGCCAGACGTGGAGCCCTGGGTGAGAGGCTGCTGGGCTGTGGCGGCATCGGAGCAGAAAGAGATCTTTGTAGCTCCTGAGAAAAGGCAACAGCAGAGTCCCAGCTGACCCGACGCCCTGGCCCTGACCTACCTGCAGGGTCTGCCTGTTGCTCGCTGGCCCTGGCGTGTGCCACACACCCAGGTTGGAGCCGCTGATCGGTGATGTGCCAGCCAGGCCCAGCCTGTACAGGGGCAGCGCCAGCCCTCTGTGAAGGTGCTGGTCTTTCTTTCTCCCACCCCCACCAGCCAGTGGGAGCTGCCCCGGTCACTGAGAGGAGCGAGAAGCCAGTTTTCTATACGGGGATGGAATGCACTCGTGAAATAAAACACACCACTGGCACAGAGGTGCTGCCCCTCGGCTGGATGCAGGATTTTACATAGCGCTCAAAATCCACTAAGGAACCCTCATTTATATATATAAAAACATTATAAACAAATAAAACATAAGGCAATATAAGGCGTGCACTTCAGCTTGAGTCCAAAGGAATAATATTTTCTAACTGTGAGGCTAAAGCTGCTTTGCTTAGTTTTACTTTTTGAAAAACCCACTGCTTCTAAAAAATAAAGAATTTGCTTTTCTTAAAGCTGGGTCATTAGCGTAATGATCAGGCGTCTGCTGATCATCAGCTTTCTGGAAGCTCTCAGGAAATGGGTAGTTTTCCTGTTTGGCATTTTGAAATAAAACTGCAGATCAGGCAGGGCTTTCTGGATGACTCTTCCTTCTGCGACTTAGGGAAGGAGTTTAGAAAACACCACGCATTTTATACTTATCGCTCTTCCCCCCCCCACCCCGCTTTCAACATGCTGATCCACTAACAAGACTCCCAACAGGAGCTTGGCTTTGGCTCCCACCCTGGGACCCGCCACCCTGCCCGCTTCCTGCTCCAAGGCAGGACGGCGCAGTGATTTGCTGATCTGCCGACAGAAGGGGAGGCATCCGTGTACAAGACATGTTCTCTGACCCATGCGAGCGCGGCAGCCACGTCTCCACGGGGATGGCCCGATTGTTCTCAACACCCGCCGCTCGAAGTTGCCGTTGTGGCGATGACGGTGTGCTTGTTCCGTGGCCGGGCAAAGCCGCTACGGGCTTAGAAGGGCGTGTGATCGGGCCGGGGTCTGTCTCCACTCCCGGTCGGGGAGGGAAGGTTGTCACTGCCATTCTCTCCGCCACTGACAACCTTAGACTACAGATGGGAAAAGACCAAGAAAGAAGAACATGAGACAGAGCACGCACGCCTAGCAGATCCTAGGCCCGTGCTGGGAATTCAAGGTGTCCGATCCCTACGTGAGTTTATGTCACATGGACGCCGCTCAGCAATACAAGAAACAAATCACCAACACGGGAAACAGGCTGGATATCTCTCTAGGAAATTACACAGTGAAAAGAGCCAATCCCCAAGAGACTACACGCTGCGTGGCTGCATTTACATGACGTTCCTGACACAACAGAAACGGAGACCAGGTTAGGGGTTGCCAGGGGTGTAGAGCAGGGGGTAGGCAGGCCGCAGTCTTTGTGGGGATGGTGGAACTGTGCTCTGTTGTGACTGTAACAGCCAGGCGTCCTGGTTGTGACACTGCAGGATGTTACCACCGGCGGAAACCGCACAAGGTACAAGAGCTCTCCGTATCATTTCCCATAACTTGCACGTGAACCTACAATGACTAGTGACGTGTCCCACCCCGGCAGAACTGGGCGGTCCAGATCCAGTTACCTTTATGGTCCCAACTCGGTCCTCAAATGACTTGAAGGTGGCAGAATTCCTTTAAAGAGAGAGAAAGATGTCAGTATAAGGAGCACATTGCTTTGTCACCCTCCTAAACCTGAAGGAACTCGGGGTTAGGGTCATCCTCTGGAGAGATCCCTGAGAGATCCCGAGGTCTCACTGCAAAAACATGACGAGCCAAAAAAAGGGGAGGGGGCACACATGTTCAGAGCCTTCCCCAGGACAGAACCGAGGTCAGCCACACCCCCCAACTGCAGGACAGAAGATCTGCATGCCACCAGCTGGTGAGCCCCAGACTTCATCTGGGCAAACTGCGGACCCCTTGACTGGGAAGCCGGGGGATGCCGGGCACGTTTTCTGCTGCGCCCTAAATGCACATCTTGGGGTTACGGAAAGTCCCACGTGTTCTTCACACAGATCTCTCACAGAAATCGAGCAAGAGGAAAACCAGGAGCATTCGGAGAGCAGAGAGTGACGAGGAGGCAGAGGACAAAGCAGGCCAGGCCTGGTCCCACCCAGCCCCCGTCCCCCTCCCTGGCTCCGCAGCTCCCTGAGCCCAGGCCTCTGGAGGCAGCCTGTCAGTGACCCCTGGCACGCTCGGGGGACAGCAGCTGCAGCAGCTTCTCCTGGACGGGGACACGAGCTCTGCGGGGACCCAGGCTGCACCACAGAGCAGGAGCGAGCACAGGTGGGGACTTCGAGGAGGAACAGGTCCTGGCTCTGGCTGTTCTCAGGACATAAAGAGCCACCATAAAAATCTTGGAGACACCTGAGACCTCTTGGCGTGTGCAAGCCTCTCTGTCCCTTCCGGCCCGGCCCTGAGGGCAGCCCTGGAAAGTTCCAGGTGGAGCCCAGTTTGGGGCCTCACCCCCACCAGCTCTTCAGCCTCGAAGAGGTATCTCCCAACCCTGAGCCAAGAGGACGCTGAGGGGGAAGGTGGTCCCTGGTTCAGGGGTTTGGGGAGTGAGACGGACCAGCCGGGGCCACCCCCTCCCACCGGCCTCCCAGTGGGGTCCCGGCGGGCTCAGGGGGCCGTGGCGTGCGGGGGCACGTTACCTCATGGCCGGCGTACTTATGGAGCGGCGGATGGAGCGGCTGCTGCTTGGAAGCGCGGTAGGAGCAGAGAAGGAGAGTTAAGGCAAGGACAGGACCGGCCTCCCCGTGCAGGAAGCTGAGGCCCCGCCCACCCCGCACCACTGAAGCAGAGAAGCCGCAGGCTGCCCTCAGGGGGAGAACCAGACCCGGGTGCCCCTCGCATGGCCCCAGAAGCGTGACACTGCCGGAAGAGGGTGCTGGGACAAGGAAACTAAGACGCCCTTGGCCTGGACTGCTAAAGACACTTCTGGTGCCAAGAACCGCCAGGTGTCCCCACGTGACTTAACAGCAAGCTCCAGAGAGACCGGCAGGGCAAGTAGGAATATTTAAAGTCGCAGACTGTTCTGGATTTGGGTTCCAGACCTCCAAGGCGGAGGAGCGGCTTGATCAGCATGAGGTAAAGGACACTCAGGAGGCTGTCTGACCCGGTCCCAAGCACCCCGCGGCAGAAAGAGCGCTCGGCTACGGGGAGGAGACCAGCTCCACTTTGAGGGGCAGGACCGCTTCTGGGGGAGGAGGACATGGGGACACGACGGCTTGAGGGCCGGCAGGGCCCCTTCCAGGAATAGAGTCGGGGCGGGCCGATAGCTACTCGGTGAGGCCGGGTCAGAACGGGCGGCGACAGGACCCAGCCGGCTGCACAAGCAGGGGAGGAGCCCTGAACCCGTCACGCCGCTGGTGACCACCTCGCTGTGCTGCTCCCACCCCCACCTTCATCCGCACAGCCTCCCCTGGGGCCAGCCGGGGCCAGCCGTGCCCAGCATGTCCAGCGTCAGTCTTACCTAAAGGAGTGTGAGAAGGGCCGAGCCCTGAGAGCGGCGGCAGGAGGAGAGAAGAGATGCAGTGTTAGGAGGGGCGCCTGGTCCTGCCCCGGCCCCTCTGCTCGGGCTCCGGAAGAGCACAGGGACGCCGGCGACCACGCTGCCAGAGGAGGGCACGTGCCCCCTCCCCAGCCTCTGCCCCGCCCTCCCGGATGCAGTCACATACGAGGGACCCTCGCATCTGACTACGCCACAGACTGGAGAGAAGGAGCCCAAAAAAACAAGCAAAGCGAGGGCGTGAAGTGCTCTTCGGCCCCGGGTGTCCATGCCTCACCCAGGACCCCATCAGCCTGCACTCCAGCTGGGGCTGGGGCGCCCGCCCCCTGCACCGCGACAGGGCTTGCGACACCCCCAGGGCTGAGAACTTCATGCTCTGGCTCCATCACCACAGATGTAAGAAGCTGACCGACAAATCTGAGTGTGTCCAAGGGCAGCTGCCCGGGGGGGCGGGGGGTTGGGGAGGCGGACAAGGCCACCCCAACGTGGAGATCATTTCAGAAGTGACGGTCACATGGCCTGATGTACCCACACCGCTCTGGTGGGTGGCAGGACCTGCTCTGCTCGGCAGGAGAACGAGCCCAATGGTGAGAGGAGGCATGTGTCCCATCAAAGGTCACCCAGCTGGACGGAGGCCTGACCCTGCTTTAAGTGGGTTTTTGGCCCCAATCCAGTCCCCCCCCACCCCCCACCGCCGGGGATGCAGAAGGCCTCTCAACCCAGGCTACTCCTGGACGGGCCCTTCGAGACACCAGTGTGGGGCTGCTGTCCTGAAGGACTGAGCAGCACCTGACCCTGAACGTGCGAGGGAGACCTCCCTGGTTCTCCTTCTTGAGAAGCTCCAAACCACGGAGGTAAACGGGCCTTGGCCTCAGAAACCACCTGAGACCACGTGGTGAGGCGATGGGGACACACCGAGGACCCTGAGACCCAGAGATCACAGCACCACTGGAATCATGAGAGCAAAACCAGCAGCAGGCACTCAAGGCCCCAGAATGAGACCCCAGCCAACAGGCACCGTGACCACGCGCCAGTTCCTCTGCCGGGCTGACTCACGCACGGCGGGCACAGGACCTGCAGCGACACGGCCACTCCGGGTTCTGAGCAGACAGCGGGGGCAGACGGAGCATGGGCCGCGTCGCTGCTCCCCCAGATCGAAGCCGTTCGTGTGAGGAACTGCCCAGCAGGCTCGCCCGCAGCCGCTTCCACACGCGCCCGGGGCTCCGCCCTCTCGCCTGCTTTCCACCCAGAGTGCTCCGAACACGCTCGAAAGTGAGCGAGAATACTGAACGTGAGCGCATGACACCAAAAATGAAAGAGAATGTTCCCAGAAGAGGACGAAGCAGACCTCTGTCACCTGCTTCAGATGCCCTGTCATCAGACCAGCCTCTGCAGGAAAGCACAGACCCGAGCAGACGCTCCCCTCGCTCTGTGACGGGCCCTGGGAGTGAGGCCTGGCCGCCAGGGGCGTGTGATCAGCCTGGCTCAGGTGGTCACAGCAGGCATCCCATCGAGCGTCAAGGGAGACTCGATCCAGGAACACACCCAGAGTCACGCGTGAGCCGAGCAGCGCGAAGCCTTGGGGAGCAACTGCCACAGGCCCTCCTGCTGCCAGCGCAGAGCCACCGCCTGGGGTGGGGGGTCCCTCTTGTGCCCGAATCACAGCCATGGTGGGCAAGGCCTGCATCCGAGCGTGGCCCGCAGGGTCCCCCAGTGGAGAGGGTGCACCCCTGAGGAACAGACTGCCTATTACTGACGGTTCAGCTTCTCCGAAGGTTTGAAGTTTTTCAAAATAAAAGGCTGGGGGGGGGTCAAGGAGAGGAGAGGGGTAACGATGTCAAACAAACACGGATAAAACGTGAGCACGGCTCCAGGCACCAGCTGTCCTCTGCTCAGCCGGGTGGGGCCTGGGGCTTGTGAGCGCCTGTGGCCAATCGGCCAGGGCAGGGCTCCTATCTTGAGGCCCACGAGGCAGCCACAGGCTGTGAGGCAGGGAAATGCTTACCCTAAGCAGGCAAGAAGGAGCCCACTCAAGGCTGAGAGGTGAGGGGTCAGGGCCAGGGGGACTCCCAATGCCACGCTCAGCAGGCCAGACCCACAGCAACTCCACAGGATTCTTGGCTATGAGGAGATAGGGCAGGGCCGGCAGTGGAACCCAGGGGGCCAAGTCCAGGGTGCTGGCGATGGGGATGACCCGCACTGCCCACTGTCTCTCTCCAATTAGTCCCAACAACCCCGAGGGAGGCCCTTGTGAGGGCACAGCAAGGAAGGAGCTCAGCCAGCAGCCACACCCTGGCCTCTGGCTCCAAGGAGGCCCTGCGGGGGCAGCAGCGAAGCCCAGAGCAAGAAACTCAGGGTGAAGCCTGGCTTGGGAGCGGCATGGCCATCAGGCTGGGGGTGGCCACTGCTGTGTGTGGTCCACCTAGTGCCCGGGCCCCCCACTCTCCCTGGCCCCAGAGGCACTCGGGTGGCCAGCAGGGTCTCATCCACTTCTGGGACAGAACGCTCAGTCGGGGGCCCTAGCGTGCAGCCGCACGCTCTCTCAGGGCAGGCCTGGCAAACACCCCGAGAAACACCACGCTTGTCCTCGACTTGTCCAGGCTGGCGGGCCACCCAGGCTGACGCTGCCCCCAGGCCGAATCGTTTTCTCTCCGTGGAACTTCAACAAGAAGCATCGCCTCCACCAACCCTAAGTACCAAAGTTACCCACAGGCACCAGTGGCCCCCCCCAACCCCGCACCCCAAGAAACATACAAATAAATGGCAGAGGTAGCCGGTAAACAAGAGTTTGTGAACCAACTGGTCCGGGGCTGGTGTGGCCACACCTATGGGTGGTGAGGGGCCCCTGAGGCATGTGCATCTGAGCCTGGAGGCTCAGGCAGGCTTCCTGCAGACCCTCTAGTGGATCTAAACCCCCTAAAACCCCACCTGCCTGTCCCAGCTGTCAGGGTGGAGGTGTCAGGCCAGGGAGTCTCACCTCATGTCCCCAAGCTTCCGGCTGATGGCAGAGCCCATGGTGGACAGGGCTGCTGAGGTCTTCTGTCCTGCCTGAGAGAGGGTTTCCTGGGTCTTCTTGTAGCTGGAAGGAGAAACACCAGTTAAACCAACCAAACAGAAGGCGTAGTCATGCCTCCCCACACCAAGGACAAGGCACCCAGAGAAAAGAGGGGGCGGTCAGGGCGGTGAGAAAGCCTGGCCACCAGGAAGAGGACACGTGTCCTGTCTCAGGGCCCCCAGGGGACTGCATGAGGGACAGACGCAGCACTGCCAGGTCACGACCCCCCACCCTGTAATAACACCGTTTTCTGCTCTTCCTGTAATGCAGGCTCCCCTCCGTGGAAACTTACTTGCCCCACCCCTACAGCAAAGAGGCCCACAGAGCCCAGGGCCTGCGGCCAAGCAGACCAGCCCCTCAGGCCCTCCTGGGGCTTCTCTTTTCTCTTCTCGTCTAAGACAGTCCTCTGAGGACAGAACAGCTCGACCACACCCACAGGGGATGCAGCCGGCCGTGCGGCCTGTGCCGGGCCAGGCTTCAGACCCCGAGCAGCCCCTCCAGCCCTCCACCCTCCTGTTCTGCATCTACCATGTCCTTTGAGAACTGGTTCAAGGGGGTGGTCTTGGCGGAGACGGCCTGTTCCACACCCTCCTGCCCCATTCACCCACAACAAGATGGCTCGTGACCTCAACGGCAGTGGCACAGGCACGGGCAGGGTGCCTGGGCCACAGGGACAGCAAGGACACCCTCAGGCCCAGGCTGAGAGCCAACACCTACAGCTGCCAGCCCCCCGTCCAGCCCCCACCAGAAACAGAAGACACAGCAGCCTGAACCCAGGAGCTCCTTTCTAGCCAAGCTGGCAACCCCACAATAATGGCTCGAGATGGTAGGGCTCCGGAGGCGCCAGCCAGCTCCAGCCCTCCTGGCACCCCCAGGTCACAGGGGGCTGGCTCGGACGGCACCAGCAGTGGGGCTTCCAGGCCCCTTTCCCATCCACCCCACATCGTCGCCCTCGGGAGGCCCCACGTGAGCGCCTGCTACCCGCCTCCCTCAGGCCAGCCTCCTACCTGGTGCCCTGCACTCCCCGTCCTGTGGTGACGGCCTGGCCCCAAGCACCCTGGAGGGGCCTCCCTCCCCTCAGCTGCAGCCACTCACAGCACAGCAGGGCCCGGGCCTCAAAACATGTCGCTTCCCAGCAAGAGTTTGGAAATACCTTGAAATCGCTAAGACATCTGAGTTTATCTCAGTTTCCAGAAAGTCAGTGATTTTGGAACACACTGCTAATAACAAGGAAAAAATAATTTCTAAAATCCTTGCCGAAAAATCTGCTTCTGCGTTTTCTGGATTCAAAAACTAGTAAGAGGCCTCATTCTGAACCCAGGCCTTAGAAAACCCTGACAACGAGAAATTCCTCCCCCAGTGATAGTCTGACACGATCAGAGGACTTAAGTGAACAGGAACTCAAAGTCCAATCCCCTGCCCAGTGACCCAGGTATCTGGACAGCTGGGGCCTGGACAGGATCCCCTGGGCCGAGCGACAAGGTCCATTCTAGGCCACAGCTGATTCGTACTAAAACCCAAAGTCCACACCCTCCTTTCAGAGGGTTTCCACGCAGACTGTGGTCACAATTCTCCCAGGCGTCTTCTGACTTGAAGACGCCTTCACCCGGAGCTGCCACCCACACCATGGCCTGTCTCAGCGTCTCTCAAGATGGTGGCGACAGAAGGGGAGCATCCTGAGGATGACCTAGAAGGGGGCCCAGGCACTGAATCACCAGCAGGAGAGGCGCGTGCTGTGGGCCACTCTGCAGGGAAGCACCCCTCTGGGACAGATGTGGTGCAGAGGCCAGGGTAGAGCCAGCGTCTGTATCCTGGTAACTCAGCCCCACCTGTGCCTGAGAGCACCAGGCTGTGCGGCCCTGGCCGCTGCCCCTTTGGGAATTCCTTTCACCTTTTAGGAAGACAAAGGCCTCCTCCCAGGATCAGTGGGCGTGGCTGTCAGTCAGAGGGAGGCATCTGCTGGATGCTCCTCCTCCAGGATCCTCCCTTGGGGGGCCGTCTCCACCTGCCACTCGGTGGGGCACGTGACCCCAGACTGCCTGGCCAGAGGCTACAGCTCCCGGACCACAGTGAAAGCACAATCTTATCGTTGGTCTGCAAGGCTGGGAAGATACCATCCAGCCCCACCAGGCACCCCTTGACCACAGAGGAGCTACCTGAGAACAAAGCCACTGTGGGGAGAGTGGAAGGGGGAGGGACACAGGTTGGGAGCGCTGATCGGAGCCCCGGGCAGAGGGCCTGGAGCGGGGGCTTCTCGCCAGGCGAAGCCTCCCCATCCCTCCTAGGCTGACACTATCCGTACCTGTGCTTTCTGTCACCTGCGACCAAAGAACTCAACATGCCAACGAGTGACTGTGCAATTTATTGGTGTCCACACAAAGCACGATTTTAGCTATGATCCACCTAAAAAAGGATCCCATTAGGTGATCACTTCACGACCAACAGAGCACGGCTGCTGAATCAACAGCTGGCCGAGGGAAGAGACCCCCTCCCAAACGGCATCAACCCACTCACGACAGGACCGCTGCACCAGAGCTAAGTGCTCGGGCTGCACACGCCCGCCTCCTCCCCCTGGGTGGCGCTCTCCGAAAGGGATCCACCAGCACACGGATCGCAAATCGCGAAAGACAGGGTGGCTCCGAGGCTCTGGACGCGGAACCCCAGCAGCGGTCTCCGGCAGCCACCGCTAGGGAGGCACCAGTCAGACGACCCCGAGAGTGCAGAGCAGCTGTGTCGCGTTGTCACCGTCCTGGGCTATCACTGCAGAGACGCCTCCAGCCCTGACAACTCTACCACCAGACTTGGAGCTAAGACCTCGTGGCCGCTGCCTGATGAAGCGTGTGAAAAGGGCCATCCCACCAGCCACACCTGCAGGCCCAGAGCCACAGGGTCCGTTCAGAGGAGTCAGAACCGTGATCGTCAGAAACAGTATCCCAGCAGCTTCCCGTCAACTGGCTTTACAGAACAGCACTAAGATCTCCCAAGGCTATTTTCAGCTCTGGTCTGCACCGTGAGCCTGCCTGCAGCAACGGGCTGCCCTACCAAGCCACGCAAACAGCATGAAACCCCAACCACCAGACCCACTTGGTGCCCGGCTCCCCTCGTGACCCCAGGCTGCAAGGGCTCCACGCACACAGCTGGCCAACCTGGGCTTCCGGGCACCTCCAAGACAAGGTGGGTCACAACCATTTCCTCTCAGCCCAACACAGAAGGGCTTTCTGCCCATGCCTTCTGGCAAGCACGACAGCACTTCCTTCTAAGCAAGACCTCCCAGAAGGTGACTATTTTAAAATACTGCAGGGGCTTCCCTGGTGGCGCAGTGGTTAAGAATCCGCCTGCCGATGCAGGGGACACGGGTTTGAGCCCTGGTCCGGGAAGATCCCACATGCCATGGAGCAACTAAGCCCGTGCACCACAACTACTGAGCCTGCGCTCTAGAGCCCGCGAGCCACAACTACTGAAGCCTGCGCGCCTAGGGCCCATGCTCCACAACAAGAGAAGCCACTGCAATGAGAAGCCCGTGCACCACAATGAAGAGTAGACCCCACTCGCCACAACTACAGAAAGCCTGCACACAGCAACGGAAGACCCAACGCAGCCCAAAAATAAATAAATAAATAAAATCTAAAAAATAATAATAGAATAAAATACTGCACCACCCAGTTCAAAGGCTATACCCAGAACGGCGCACGAATGAAGCGCTACCATCTTGTTTAAGAATCTCAAATAAGACGTCGGGAGTCCTTCTGGACCAGAGCTCTGTCAGACACACAGAGCTACCCATGAGGGTTCTGCGCTCTACTAATTTTCTGTGTGGCTGAGAGCTTGGAGCTTCTCAGGCCAAAGGAGCTCCTTCGAGATCTGACCCGCATGGCCCACGCTGCACCCCCAGCTCAAGAGCCACCCCTAAGTGCAAGAGACCCTGAGAGCACCACAGCTGGAGCCAGGTCTGCAGGGGAAGGAGGGGGAAAAGCGCCAGCCATCAGCATCAGTACAGATGGCGCCCAAGGTGCATCACCAGCCAGACGTGGCCCAAGCTCAGCTCCGGCCTCTGATCTGAGGGACACACATCGGGCAGGGGGAAGTTTTCAGTGTGGTCTGGTGGCAGAGTGAACTTCCTTCAGCGTCTGCACCCTCTTCCAGAAGCGTTTAAAGGACAGTTTCTTTTGTGATTGAGAGGAGAAAAATATATTAAAAATAAAATAGCCAAGAAACACCACAGCTAGGTCTGAGCCAAGTGTGCACAGCCTCCCTGTCCCTCAAAGGTGTCAGGAGGGGAGAGGATGGAGGTGCCGGCAGCAGAGGCACTCACAGGTCCGACTGGGTCACTTTCTCATTCCACTCTCCAAGTTTCTCAGAAGTTTTCACGTAGCTAAAAACAGAAAGTCTGTGGTAAATGATTTAGAAAAACTACTTCAACTCAAGTTTCAAACTGGCAAGTGACATTCCAGGGAAAACAGAGAAGGACCACTTGGCAAGAAGACTGAACGTTCAGCCTGCTTCTGCTCAGCACCGGCTCTGCAGGCCCAGCCACTCTCCTCATGCCGAAGGAGGGCCTGCTCACGCGATGGAAGCTGTGTCTTGGGGAACAGCTGGGAGGAGCAAGGAGGGCACAGCCCATGGCCCCAACACAGCCACCCTTTGGGGTTCAAGGCCTACAGTTTCCTAGGACAGAGAACTGGGCCTTTCCTAGGGCAGATTTATGAAAATTGACTTGGTCTTCCTGTGGGAACATGGCTTCTCAGACAGTGGGAGACATCTCCCATCCCCCCACCTTGGAGGATATGTTTCAGAGGAGCCACACAGCCGCACTACCCAAATTCAGAGAGCTGCGGCACAGAGGGTCTGGGTCAGAGGTCCTGACCACGTCATGCTCATGAGAAGGACTCATGTCCACAGACTCACGTCGGCAGACGCTGACCTGTGGGGACCATGGAAAACCAGCCTCATTAAGCACCTAATTCGTGTTCTCTCCAATGTAGACCCTGAAACATATTCTTCTTGTCAATTTCTGCTTGGACAACTAGCTAGCATGTCTGCCGCCTTTTAAAAACACGTGTAGACTCTACACTCTTTGAATAAATACAAATTCAGTTGCTGGCAAGGATTCAGGGACCCCAGCTGGCTGCTTCCAAGCGGCACACTTGCTGACCCTGCTCCCAGGAGGCCCCTCACCCCCAGGACTCAACGCCCATCAAGCAGGTAGAGCAGACACTCACGCGTTAGACACCTGTACATCATGCCAACCCCTGGACAGGTTCTGCTTCAGGCCCTCCAAGGTAGAAAGGCCCAGCCTCCTCTTCAGCTCGCCACAGTGCCTCTCCTTGGCTGCCAGCACCTGGCGCAGAGTGACAACTTCCTCCTCCACCTGCAAAAGCACGGTTACCAGGATTCAGCCACCACGATGGCAGGAAGTGACCACCATCCTTACACACGTCGCAGTGAAGGCCTTCTCAGAATCACCTAAGCATTTCCCATTTACAGAAACACAGCTCGTCTTAGGAATAGTCTACAGCAGGCATCGGTTCTGTTTGTATGTGGCACCAGCGCCTCGACTTCTTCTGGAGAACCGTCCCGCCCCCCTAAGCCGAGGGCTCTGGCGGAGCTACTGACCACAGTGCCCACCCGTGGATGACGAGCAAGGCCTGTCGGAGCTCTTCCCTGGGACTAGGAACGGGTGTTAGAAGACAGCAGCCCCTTTCTGTCCAGGCTCCGGGTCTGGGTGTGAGTAACAGAAGGTGGGCGGGTTGGCAGCCAGGCCCCATCTGCACCATGGGGGAATTCCACACGTCGGGGGAAGGAAGCAGAGCTGACAGACGGATGGGTGGCCAGAGACCCACGTGACAGAGAAACAACCCTTATGACAACATTTGTGTTCCCAAGGTCAGCTGCCGGCCTCGGCGAAAGCCACTTACAGGAGCCCAAAGAAAATTCTCTTTTCTGCTTAAAGTAACTTGAGTTGGGCAACAGAAAAAATCTTGACAATAACGACCAGAACCTTCTCATGTCTTAAAACAAAGAGTGAACTACAGAGAGGAGCATCCTTTACAGCCTTCCTACTTTAGATTCTCAATACTTCCTGCTCCTTCCTGCTCCTATGTGAACAGCTACTCTAAAAAAAAAAGTCCCTTTCTTAAAAAAATGACTGTTTGGGTTAAGGCACTAACAACAGCCTAAAGCCCTATATATCACTAGATTCTGCTTTAGAAAATACTGAAAAAGAAACGATTCAAAACTACAGGATCATCTAAGGCCAAACTATTACCAGCCACCCCAGCAGTGACACTCGGTGACTTGAACTTTCCATTTATGGTGCTTTGGGCACATGGGCTTAAGGGCACGTGGACACGCAAGCTGAAATTTTTAAGAAACACAAGAGCTTCTTCATTTTGCAATTCACCTCTGAAAAAAACCTTGTGGTTTTTATTCTCTAAACCAACATGTCCTGAAATAAAAGGCAAAACATAAGTCTCCTGGGACTTCCTGCTGCTTCTCCTTTAACCTCCGTTCAATTAAGAAAGGGCGGCTTCCTCTATGGTCTAAAACCTGGTCCTGGGGCTGGGTTTGTCCGCATGACCAGCTCTGCTCAGACCCAGGCCTGGACCCAGGATGTATCAGGACGGGCTTGTTTCCGAAGGCGGAGCAGAGAACTGCAACAAGCGTGCTCCAGCCTCTGCCTGACTGATGCCAACAAGTTCATTTCCCCAGATTCTGGAATCTCAAGTGAGTCACTATTAGACTCTGTATCACACCGTAAAAAGAAACACTCTTGGCAGTTAGTCTGAATAAAAATTATACGCAGACGCTTTTGTTCTTAACTCCTATTTCCTCTTAAAGAGCTCTCACTTTAAAAAGATCACACGAAACGCTTTTTACAGAAGTATTTTTAAAAGAAAAATGAAGATCCAGGGACGGATATATCCATGGGGGTCTTGAAAATGTCGTGTTGATTCCAAAAGAGAAACTCCCAGCAGATGGTGTGCTCAGAGCAGCTGCCCCATGTGGACATTCTCCTCATGGAGCACCTACAAGGTGCCAGACACACGCCAACCAAGGGCTGCAGAGGGCAGTTTCTGTGGGGCTCCAGGGACAATCTCCCAGGGCAATTTCTCCAGAGCACAGCCAGCACTCTGGCCCCTCATTAGGCTGGGAGGGCCTCACAGTCACCCCCGGATGGACAGCCATGACACAACACCTTTGCAAGCTCAGCCCTGAGCTCCTCCGCCTCGGCATCTGTCAGACCCTCCACAGCAGGAGCCTGGGCGGCCACCGCTGTGTCGACAGGGACATCCGTCATGGAGTCGGAGAGCAGACCTTTGTTAGGAGAATTCAGGTTGATATCTGCCAGAGACAAAATGCGGTCAGAGAGCATCAAATAAGAAGTCACAGAGGAATAGAGGACAGAGGTTTCCACCGAGGGAGAAAGCAAGGGTGCAAGGGCAGGTTTAGGAGAAAGGGGCGGGGGACCCGTGGAGACAATGCCTCTTCTCTGAAAGGTTCTGCAAAGATGGTTTTGGCCACCAGACTGGGAGCAGCCACATCTCAGGCCACCCAAGTTGCTTCTTCAGGTTCTAGAAATGCTGGCACAAGGCAGCCACTCCCTAAATCTGGTTCCTCCTGTAAGAATACTATCTTCACAGACAGGAAACCTTTGTTAGAAACAAAGCCGCTGGATCTAACAGCTCTTCCATTTTTTAGCGTGAAGGAACTTAATACAGCTGTAAACACAACCAGCGCCACTTTCCAATCCGCTACTCCGCCAGGGCGCGGGCTAAGATTACACACAAGGAACACAGTCATCCAGCCCCTGTGGGGAGTCAGCGAAACAAAATCCGTTCGGTTCATCCTCGACCCTCACCCCACAGCAAGAAGGCTGGGGCGGTGTGCAGAGGGCACTGCCTCCTCACACCTCTGCTATACCCAGACCCGGTTCGAACCCCTGCGTCACGTTTGTTCTCCACGTTAAACGCACTTTCCTGTATGCACTAGAAGTTTACAGGAAAAACAGGTCTACGTCAGTTCTTTCCAATTCCAAATGCAAGGCCGTCGTTGTTTAGTACATTATACAATCAGCACTGAAAACATCTTCCCTTTTGATCAGCACATTCTGTGAAGAGACGGGCTCTGTATGGTGTTTGGCACATTTAAAAGTAACTTAAAGGGAATTCCCTGATGGTCAGTGGTTAGGACTCTGCGCCTTCACTGCCGAGTGCCCGCGTTCAATCCCTGGTCAGGGAACTAAGATCCCACAAGAAAAGCGCGGCGTGGCCAAAAAAAAAAAAAGAAAGAAAGAAAAGTAAATTAAAGGCATAAAGGTTGCAAAACAGTATAAGTGTCTTTAACTGCAGGTATGTTTGTCTACTCTAGAAACCCTAGAATCTGCTAAAAATAGGCGAAATGCCCTTAAAACCAAAGACACTCTGTTTAGCTGGCCGTGTCATTCCCTTCACATGTCCCACAGCTGGAGCCATGCACTTCTGTGGTGCTCTAGAGATGTTCACTAAATGAAGCTTTTCTTTTTAATCGACAGATTTCAATATTTAACCGAGATCAACCTACGTGGTTTTACTTCATCGTTTGTACCTGCTGTGTTGAACCTACTCAAATTCAGTAAGTGCCTCAAGATCCCTACAACTTTTCTATTCTTCAAAAACAGATAAAGGCCCTCAGCCACTGTCTGCTTATAAAACTGTGTGCTCACCCAACATGCTGTGCGCTGCCCAGTCACTGGGTGAGACCAAGCTCGGTACCCCCTGCAGGAAGATGCTATTCACACCCTGACTCAGAGGTGACCAAGGTCCTCACCAAAGGACCTACAGAGAGAATTAGCACGGGCTGCTGCAGTAGGCAACACGAGGGGGCCAGAGCCCCTCACCTGGGTGAATCTCAGCTCAGCCTGTATAATCATTTGCAAAACGGGGTTTTCTGGGACCAGTATAAAAAGGTTATTCCGAGAATGGAAAAAGATCTGAGAAGCAGGCTTGGAATGGCGTCTGGCACACAGTAGGTGCTCAGTAAATGTTTTCTGTCGTTCTCATGACCGGAACCCCACGCTTGTGAAGAATTCTAATGTTTAATTAATATGCTGATACAGATCAAACGATAGAAAAGCACCCTGAAATCATCCAGTGTAGTTACATCAACGTAGTATTAGCACTCCCTCTAGAGCCCCAGGATGGAAGACAGACTCGTACCACCTCCTCAAGATCTTAAGCTTCTGGGCCCGCTCCACACCCCCCAGCGGCCACCTCAAACTAGTCTGGGATGTCAGTTCCGGAAACAGGCCTGGTACGCTGGGTGTGCCCCTGACTCACTGCACCCTTCCCCCTCCAGACAACTCTGCAGTAGGCTGGGCTCCGAGCTGCGTTGCCACCCAAGGGGCGCTGCGCCCAACGCGAGGACGGCGTCGCCTCCCCTCCCCTCCCCGGGCGCCGCGCACGGCACCTCGGCCCGCATCCAGGGCCGGATGGGGTGTCCCCGAGGGCCCTGCGCAGGGACTGAGGGCGGCCCGCCGGGCAAGAGTCGGGCGGGGGCAGAGTGGGAGCTACCCGGAGTGACGAAACCCAAGACTCTGGGGCGAGGGGAGGGCGCTGGGGAACCAGTGCTCAGAGCGATCCCAGCGGGGGCGGAACACCCGCCAGGAGCTTCGAGGCCGCGCGCGTGGGAGAGGAAGAGGTGCCGCGGCACGGGCGGGCGCAGGCGGAGGGGCCCAAAGGCCGCCACGCGGCGCCGGGCCCGCGGGTACCTTGGCCGGCGGAGTCCATGTTTAGGCGGCGGCCGGACCGCAGCTGGCGTCGAAGCCGGGGTCGCGGGCGCAGTGGGAACCGAGCGGGCCGCACCAGGCGTCGCTCGCCGTTTACGCACCAGCCAGCTGAATCGCCTCAAGCGCCGCGGCATTACGTGATCAACAGCGAGACGACCCACTTCCGCTTTGAGGCGCGCTCCGCCCCCCCGTCCCGCCCCCACGAGCGGTGCCCAATGAGGGAGGTGTTTTGGCCTAGTCCCGGTTCATCAGCTTCAATATGATTGGTCGAGGCTGCGGACGAAGCCGGAAAGGGAGTCCGGTCCACCAGCGAGAAGCACAGGTAGAACGGTCTTGAGGTGCACGGAGTGAGGTGGGAACTGGGAGGACCGTGCAACATGGCGCTACGGGAATCCCGGAGGTGGGCCTCTTGGAGGTCTCCAAGGTGTTTGCCCCTGCCTGCGAGCGCCACGGCTCACGTACTTCGGCGGTTCAGACTCAGGCCGCTTGCGATCCCTCCGAGGCCTGACCCACTGACTTTGGGGCTCTTTTTCTTTTTGGGTCTGTCCTTTTTGTAGGGATTTTAAAGTTGTATGGGGGTTGCGCAGAAAAAGGCGCGACCACGAGTTGCTCTCTTCTGGCTGGAGGCGCCCTTCGACCCCGTGTTCTCTCACTTCCTTTTCACAGCAACCCGGTGAGACAGATGGGGCCCTCCCCACTTTACAGATGAGAAAACTGAGGCCAGAGTTACTTGCTCATCACTCAGCTAATTGCTTCCTGCAGACTCCGGAGAAGGGTCTGCCAAACTTGTCAAAGGAGAGGTGTGTAGCCATTAGGCAACCCGGTCCCGCTAAAACAAGTCCCACGACTACTCTTCCTTGGCTACTAATTGCCTCTGCAAGCAATCCGTTAGTGCAGGGGCCGGGCTGCACAGCAGGAGGTGAGCGGCGGGCAAGTGAGCGAAGCTTCATCTGCTCCCCACCGCTCGCATTACCGCCTGAACCTTTCCCTCCCCCTGTCCGTGGAAAAGTTGTCTTCCACGGAACCAGTCCCTGGTGCCAAAAAGGTTGGGGACCGCTGCTTTAGTGGTATTCAAACCCTTGAGGATCTGACCCTTCTGGACAGCATTCCCCCTAACAGCCAAGCCACCCTGCATGTACTGATCCCTAGGAAGGAAACCCATTCCTTCACCTGGCTAACTCCTCTTACTGTCTCAGCTCAAAGCTCACCTTCTCCCCATAGGTCTTCCTGGTACTTTAGGTCACCTTAAGTACCTGCTTCTGCTTGCACTGGCCCAGGTGCATCCAGGCCAGGTCCTGCTCTGGTGCCGTCAATTATATGCCTGCCCCACTTGCCTTCTTTCAGCTTTTCCAGAGCTTCTAGCTGGAACCACCCTGGCCAGCCCCTGTCCCCAGGAGTTGAGGACAGCCAATAGTCCCTGCTTCATACAGTTAAGGGCAGGTGGTAAGGATGCGACTGCATTACAGATGGTGGTGGGCAGAGGGCTTGTCTCTCATTTTGTATGGCATCCCTGAGCCGGGAACAAAGCAATGAGTGGTCAGTGCAGGTGTGTCTGTAGTCCCACCTGGACTGCCTGCCACTTACTCTGAGTCTGTGGTTCCACGGTGAACCCCATTCTGTAGAAGCCAGGAATGGGGCGGGGGGAACCCTATGAAGCAGCAGCATCGCACTCCTGGGGAAGTCCAGCTGCTAAGACTTTTACAGCCCTTCCAAAGCCAGTGTTCTTTCATAGTTAGAGGCGACTTGCACAGACCCTTCAACACTCATCTTTCCCAGTCATCCTGTAACCCAGGCCAGGTGAAGGACGCCTCCTGGTGTCCCACAGCCCATGTTCACACCATCCTTTCTAGGTGATCAAGGCACCCATCACACAGTGTTGCCATAAACTGGGTCAAGTTAATCTTTGCATTCCCCTTAGGAGCTGGGAGCAGACTGGGACCGTCCACAAATGTTGGAGGGAGGAAGAGAAAGGAGGGAAGGGGATGCCCCAGTGAGGGAGAGTGCCAGGTCCCTATGCACTGCCCCACCCTCCCCCAGACACAAGGTGGGGATCCCAGGTGGGGATCCCAGGCAGGGCCAGCTTTACTGGTTTGGGGTGGGGGGTGGGAGAAGGGACACGCAGAAGCACGGTCTACAGCCTCCAGGGCAACTAGAAGTCCTCAGGTTCCAGCGGACTGCAGTGGGTCGCCTCCACGTTCTTGAGGTGCTGGCGAGCCAGGAACAGCGCGAGCTGCCAGCGCCGCCGCCGGCTCGGGCCCTGGCCCACTAGCCAGGGGAAAGAGAGCCCGTGCGGGCCCCAGGCCTCCTCGTCCTCCTGCCGGTCCTCGCAGCGCGCGTGGTACGAGCGCAGCAGGGCTAGGCACGAGTCGCCGTCCACGCGGTAGCGCGCGTAGAAGGCGGCCTCCTGCGCCAGGCTGCCGGCACGCAGCCATCGGGTCACGACAGTAAGGCCCTCGCGCGCCATCACGGCGGGGTAGCGGTGCTGCGGCAGCGCAGGAGCAGCTCGTTGCCGCGGTGCCCTCCACGTCGCCCGACGGCAGGGGGCGCAGGGGGCCCGAGGTGCTGACCACGTCGTCCGGCGTGCGCCGGAGCAGCAGCACCGGCCGGGGTAGCGGCATAACTGCTGGGCCACGTTGAGGTTGAAGTGCTCGCGCACCGTGCGCACCAACAGCCCCTTCCAGCTGTGGGGCATGACCTTCAGCGCCAGTGGCACGAGGTCGTCGAAGGTAGCATCGAGCACCAGTGCGCCCAGCTCCGGTTACGTCATGGTGGCCCACGAGGCCGTGAAGCCGCCAATGGACCAGCCGTAGACCACCACGTGCGCGGGCGGGAAGTGCAGGCGGTACAGCGCGTACTTGACCACCACGTCCATGGCGTTGGCGTCGTGCTGAGGGAACGGCGCGCCCGTGCTGCCCCCAAATCCCGGGTGGTTCCAGCCCAACACCGAATAGCCGGCCTTCCGCGGTGCCGACAGACAGCCCATCTCGTAGAAGCCGGTGTTGCCCTCGCAGCAGATGGCGAGGCGCAGTCCGCGGCCATGGCTGCCCGGGCGCTGGCGGCGGTCCATGAACATGGTGCCGATCTCGTTGCCGTCACAGGCCACCAGCTTGGCGCGCCGGCCGCGGTAGCGGTCCACCAGGCACTCCTGGCCCTGCCGCAGGAGCGGCAGCAGCGCGCGCGTCATCAGGAACATGGAGCCAGGGTACACGAACCAGGGGCCCACTGAGTGGGCCAGCACGTAGCTGGCGACCTGGCCGGGCAGCTCACGGATCTGCTGCAGGAGGCACTGCGCCTGCCTGCGCGCCCCGCGGGATGGCCGCCCCTGCGCGTCTTCGCCCAGCGCCGCGCCCCGCAGCAGCCACATGCCCGCCGCGGCTGCCGGGCACGTCAGTCTCCTGGTGACCGCTGTGGCCCCCGGCGGTGGCGGCGTGCACGTCATCCCAGCGGAAGTCCACAGGCCAGCCGCGGAAGTTGTAGGTGTAGTTTGCCGTCAGGTAGATCTTGAACAAGTGCACCAGTGCCTTCACGAAGCAGACCACACACATGGGCGCCGAGGCGCTGGGCCCTGACAGAGAGCCCTAAGGCCCAGTCGCCGGGCCGGGTGGCGCTTCCAGTAGGAAATCTAGGTCCAGCCTGGAGGGTGGTGTCAGGGCCGCGCGCGCGCGGCCACCTCAGGACATGCCTTCTCAGGGCTTGGCCCTCGTGGCCTTTATGACCTGGGCCCACCGGGGCCCAGGGGAGGCGTCCTCTGCCCGGCGTGGGCCGGCTTTGTGAGTCACCGTTGCCCGGGAGAGGCGGCACTCTGTGGGGGGCGCACAAAGGGTTCCCGGGCGTGGTGGACCTCGCCCTCCCACAACACCCCCGCCCGGGCCACAGCCTCAGGACCCTGGCGCGGCCACACCCTCGCCAGGCCCTCTTTGGCCCGCATCCTCCCGGGGCCTCATTAGCCTCTCACCCACCCCCAAGGCCACCTCCACCGGGGCCTGAGCAGCGTCTGGCCCCCTCCTCCTTGAACTGTAGGTGGACACCCAGGCCAGAAATCAACAGTGCTGACCTCTTCCTGGGTCTCACCGGGAAAAATACAGGGCTGTCCACGGCCCTGAACCCCCGCCACCTCCCGAGGCACCTGCCCTGGTGGGAGAGGGAGCAGAGACAGGACGAAGCAGCCCTGGGGATCAGGCTGTGTGTGAGTCTGCAAAGGCTACGTGGGCCCCGCAACGGGCCGGCCAGGGGGAGCAGCGAGGCTGGCTGTGGGGCTCTTTGCTCACTGCCTGTGCCCCTGCCCTCCACACCTTCCTTCCCAGGAAAGGGGGTGAGTGCGGGCTGGAAACCCCCCCTGCCCGCCCCTGCCCCCCACCCCCACCCCCCCAGAGCCGTTCTGGATCCTCTTTCCACTGATGCCTGCAGAGGCAATGACCTTCTCCAGGTGGGTCGTGCCTGGCCAATGTTCCTCATTTTCAGCCCCTGGTCGAGCTCTCCTCTCCCTGAAACCACCCCACAAGATGTCCCTTCTCCTTTTCTGGAGGGCTCTCGTGGGTTCTCCTTTCTCTCCTGCACCAAAGTGGGCCTGCCCACCTGAGGGCAGAGAGCAGGGCAGAGTCCATGGGGGGAGGCAGAGAAGAGCCAGGTTCCAGGGGGCTCCTTCAACAGTTGCCTTGACCTGAAAGGGAGTTTGGCAAACCCACCTGGGCCCTCGGAACCTAAGAGGCCTGCCTTGGAGACCCCAGCCCTCTGGGGAGGGGGCTCCAGGCCCCAACAAGTCCTCTCTGCTCTACTGCCCTGTGAAGCTGAGTTGGGGGCATTGCTGGCCCAGTCAACCGCCACCAGGCTTGGGACACAGAACTGAGTACGGCTGCTGTCCTCCGGGGCTGGTGAGCAGGAGGGGTCAATGCGCAGAGCGAGTGAGTTGAGAGGTTTGAGCATCCATCCCCCCAACCCCTGTTTCCAGGTAAAATACAGAACACCCAGTTAAATTTGAATTTCAAATAAACAACCAATACTTATTTTGAGTATAAGTATGTCCTAAATATTGCATGAGACATACTCATATTAAAGTATCATTTATCTGAAATTCAACTGTAATTGGATATCCTGATTTTTGGTTTGTTATTTTTTGCTAAATCTGGCAACTCTACCCCCAGCGCCCCTCCCCCAGGCGCTGAGATTCTGACCTTCCTGATTATCCAGCTCCTATCCCAGACTGGGTCGGCTTCACTTATCAGTCAGGTCCTGAGGCCCAAGGGAGTGGCTCAGAGTCCACAGGCCCACCTGGGTGAGGGCTCCGCCCCTGTTCCTTCTGCCCTGAGAGCACTTCACTTCTTTACTAGGTCCTGGGTGGCAGCAGGGGCAGTGGGGGGACCGCCCCAGGAGGGAGCCCGCAGGGTGCCATGCCTGGGGTCAAGGGATGGGCAGAGCTGCCCATGGGGATTGGTGGTCCTGGTGCACCTGAGAAGTCTGCCCCGGCCCCGAGGTTAGGGGGGGCGTGTGGGCGTTTACTCTCCTAGGGACCTCTTTCATAGGCTCATATCCTGGGGTGGGTGGGTGGGGTGCGTGCAGACCCAGAGGCTCCAGGCTCACTTTGCGAGCCCTCAGGAGCGACCCCAACAGCAGAGCAGAGGCCTCGTTCTGTGCTCAGCCCGAATCCAGGCGGACGTAGCAGCCGCGGTGGGGCGGCCCACAGGATCGTCTGCACGGTATGGTGGACACACCACATTTTGTGCTGATTCCCCGGGGAGAGGTGGGGCATGGAGAAGCAGCGTCCTCCTGAGGGTAGTCTCCCATCTTGGTTGGAAATAGAGGCTTCCCTTTGGCCGGGCCCACCTGCCCTTGGCTCCCCCGGCAGATCAGGAAGCTTGGAGGAGGGGGAACAGCCAGAGACCGGATTCTGGGGGGCAGAGGTCAACGGGCTGGGGCTGCTGGCCCCCCGGAGCCCTTACCCTGTGTCTGGCTTGGCCCCTGACCCCATCCGCCCTGCCCCCAGCCCACAGGAGCCCAAGTGCCCCAGAACCACCAGCTCTGTTGAGACAGGAAAGCACATGACAGGAAGGGAGTCCTCCTCCTGCTGTCCCCTCTCCAGAATAGCCCCCAGACTGGACCAGCTGCAGCAGCAGTGACCTCTTGTGCCCCCCCCCCCCCGCCGGCCCTGGTCTGCTCAGGGAAGGTGGGGCTGTGTCCTCAGTTTTCGGTGCTCAGATGGAAGAGGCCACCCCCCAGTGTCCACCGGGCAGACATCTGAGCGTGTGTCCCCCCTCCCCCACCCCCTCCTGCAGGGCTGGCTGGGGTCTCTGACCTCTGGCCTCCACCCCACAGGGCTCCCACCCTCCCCCACTGAGCAGGACTCCCTCCTGGCCGGTCGGGCTCAGCTTCCCCAGAGGCCCCGATGTAGGCTGCCAGCCTCCGAGGAGGAAAGGAGGGAGAGAGGGAAAACCAGTCCCAGAGGCTGGAGGGGCGGCGGCAGGATCAGAGCCCCTGGCAGAGGGTGTCCAGGCTCTGGGGGCAGCACCGGCCCTGGGAAAGCTGAAGCCGCCCCACGGGAGGGGGAGCTGAGTCTGCACAAACGCCTCTGCTCAGGAAATGGGGTGCAGGGAAGGTAGGGGGTGGCTTGGAGCCCGAGGACAGGAGGGGACGTTTCCTGGCGGATGCGGGGTCAGAGAAGGGGCGGAAATGGCCAAGACAGCTGCTGAACATCTGGAATCACAGAGAGTTACCGGCGCCCTCAAGGATGGCGGGGTTTGTGGGGAGCTGTGCACACCCCCGCCCTCTCCTCCTGCCTTCCTGCGGGTCAGTCTCAGCCTCCCCTCCCACTGTCCCCCCCATCAGAGTAAAGCCTGAGTTGGGGTAAAGAGCCCTCCAGGCCAGTCGGACGGGGGCCTACTTCCCCGGGGACTCGACACCCCTGGCTGGTGCACAGTGTGTGCAGGCCACAGCCCCGCTCCTAGGGTGGTCCCCGGAGCCCCATGCACGACTGGAAGCATCAGTGCACACTCGGAGCCCCGTGTCGCTGCTGGCGGAGCCCCTCAGGGCGGACCTTACCCTCTCCACTCCTGCAGCCCCCACTCGGGGTTTGATGTAAGGTGATGGCTGCATTATGTTACACACTGTCACATAGGCTCCCTGCCATGAGTCAGGCAGAGTGTACGAAAGGTGACCGTGCTTTCCAAGCCCCTCTCTGGTACCCAAAAGTCTTAACCTTTCCCTACTTGCCCACAGACATGCCCACCGACAGGCCTGTGAGCATCGCCGCATGCCCGCAGCTGGCCAGTGGCCACTCCTCCCCATGTGCAGACACTAACGCCCCAGCGTACCCTCTGCTGGTGGATACCCAGGTTTCCAGATCTTTCCCTTTGGCGTGGCTGCCAAGAACACCCTTGTCTGAGGACCCTGCCCCTTGGTGATTTCCCCTCCACACCCGAGTCCTAAGAGTGTGCCAGGGTGTGGCCAGATTGCTTTTCCAAAAGTCTGTGCTGGCCTGTGAGTCATGTGGGGAGCTGTCTCTGCAGCAAGGCCAGGGAGTGTGGTGGTTTAGTATTTGCTGGTCTACGTGTGTATAAGTTTAATGAATGTTGACGGATCCTGACCCGCTGACCAGGCACCAGGAGCCATTCCATCAGTCAGGCAATCCAGTCCTGCTTTTTGCCCGCTGCCCCTTGGAGGTCCCTCACCTGTGGGACCCCTGGGCTGGCCAGCTTCTCTCGTGGTGGCCAGATGGAAACTGTGGCCTGGACCTCCGCCAGCCCTGGCTCTGGAGAGGGGAGACTAAGCGGGGCGGGGATGATGGAATGATGGAAAGGATGGGGTACCCTCGGCCTGGGAGTCAGGTCTTGGGGTTTGGGGGTGCTACGTGTTTTCAGCAGGAGACCCTGAAGACCAGTGATGATGGCGGGAAAGGGGATCACCACAGAGGGCCTGATATGGCTCCTCGCCCACTTGCCCAGCGACCCCCCTTCCCCCCACCCCCGAGTTGGAGCCCTGGTTCCTGCCCACAGAGCCTCTCCTGGGGATGCTGACTCCACTGGTGGGGGTCTCCAGGGGGCACAGATGTTGCCTTTCCCTCCTGGCTCCTCCAAGCCCCAGAACCATCAACATTTGTCTCCTGGTGTTGAGGTGGAAGGTGGGAGGTGTCTCCAAAGGGGCAACCCACACAGTGGTCCTTGGAGAACTCCGGAGGGCGACTCCGGAGTCCCCCACACCGGTGCCCTGTCACCCTCCTCCTGACACTCCACTCCTCTTTGGAGGCGGGGCCGTTACTGGGAAGCTCCCACTCTACCCCCAGCAGCATCCTGCGTCCAGGCAGCCACCCCAAGAGTGAAGAAGCAGGTGGGGGGCGTGGGTAGGGGTCTCAGGAGTGAGCCCTCGGCTCTCCTCTGGAGAGTGGGAGACAGCCCAGGCGAGGACTGGGTGGGGATCCCCTTGGCCTCCAGCCGAGACCCCCAGGGCCAGCCTTCCTGGGGCGTGGCTCTCCCACCTGCCCCGGTGGGTGGGCTGCAGGTAGCTTCCGCTTAGGCCCGGCGTCAGGGCTGGGGGCTCACGAGTGGGGCTCCTTCCTGACGCCGCCCCCCCCACACCAGAAAGCGGAGGAGGGGGGAAGCGTCTGGAGGTTGGGGGCGGGGCAGAGCCAGCCCAGAGCAGAGGGGGCCCTGCAAGGTCCCCGATATCTCCTGGGGTCTCTGGCACAGGGCCTGCTCTACCCTTCGGGGTACGCAGCTGGGGGAGGGGGCTCTCCTTGGGCTGCACTGCCGGCACCTCCTGAGCGGATCTAGGTTACAGCCCTCGCGGCTCCTTCTAAGTCTCTTGCGCAGATTAAAAATGGCAACTGTCCTGGAGCTGACCCCAGGGGACCCTGGAAGTTTCCTCCACCCCCCCCACCCCGCCTGCTCACAGACTGTCTCTGTTCTCAGCGTCTGCTCAGCTCGGGGCGGCTCTGCTCTGAGGCGCTGGCTCCCCGCCCCTCTCGCCCCGCCGGTCTCTGGGGAGCTGGCGCGAGGTCAAGCCCACCGCAGCCCATCCAGCCCACCTCCGTGGAGGGTGTGGGCGGGGCCGCTCCAGGGCCCAGACAGCCAGGCCCTTCTCCCCCGTCCCCTCCCCTCCCGGCTGCCCCGCTTCAGGCAGAAAAGTGGGGCAAGAACGGAGGGGGGAGGGGGCGGAAGGGAAGGTGTCCGCGCCCCCTCACCACAGCCGGGGCCCTGAGGGGTCCAGGAGGGGCGCCCCACGTTGGCTCCGGAGGTTTCTCTAGGGGGCTGCCCTCCGGGGGGAGCCCACTTGGACCGCACACACATCACACAGTCATGAAGGCATCACCACCCCCGGCGGCCTGGCTCCGGGACAGGATCTGGGGGCCAGGAAAGCGTCTGGGCCTTTGCCCTAAGCCCACCCAGGAAGGCAGTGGGGCGGGGAGGACACAGAAGCAGAGAGGGCCCCCTTATCCCCCCCTTCCTGTTCCCCACCCGCCCTGGGGATCTAACCGCAGGGCTGCCCACCCAGCCACTTTGAAGCTGCCGGGGCTCCTGCGCCGGGCCCGCCCCTCCCCCTCAGGCTGAGCTGCGTGGGAGCCGGGAGTGACCACAGGGCTGCCAGCAGCCTTAGAAGTGCTGGGGCGAGGCCGCAGGAAGTGGGCGGTAGCCCACCCAGGCCCTGGGCCCACCCCACCCGAGGACTGGAGCCCCTGCCCACTGGGCCCATGCACTGGCCACCTGGGCTGCCCAGGTGTACCCTGGTGTGGGGAGTTAGGGGGTCAACTCCCCAGCCTCTGGCGCCCAGCCCCCATTTTGCCCATGCTCCCTCGGGGGAAGCAGTGGGGCCAGGAGTTGGTCCCTCTCCCTCAGCTAAAAATAGCGGGGCTCAGGCTGGGTGGAAACCCCCCTGGCGGAGGAGGAAGGAGCGGGGCCACAGGGCTGGGGCCTGGCCTCGGGGAGTGAGGCTGGGCAGGAAATGCCCGGGTGCCCTGGCCCCAGCAGCAAAGGTTCCCTTGATGGCACAGCCCCCTGGAAAGTCCCAGGCGGTGCCTGGGACCCGCATGGGGCAGGAGTCTCCCAGGTCCCTTGGGTTGGGCCTCGCATCCCGGAGGGGGCGTCCCCCATAACCCAGCTGGTGACCACTGCCTGGGCCTGGCCTTCCTGGCCCCCAGGAAGCCCGGATGGAGCTAGTTCTTCCTCCTCGGTCATCTCTGCGCCTGGTGATGAGCTGAACAGCCCGCCTCCAATCCCCCCTCACTTTCCCATCAAGCACCATTCACGGAGGGCCTGCTGGTGGGGGACAGGGCTGAGCACAGCACGGTCCACGGCTGCCCCAGGGTGCTTGCTGAGCACAAGTAAGGGCTTAGCCTGAAGGAGGGCTTTTCAGGAGGGAACACCGGGTGGTCGCCAGCCTGGAGTGGGGAGGGCAGGAGACGAGACCAGGAAGGTGGCGAGGAGTTCGCAGCCTGGCCCTGGGAGAGGCCTGGAGCTGAAGGGAACTTGGCATTCTGGAGGAATAAGAACGAGGCCAGTGTGGCTGGAACCTGGGAGGGGGGGTACAGGAATGAGGCCAGGAATGGGGGACAGATCACGTGGGGCCTGGTCAACTGGGGAGAGGGGTTTGAGAGGAAGCCACTTCTCAGAAGCCACTGAAATATTCAGCAAGAAAGTTCCAGACTCACGTTTGCATTTCAGAGCGGTCACTGCTTTGCGAAGGAAGGGCTGGGGGCGGGGGCGGGGCTTAGGCTGGAGGAAGGCTCCAGTAGGCAGGGAGGGGCCAGCCAGGGGGGTTGTGTGAGCGGCGGGCACAGCGGCCTGGGAGGAGCGCGCGGGCCGGGTGTCAGGGTCAGCTCCCGGTCTGCTTTCTGGTGGCACCAGCCTCCCGGTTGATTTTCCGAGCGGAGAGCAGCGGCTTAGGCGCTGGCAAGGAGAGAGTGGTACCAGGAGAGGATGGATACGCTAACACTTCTGGTGTTCTCGAGAGAAAATATGAATTCTAAACAGGATAAGGAGGAAGCCAGGAGAGGGGAAAGCCGAGTGTTCGGGAGAAAGGAGGGTTGTTCCTGGTGAGATGTCACAGCTGTGGGCGAGTGGGGGTGTGGCCACAGCGGGAGCTGGTGGGAAGAGTCGCTTCAGGATGGGTGGAGGTTTAGGTGACAACTTGCTCCAAGGTGTGACTCTGGAGTGGGGGACTGGAGGTGTTTGGAGGTGGGGAGGTGGAGGGGACATCCAAAGAGGGCCCTCACGATGTCTCCACGGAGGGCAAAGGAGGCGTTTCTAGCCTTCACCGTCACAGACACCACCTCTGTCACGGCCAGCAGCCCCTGTCACTGTCCCCTAACCACAGTCACCTCCATCACCATCGTCACCTCTATCGCCCTCAGCGCCATGATCTCTTCCCATCAGCATCACCAAAATCCACCGTCCCAGGCACCACCATCACTGGTTCATTCACTGACTCACTCTGTGGGCAATAGCCCTGGCATGGCATCGCACTGGGCTCTGGTCATGACGATGAGCAACACAGGTGATGTCTCTTCCCTTGGGGAGCTTACAGCCTAGTGGGGCAGAGCGAAAACAAACACATTCAAAGGTTTAGAAAACGAGCATTAGAATGATCCCGCAATCCCACTCCTAGGAATTTACCCCAAAGAAATGAAATGAATTTGTCAGCTGGCAAGTGGTCCATCTACACACTGGAAAGAAAAGGAGTGGATAACTGATGTGCAGAAGGAGCATCCCTGCTAAGGGAAAGGAGCCGGGACCAGAAGACCCCGTTCTACGTGGCTTTGTTCGTGTGAAATCCTGGGAAAGACAAAACTATAGTGACAGAGAGCGGATCAATGGAGGGCAGGGCAGGGCAGGGCCGGGGGGCCGGGGGCAGAATGAACAACAAGAGGCTGAGGGGATTGGGGGGTCATGGGAATGTTCTGTATCATAATAGTGGGGGTGGTTACACGACTGTTGGTCAGAGCTCATCAAATCGTATGCTTCAAATTGGTGAATATCATTGTATATAAATTATACTCCAATAAAGCCTCATTTTTCAAAAGACGTAAGGATTGTGACTGGAGTCAAGGAAAGCGTGCGGAGGCGCTGGGGACGGAACCGAGGGCTGGGAGCGGTAAGGGCTGGGTTTGGCCTTGTCTTCCTGGCAGAGGTGTCATTCCTCTTGGGTCACGAGCTAAGTCCACGGTTAATTCCCCTTTGGTGATTTTAACTCGGGTGAACAGAGGCAGATCCAGACTCAGGCTGTGCGTTGAGGTAACTCATTTCTATAGGCTGTTTTTAGATGGGACATCGTTTCCCACCCAGGTAACCAGAACAGGCTGGCAGAAGTGTCTGTGAACGGCTAGTGGGCACTTGTGTCGCACTCACCACTGGCCAACAGGTGCAGGCTTGCTCCCAGGTCGGGCAGCCTGGATGCCGTGATATCCTGGCACCGTCAGCTCCCAGACCATTGAGCAGACGGTCAGCCGTGGGCTGACGGTGCCAGCTTGGGGGGCCACGCTTGGGGGGCTGCTGCTTTGCTGCGGGAGGGGGTGCAGGAGCAAGGGGTCCCCGTGGCCTTCCCCCCACCTTGACTGTCCCTGGGTTTCTAGTCCTGGGCAGGGGAGGGCTGGGCCGGCCTGAGGTCTGGGCCCTGGGCCCTGGGATTCACATGGAGGAGTGGGCTCCCAGCGGGGGTGGGGGCTCCCCACGGTGCAGGCGACGGTGACCCCCTGGCCTTCTGGCCTCTCCCGTGACCTGTGGGGCTCCCTGAGGAGGGGCCCTGGGCCTGGTGCCACCGGGGGTGGGTCCACACACTGGCGGGCCAGGAGGGGCCTGGGGGAGTGTCAGGGACTGGGGTGTTTCTTTGGTGCTGGTTCTGCTGTCCTTCCCGAAGTCACGGCCGTCGGTGCCCGGGCCCATCTCGGAACTGGTGAGCCCCAGCCCCAGTGGCCTTTTCCCCCTGTGGCCTTGACTGGGGCTGGGAACCTCCGGCCTGGCGTCCTGTGTCCTGCCAAGAGGATGTCCTGTCCTCCAGGCCGACTCCCGCCCTCCTCCATCCCTCTGGGGCCTCCAGGGACAGAGGTGGGGGTGTGGGGGGTGGAGGGGATTTGGAAGCCAACCGGCTGCCCCCTGGCCAATGGGTCCCTGCCCCGTCTGTCCTCCAGGCTTCCTCCTCCCCCTGGACCCGGATGCAGCGGACAGAGGCCCCCAGCCCAGCACCTGGGGTTTTCCAGGATAGACTCTGGTTCCCCCGCAGGGTGGGGGGTGAGCTGCTCCAGGGAACAAAGGCCAGGGGAGGAGAGGGGAAGTGGGGAGCAGGGCTAGGAAGGGGAGGCCCTGAGGCCACAGCGCCATGGGCTGCCGCCCCCATCCCTCTCTCGGTTTCCTGTCCTGAGCGGGCGTGGCCAGAGTGCGGGGGGGGGGGGGGGGGGGGGGGGGAGGCTTCTAGTCAGCTCAGCGGCTCCTGCCGCAAGCCTGCCCCTCCTCTGGGGGAGGGGGAGGCCAGGATGGGGCATCTCCGCCGGGACGGTGCTGAGAGCTCAGGAATACTGGCTGGTACTTGGGGAGCAGGAACAGAGTGCGCTGAGCACCCACACCTGTAGGCCCCTCCCACATCAGTCTAGAATGTGGCCTGAGGGTCCTCGCTGCACCCCCAGCGTCTATGCTGTGTGTCTGCGCGCGTGTGTGTGTGTGTGTGTGTGTGTGTGTGTGTGTGTTTCCAGGAGGGCTAGGTGTCTGGGGAGGGCGGAGACCGTCTATGTGTCCCTGTATTTGTCTGAGTCTCCGTGCATCTGGTATGTTTCCGAGCGCGTCCCTGGGCCATGCGTGTGTGTTTGCACGTGCATGTGTGCCTGTGTGTGCATGCACACGCGTGTGTGCTCGAGTCTGTATCCCGGGCACGTGTCTGCACCTTGGGGTACACACGTGGCCTTCCTGTGTGTCTATATTAGTGGGGTGGAGTGTGCTGTTTCTCCTCTAAGGTCAAGAATGACCAGTCCCCCCCCAGGAAGCCCGACCCCGGGAGGGGTGGTGGCAGGAAGGTAGCTGCTGGGCCTTCTCCCCCCCCACCCCCAGGCTCTGTCCACCTTCAGCAGCTCTGGCGAGTTAAAAATAGCCCCGGGGCCTCTGGAAGCGGAAGGGGTAGAGGCACCGGCGGGGGGGAGGGCGGAGGGCGGAGGGCGGAGGGCGGGAGGCACCCCCGGTCTAGCAGGCAGAGGGCGGGTGTCCCGGGCCCACGCCAGCACTGCGAGGCCAGCCAGCCGGGCTCCAGCAGGGCGGGTCACACATCCTCCTGGCCCCACCTGCGAGGCCGCGGGACCCCCCTGCCTTGGGGCTCCTTGGGGCCCTGCCCTTGAGAAAGCGGAGAAGGCCCTGGGGCAGACAGCCTGGCAGAGCCTCAGTCCCCAGAGGTAGGAGGGGCTCCAGGGCTGCCCCCTCCTGGCCCCCACTTCCCTGGAGCCCCAGGTAGGAGGCAGGTAGGGGCAGGGAGGGAAGAGGACAGACAGCCCCAGGAAAGCATCTTCCCTCAGGGAGGGGTCAGTGGAGGATTTGGGTTTTTTTTGTGTAACTGTTTATTGACGTACCACATACATACTGAAAAGTGCACATACCTTGAGTACATAGTTAATGAATTTTCATAAACCGAACACAACTTCTCACCAGCACCCGAAACAGGAGAACAGGGCATGGCCAGCCCAGGAGGCCCCCTGGGCCCACATCCCAAAGGCTATCGCTGTTTGACCCTACTGGCTGTCCCGCCCGTTTCTGAAGGTGGCCTGCCGTGGAAGCGAGGCCACTGTGGAGCCGGGAGTCCAGGTGGCTGTCCTCCTGGCTGTCCAGTGTCCTGCTGCTGGTGGGCAGTGGGTTTTTCCAGTTCGGGGCTATTGCAAAGAGGGCGTCCTTGAACATGCTGGGACGTGTGGTTTTTGTGAACCTGAGCACGTATTTCCTTGGGCCCCCTAGAAGTGGAGCTGCGGTTGGAATGGTCACAGGTCTCGCTGAGGATCTTATGGGGTCCTGTGGACACTCCCAGAAATGCTACCATTTGCTCCTGCTTTCAGTGAGTGCACACTCGGGGGCTCCTAGACTCGAGGCCTGGCCTAGGGCCTCTCCAGCCTGGGGTCTGTTTGTTCTTGGCCGGGCTGGGCCTTGGGCTAGGGTCTCCCTGGGCGAGGCTGTCCTCCACCCCCCCAGGAGGGCAGCGCCCATGCGCCCTCCACCCGGCGGGCACGCCCAGAGGAGGTGTCCCATCCCGGCGGCCCACACCCACCCTTCCTTCCTCAGGAAAACCTGTGGTCTGATAAGGCCTCCAGGCTCTGGTTTTCAAACCACCCCGGCACCAGGACCCCCCAGGGGAGGAGGGAGCAGAGCCCCGCGCAGCCCAGCCCGCAGCAGCAGCAGCCGTGGACTGGGGAACTGGGCTCTCGCGCTCCCAGACCCCTCCCGAAACACAGAGACACACGCGTGGCCACAGAGATGGTCTCTGAGGGTCCTGGCCGGGTCTGGTCAGACCAGGTGGGATGGCTGCTCCTCCCGGTTCCCCCCAGGCAGGGGCCTTCCAAGGCAAAGGCCCCGAGCTCCTCCAGCCCCCTCCCCTGGCTTTCCCCCGCCCCGCGCCTCTCCTGGGTGTGTGGGGTTGAGGGCTCAGAGGAGGAAAACTGCCCCGCAGTTCTCGCTCACCTCCCAACACCAGGCAAACACGGCCTCTTCCCAGGGCCTGTCCGCCTTGCCTGGGGCTCCCAGCAGCAGCCCAAGGGTGACCCCAGCCTCAATCCCGTCAGGAAGATGTGCCCCCAGGACATCCAAGGCTGGCAACCGCAGCAGAAAGCCGGGAGCCTACTCTCAGTGGCCGCCTGGCCCGGGCCCTTTATCGTGCCCACCTGGCTCTGGTGACTGTTAACCCCCGTGATAACGATGTTGGCAAGGGAGGTGGCACCTTGGGGCCGCTTTTGTGTTCTGCCGTCTTGCTCAGCCCACTCAGCTATGCTAGGGGGGCTCTTCAGGTGCAGACTGTCACCCAGAGAAGTAAGTGATTTACCCAAAATCACACAGTGGGCGTTGATCCTAGTTCCGGCCAGGCTGGCCCCTCAGGACCCAGGACACAAGAGGGAATCTGACATGGCCATGCCCTCATGGAGCACAGGGAGGGGCGAAGGACAGTCAAAAAGTGCAGGCGTTAGGCCAAAGTGGAGCCCTGTCTGGGCGGGCTCCACTCTCCCTGAGCAAGAGTGCGCAGCTATCTTGGCGGGCTGGGGGGCAGGGTTGGGAGTGGGTCCTCAGGACAGCTGAGAACCACCAGGTGGGTAGGAGCAGGAAAGGCATTCTAGGTTGAGGGAACAGCAGGTGCAAAGGCCCTGGGGCAGAAGAACCACAGCATCTGGGCCCTGGCGGGCTGGCGTGTGAGGCTGGTGTCAGGCAAAGCCAAAGCGCAGGCACGGTGCCCCTGCAGCTCTCCTCGTCCACAGCAGGTGTGTGGGCCTGGGACCCACCTGTCCGCAGGTCCCGTGGAGGGTGGGGCATATTCCACTTCATTTCAGGTGCTCCCCGCTGCCCTCGGGCTGGGCTGCCCTGGACGCTGGCTGTGTGGGGCACCCGTGGGAGGGAGTGTCACCAGCTGTGTTGGGGCTGGCTGCATCCCGGAGCTGTGCCAGGGTGAGGGAAGGGTCCCTCGGGGGCTGGCCCCACCTGGGCAGGACTGGAGGTCAGTTTGCCCCATCTTAATGGGGGCCCCTGGGGCCCATAGCACGGACTCTGGTGCCCCACCCCTCAGCCGAGGTGGGGAGAGAGTCCTGGCTGGACTAACGGGGTCTGAGGTTGAGGCTGGTTGGAGAAGGGGGTCCAAGCCAGGGCGGCCCTCCAGGAACAGCTGTGGGAGCCCCCCCAACCTGCCAGGGCCCAGGTGACCCGAGGGTAGGGCTTTGCACGGGACCCCTGCCCAAGCGACCTCTGAAACCCCATTGAGCAGGGGATAGGAGTGCCCTGCGGTCACCCTTCTGCCACATGACCTCCCCTGGCCCCAGCCACGCTGGGGTGTGGGCTGCGTGCCCCAGGGTCAGAGGCACCCAAGCCAGCTCCTCTCCTTCGAGGCCTCCCCGCCCCCGCTGGGCACCTGCAGCCCTGGCCTTGCTCCACAGACCCGCGTGTCTCCCGCGCCCACACCCGCTCTGGTTTCCTGTCCCCTGAACAGGCACCCGCCGCCCCGTGGCCAAGCGGATAGGCAGCTCCCCCCGCTTCTCCCTCATCGACCGCGTCCACTCCACCCAGGGCTCGTCAGCTCTCGTCCTAAACACATCTCTGGATCATTCGATCGTGCCCATCTCCTCTTCAAAAGTCTGTGACGGGACCTACAGCCTGTGGAAAACCCCAGAAGCTCCTGCCCGGCAGTCGCCACATGGCCCCACATGGCCTTTGAGGTCACCGCCCCCCAGAGGACCTGGGCTCGGCCCAGCGAGGACTTCCCCCCGCCCGGCTCAAGCTGCACGCTGCTCACCGCCGCAGCCACGCCCCCCCATCCGGAGGGCGTCTTGCCCTCGTTCCAGAGATTTGGGCGGGACCGCCTCCTGCCCAGTGTCCAGAACTGGGCCTGGTTCCCTCCGGAGCGAGCAAAGCAGGACACACACTCCCAGACACTCTTGTACAAACCTGGCAGTCGCCTCTGAACAAGCACACACAGACCCAGACACACAGAGACACCCATGCACCAACACACACACACACCCGAGGAGCCCACAAACACGTGTGCAAACACACAGGCATGAAGAAGGCTCATGGCAGCTGTCAACAGAAACAGCCCCAGACAGGCTTCGAGGCAGTGAGATGGATTTCATGCGGTCTCCTGCAGCGGGGAGAGACTCCACTCCAGCTGAGACAAAGATGCAGGGGGTTCAAAGGGAGAACAGACTGGGACAAAGCACATTTTGGGGTTTGGCAGCATGGGGATTTCTGTTTTGCCTGTGCTACACGGCATGCAGGGATCTTAGCTCCCTGACCAGGGATCGGACCCGTGCCCCCTGAAGTGGAAGCACGGAGTCTTAACCACTGGACCTCCAGGGAAGCCCCAACATTGGGATTTTTTGAGCAAAAAGACAGTGTGGGGGGCTGGAGTCACCTTTAGGGACATGACGGGTGCAAGTGGAGGCCAGGCTGAGGTTGGGTCAAGGCTCTCGGCAGGGCATTGGGGCAAGTCCTTCGTGGGTCCAGGGTTTACACCCCTGGCTGCTGCGCCCTGAGGGTGGGCACACTGGGAGCCGCCGGAGCCTTTGGATCCAAAAGTGAAAACGAGCCCCAGGCCTGAAGGAGGAGGTTTTGTCCCATTGATTGGTTGGGTCTTTTTACTTTGGACTGATTTTAGGTAGATGGAAAAGCGGGGACATTTGGGAGTCCCCAGAGTTCCTGTGTGCCCCTCCCCCGGCCCAGCTTCCCCTAAAGTTACCACTGCAACCCTGAGGCAGCTTCTTAAGTGCAGCTCCGACCCTACTTGCATTTCACCCGTTCTTCCATCAATGTCCCTCTCCTGCTCCAAGACCACATCCAGGGCACCACATTGCAGGGCCCTCACGTCTCCCCAGGCTCCTCTGGGCTGGGACCATTTGGCTGACAGCACTTGTTTTCATGACCGTGACAGTTTTGAGGTGTGCTGGTCAGGTGTTTTGTAGCATGTCCCTCAGTTTGGGTTTGTCTGATGTGTTTTCTCATGATCACACCAGGGTTATGAGCTGGGGAGAAGACAGCAGCAGCGGTGAGGGACCCTTCCTGTCACATCATATCAGGGGCCTGATGTCCCATGATGTCCCTGATCACTTGGCGAGGGGGCTGCCTGCCAGGTCTCTCCCCACTATAGCCCCTCACTTTCCCTTTTCCAGCCTCTTCTTCAGAGGGGGTTCCACACTCAAGGAGTGTGTGTTCGCCTCCACCTCCTGGAGGACGCCAGACTCACGGCCCTGCGTTTACGTCGGCTGTGTCACTTCGTGCTTTGTGACACATCCAGCGGGACGTTATTCTGATGCTCAGATGGCCCCGGCTCCGGCCACCTTTCCCATCAGCTCCCGTGTCCCTCTGTCCTTTGCTTTCTGAGCCCTTCTATCCTACCAGCACTGCCACACGCTCCCCCTGTGTTTTCCCTGCCCCGCCGTGTCTCCAGGGACCCCCTTTCCCGGGTCCACTCTGGCTGACCTCTCAGCTGACCTGCTCGCCGCCTGGCTCCTTCCCAGAATAAAAGGCGTCCTGTCTTGCTCTCCAATACTGGGACGTACGTGGCATGTGGCAGGTTCGATGTGCTCCATGAATGTTGCTGAGTAAGTGCGTGAATGGATGGATGGATGAGGCCGAGGCAGTGGGCTGGCACCGCACAGGGTTGGGGCCTCTCCAAGCCCACCAAAGGGACCCCAGAACACCCTCCTCTGATGGGAGGGGAGGGGCCTGTACCTTGTCCAGGTGGGACAGGGCCCCTCATCACCTCCTTTTCCTCCGCCTCCCAGCCCCTAGCACAGGAGCTGGGCCAGGCGACCCCACGGGGAGACTCCTGGCACACAGTAGGTGCTCAGAAAATGTGCCCCGTCCCGCCCTTTCCTCCCAGGACGGAGCTCGGTCAGGCTCTGGCTGACTGTAGCCCCCAGCAACCCCCTTCGTGTCCCCGCCTGGCCGCTCCCGAACAGGACCCTGGGGAGAGCCCGGTGTCCCTCCCCACCCCCACCCCCCATGGCTGTCTGCAGCCATCACCAGCTTCTGCGACGCGAGCCTCCGCGGCTGCGGCCCCGGGGAGCAGCTGCGTTCCTCGGCGGGGACGGAGGCCCCCAGCCCCCTTGCCCTGCTCCAGCGCTGACTGGCTGCTCCCCCGCGGCCTCCCAGTTTCCAGAGCCCGCCTGAGATGGAATTACAGCCCCAGGCCCGCACCTGCGGCTGGCAGCGGTGCCTCCTGGCTCGGCCGGGCCCTGTCTTCCCTTTTCCTCCCAGGGCCAAGCGAGGTCCCAGTTAGGTAGGATGCCTGCCGTGTGCCCAGGGGAAGCGGGGGCTGTGGAGACCCCCCGTGGGGGTGGGGCGGGGATCAGGGAAGCGTCCTCAGGGAACGATGCCTCCACAGGAATGAACAGGGAAAGGGGGGCTTAGGCAGGAAGGGGGGCGGCAAGGAGAAGACTTGGAGCCGCAGAGGTGGTGGGGTCAGATGATAAAGTGACCCGGACCAGCCCAGCGGGGAGCCCGGTGTCACCACCCGCGCTCAGGCCAGCCTCAGGCAGCTGAGCCCTGGGGGCAGGGCCTGCGGCGGGGGGGGGGGGGGGGGCTGGGGCGGGCTGGTGCCCCCCAGAGAGAGGCCTGGTGGGGTGGGAGGTGAAGTGCCAGGAGAGGACAAGGTCAGCGGTCAGGCGAAGCTGTTCACAGACCCGCAGGGACAGGCACCAGCTCCACCCACAGCCCCCCGGCTTGCCCAGGCTGCCGCCCACCCCCGAGCTGGCCTGGCTGTGCACTGGCACTAGGGACGGCGGCTCCGCCCCCTGCCGCCCCCCTGCTCTGCCCCGTTCCCGCCCCACCCCACCTCCAGCTTTCTGCCCCTGCCCTCTGACACCAGCCCCTCCCAGGCACACGGCAGGTGTGGCCCAGCCTCCGTCTGGAGTGAAGGTCGGGAAGGCAGGGCCCCGGTGCGGGCCTGGGGCTGAGGGGGCGGGGGTTCAGGAAGGGAGGGGCTGGCATTTGGCAGTGGCATTTTGGAAGAACGGTTGCGGGTGAGCGCTTGGAATGGAACGGGGTGACAGTTGGCGGTGGCAGCTGGAGCGGCAGTGGGGCTTGGCAGGGGCGCAGGCCGGGAGGACAGTTGGGGTGGAGCAGGCGTGGGCTTGGCAGGTAGCCTCTGGCTCTGGAGGGAGCTCTCGGGGAGGCCCAGCAGGAGGGCAGGGCCAGCTGGCACCAGACACGGCCGAGCCAGGCCCAGGAGCAGGCTCCAGCCTCAGCCAAGCGGCCCCCGGCCCACGGGTGGGGCTCTGCTGCAGCCCAGGGCGGGCCCCCAGTCCACCCGCGGAGCCCGGGATGACGCGCAGAGGCGGTTTCTGCGCGCAGCCCGGGCATCCTTACGCTGCGTCTCCTGCCCTGCCCTCAGCCTCTCTCCCTCCCTGTCCGCTTCCAGCAGGGGCTCGGAGAGGACAGGGACAGGTTCTGGGCAGTTTCCTGGGAGGGGCAGGACTCCCGGGGCTGTTGCCATGGGGACGGCTGAGCAACACCACTGGCTGGAGGATAAACAGGCAGGTTTCCTGACCAGTGATTGCCATGAAGACAGCCCTAGGGAACCCAGCTGGGGTAGACTGGGAGACGCTGCCTGGGGGGAGGTGGGGGTGGGGGTGAAGGGCCTGGCGAGGGGGCTGGCCCAGGGGGACACTAGGAAGGGAGAGGTGAAGGGACGTTTCTTCCCAAAGCGCCTCTGGGGCTCTGCCTCACAGGAGCAGCCCCGGTGTGGGGCTGGGTCCCCTCCCAACCACTCTGCCCCCTGAAGCCACACAGTGGGGGTGGAGGGCAGGTGGAGGGCTGGCTGAGCACGTGGTGCAGGGGCCCTGGCAGCCAGGCAGCTCCCGGGACTGAGCCTGCCCTTCAACGGCCCGGGGTCTGCAGGTGGGAGTGAAGGCAGCGCGCTCAGAGGGGCAGCCATCGGCAAGTTTATCTGCAGGCCTGGCCGCTTCTGCACCTCGGCCCCTGGGTTCCCAGCCCTGGCCTCAGGGATGCTTAATCTCTCCAGGCCCCCAAGGCGTCTCCTGGGCAGGCTCCAGAAACGCTCACACATGTGGCTGGGGGTGAACTTGCAGGAGGACCAGCGTGTGGCAGGGACCACTGACCATCCATTTGTTCATCTGTCTTGTGCTCCAGCGAAGGAAGGGGCGGGAACCACGTCTGGTTCATCGTGGCATCTCAGGCACCTTATTCCCCAGGCCCTCCCAGACTCCCCTCTGTTGGCTTTGCTGCCTCTGGACACCAGGTGCCATGGCTGAAGAGTGCTACTGAGGCCAACCCCACATGCTTGGTCCTTGCCTGTTGCTAGAGCCACCTCTGGGGCAGAGCTGCCCTCATGGAGGCCACATTTCTACTGATGGTGAAGGACCCACTGGTTGTCAGGTGCAGATCCCTCCTAGGGTCTATGCCAGTATTAGGGGTGAAGTGCAGTGTGTGTCACTTGCTCCAGGGTCCGGGGGACTCCAGCAAGAGTGGAGGCTTTTTGACCAAGCCTGGCATCTGCCCGCTGTGAGTCCGAGCCTGGGCACTGATGAACGTGGGGCCCCTGGGTCTGTGCTGCCAGCATCTCCCCATCAGAGCAGATGCACCCAGGTGGCCCCAGGGAGTCCAGCCGCATGACCCCCCTCTTCCTCCAGCTCTGCTGAGAGGCCACAGCTGCTACTATTGGCTCTTTTCTTCCTTTTCTTTTCCCTTTCTTTTTTCTTTCCTTCCTTTCCTTTCCTTTCTTTCTTCCTCCCTCCCTCCCTCCCATGATAGGGGGTTATTAGCTCCCAGAAGCTTCAGTGTCTTCAGTTTTAGGCAAGGCTTGATTAGAGCTCCCTGGGACGGCCCTTGGTTCTGCCTTTGTGGTCTGTCAGCCTCATCCTCAGGCTGCTCGCCCTTCTGTTTGTTCTTGGAAGAGAAGAGACGAGACTCTCAGTCCCCAGTCACTGGCAGGGCTGCTGGGGTCGGGAGGGTCGATTCATCATCACGCAGGGCAGGGGAAGGGGAGAGAGAGTTCCAGGACCCCAGGGACTCATTCCAGAACTCAGTAAGACTTTCTACCAAGACCAGAAGCCCTAGGCTAACAGGTGGGGTGAGCCCTGGTACTGGTGAAAGAGGCTAGGTTCTCGTGGGCAGGCCTCCTGAGCAATGGCTGAGCACCACTGTGTGCTCCAAGGCAGCCTCTGCAGCTCTCCGTTCTGCAGGGACGATGGACGCGGCATCCTAGCAATGCTGTTCTCCTTGGAGAGTGTCTGGGGGTCGAACCTTTTTGGTGGTGAGGGGGGCTCTCTCCGGGGGTGGGGGCAGCCATCAGGGGAATGGTCCTCCTCTGTTTGGCGGGCTGCCCTCCTCAGTCTCCCCAGCATCCTTTGCTCCATGGGCTACAACTGCACTCCAGGCAGGCAGGTGGGGGAGGACCCCCGCAGAGAGTGCCCTCCGTCCCGTCAGGAAGGACAGAGTGACCGGCCAGAAACTCCTGGAGGCCGAGAGGCAGCCACTTCTGAGGATGGCTGTACCCAGCCCCCACCTGAGAGGGCCCAGGAAACGTGGGCCTGCGGTGCCAGACCCGGGGTCCTCCGCAGGAAAGGCCTGGGAGGGGCTCTGTGCCGGCAGGGCCAGCGCAGGCAGCAGGGAGCGGGGTGAGGGTGTCTGCACAGCCATTTCCAGGCGCCGGCTGCAGTGAGGGAGTGTCCCAGCCTTTCATCGCTGGCTGCCAGACCGCGGCCGCCCTTGTTCACTCAAGGAGAATCCACCACCACCACCCCCCCCCCCCCCCGCCACCCCGCAAGCCTGCCCTCCTCCAGCAGCCCAGTGAATGCCTCCTTACACATCCTGAGAAAGCATCCATAATGGCCCGCCGCCTCCCACCTTCCCAGGAATTCCGCGGCGCTGGGCCCATAGGGAGGTAGAGCGCAGACGGCCTGCGGCGCCTCCCCATTGGATGGCCAGGTCGTGCTCGACTCCCTTGCCGCGGCTGGCCAGCCACAGGCTCACCTCCCTTCCCACCGTCGCGTCCGGGAGAGGAAGCGAGGTGGCCTTTGCCCCCGCACAGGCCAGCCAAGAATGCGGGGCCGCGCTTCCCATTCTGCCCGCCCGAGGACTCGAGGACAGCGGGGGCGAGAAGGGACGCGCAGGGCCCATCTCGGGCAGCACGATTCGAGATCGCTTGCGGGGGAAGCGGGGCACCCGCTGCTTCACAGGACCCCGCACCCCCCAGACAGACCTCGCGGGGGGAAGGACCGACGCGTGCGCGGCCGCCGATGCTCCTCAGTTGGCCAAACTCAAGCCCCGGTGGCAGGCACCGTCCCGTGGCCCCTGCCCCGCGGTGCGCCTCTCGCTGGGCGCGCCGAGGTCCCCGACAGCGCGGCCCCGAGCCCCTGGGCGCCGTGGGAGCGCTTTTTCTCTGCACAGCGCGCAGCCAGCACAACCGGCGGGGAAGGCGCGAAGTTTGCGAGACACGCGCGGCGCGTCTGTGCGTTGGGGGGCGCGGACAGCCTGCGGCCCGGGGACCCCGCGCCCCCGAGGAACAGGCGCGTGGGCAACGCCAGGGGCGCAGTACGGGCAGGGCTGGGTTGCCCTCGTCCCGACCCGCATCTCCCATCGGTGGTCTCCCGGCTGCTGGGTCCCCGTGGGGAGGGGCTCCGGCGCCTGGAGACCCCACGCCGCGCCGCCCCCGCCCCCCGCCAGCCCCGCAGAGGGGGCTTCCCACAATTCCGAGCGAGCTCCAGCCCGCACTTCCGCTGTCCGGCCGCCCACGGGGGGGCGGAGGCGAACCGACCCCCGCCGAGGCCCCCTCCGCCCCGCGAGCGGAGCCGGCCGACCGAGGGGCGGGGCGGCGGCCGGGCCGGCGGGGCGGGGCCCGGGGCGGTGGCCGGGGGCCGGGGCCGGGGCGCGGGCCAATCAGCAGCGGCCGGGCGCGCGCCGGGGGGCGGGGTCAGGGTCCGCAGGCGGGGCGCGCGCGCGGGCGGCGGGGGCCGCGGGGTTGGAGCGGCGCGGGGGCGCGCGCCGGCCTGACGGACAGACGGACGGACAGACGGACACAGCAGCCGAGGCGAGCGCGCAGCTCGGACCCGCCCGGACGCAGCGCTCGCCCGGCGGCCGCGGCGATCACCCGCGCTGGTCCGGCGGCCGCGGCGCCCGCCCTCGCCCGCGCCCCATGGGGTCACAGGTAAGCGGCGCCGGCTCATTGTCAGCGGCCGGGCCGGCGCATCGCGGCGGGGCCGGGGCTCGGGCCGGGTCGGCTGCTCCGGGCCGGGGCCGCTCCGAGTCGGGCGCGCCCCCGGCGCCTGCCCCTCGCGCCCCGCCGCGCCCCGCCCCGCGGGGGCGCCCTCCCGAAGGCGATCGGCGCGCCCGGCTGCGGCTCCGGGGGTGGCGGTAGCGACCCCCGCCCGGCTCCCTCCGTTCCCTGAGCTCCGGTGGCGCGGGCGGGGCGGGGCGGGCGAGGGCGACGCGGGGTCCCCGCGGGGCTGCGCGCGGAGGCGGAGGCGGCGACGGGGCTGCCCCGCGCCCCTCGCCCTCGGCGCCTCCTGCCGCCGCCGCCGCCGCGGTCCCTCCCCCGTCACCTCCGAAAGGGGAATTTTCCAGCTGGTAATTTCTGCTGCGTCAACGCCCGGCCCCAGGAGGCAGCCCGGGGGCGTCCTGGCGCCCCCCGCCCGCTCCGCCCCGCGCGCCCCCCGCCCGCGCCTGCGAGCCGCACCCGGACCCGCCCGCGCCGAGTTTGCCAGGAGTCTGAACTGCGGGAGGTGGGCGCGGCGGCTCCCCGCACCCCGCCGGGCCTTGGGGGTCATTGTCTCCCCCTGAAGCCGGGCACCGGCCTCGTCTCCATTTTAATTACTGGCTGAACCTGGGCGCAGGGGCCTCGAGGCCGGGTGGCTAGAGAAGCGCGGAGGGGACGGGGCGCGCAGAGCGGACGGGGCGCGCGGAGGGAGCGGGGTCCGCCGCGAGCAGCGTCTTTGTTTCTCTGTAAATAGACATGTCAGTTTCACAGGGTAGCAAGAGTCACTGTCTGACAACTCAATCCCGATGGCAAATGGGGGATTTTCTGCACCAGGAGGAGGGTTCTGGCTAGTTGGGGTTCCTCCATCCCTGCTAACAAATTCACTATTTGTAGGTTTAACGGAGCACGCACAATAGGGCTGGACGGAGGAGCCTGGGTACAAACCAAATGGGCGAAGAACTGATATTTTCTGACACCGAGGAAATACAAACAAAAGAAAGTTTGACCGAGATTCGCAGCGAATTTCCTCACGCTTTCCGTGCTCCAATCTCAGCGACGCGTTTGTCGTGGATTGCGGAGGCAAGATTGTTATCAGCATTGTTTACAGAAATGCTAATTAGGCAACGGGTTTAGCGAACCCGGCTGGGCGCAGACACCTGTGCGGAGTCCTCGCGTGCGTTTTAATTGTATCGGTTGTAGAATCTTTCATACTGGATTTATCATCAAAGCTAACTTCCCTTTTGGGTAGCAGACTGTGGATTCACTCTGTCGCTGGCCTGCGTGCTGCCTGTGAAAGCAGTGTTTCCACTCTGCAGGAGTGGGAAATAGTTTGTTCCCCAAAGGCAAATTTACAGAAGGGTTTTTCACATGAATAATGAAGTAAACAACAGCATTTTATCATAGTGGACTCCTTCCTTCTCCTTGCTATATTTCATGGTAGTTTTAGGTGCTGTGAACTGGAAACTTTGGGACACCTTGCTATTACAGAAAGGACTAAACGAGGGGCGTACTGAGGCAGAAGTTACTGGATTTAAGTAGGAACTTAGACACTGTGTTCCCCTAAAAAGCTAGTAATTATTTTTATATCCTTTCCTGAAGGGAAGGAGGTGTGTGTGTGGAGTTTGCTCTGAGAGTTCTCTTTAGGGAGTGGTGGAATGGACGCATTTAGGCTAAACCCAAAATTCAGCCTTCCTGGAGGCCAGCCTCCGGACAGGATTTCATTAGGCCTCATTGACATCACGCTGCATGAAAGAATTTTGTTTTGATGAGATCAGTTCTGTTCAGGTTTAGCTGTTTCGTGTTTGAAAATGAGCTGTTTTTCCACGTCCAGTTTCTGATGTTCAGGACTGGCGGACTGTTGGCTGCAGGGGCTCTTGGGCGCTCTGTGTCCCTGCTCGGTCACCCAGGGCAGGGGGCCACCGGCCTCTCCTTGGTCACACATTAGCACAGGAAGGTGAGGTCGACCCTGAGAATGGGTGAGACTCCTCCGGGGACCTGGAAGGACACCCTTTTACAGTCAGAAGATGTGTTATTTGCAAACACGTTAAACCAAATATTAACAAACTTTCCAACACTGTCCTTATGTGGGGTTTTTCAAATTAAGGGAAACTGGGCCACTGTGTCCCTGTGGTCTGTGTTTCTGGGGCAGCTGTGCTTCTGCTCTGCTCTCTACCAGAGGTCCTGGACCAGCTGAGGACAGCCCAGCAGAGCATCTTCAGCAGAGGCTCCTCGAGCCGTGAACTTGAACTCATTCCTCATTTTGCTGGTGCTTCACGTGCCCAGGTGCCCTCCTGGCCTGTGTTGAAGTGGGCGGAGAGTTCTTGTGCCCCGTTCTGGGGGCTTCATGTTCTCATAAAAACGGAGGCTTTTTCTCCTCTCTGATTGAACGTATTCTACTTTGAAATCGGTTGAGTGATGGTAGGTTGTCAAGAATTCCCTTGTGAATCTGCTCCCTCCCCTGAACAAAAGAGATTCTTCTTCTTGCCACAAGTGTGCTTGAATGGCCTAACTCCCAAGAATACACAGATGATTGAAAAATCGCTACTGAGGCCACAGGACTCATTTCGGTCTTTGCAATACGGTTGTCTTGTTCTGATCCTGGCTCTCGTGTCCTCTGCTCTTGGCTCCGGCTCTGGTGTGACCAGTGCAGCTGTGGGGTCTTCAACCGTGGGATCGTTTCTGCCTTTCTAGCTTCAGTACTTTGTGCGCCTGACACGTGCGTCCCCGGGCTTCGTGTTCTGGTTTGCTGACGATGACAGAACACGTCCTCTGGTTCTGCTCGTAGACGGAGAAGTCATGGAAAAGAAAAATAACTGTTTCTAACAGACTGAAAAGTTGTTCTAGTAAAGGATAAGGACAAGCTAGACCAGTCAGATCCGACCTTAGGGTGATTTATGCGAAGTTTCCCCTTCCGTATCTCTCAACAGTGCCTTTAACTCTTACTAGATTTTTAAATGACTAAGTATTTTTAAATGCCATTATTTGGATTTAAACAATTAGCGACCCAGGCACTTTAGAAAGTTGAGAAACAATGTTAACATATTTTTCAACAGCATTTACGGGGAGGGGGTTGTGTTTTGACAGGTGTGTTTTTTGAGTCATGTTAGACATTCCCAGAGTTTCTTACTCATGACGAGTTTTGGCCTTGTCGAGGGCTTGCTGTGGACCAGCCTTCAGGCAAGGTTGGGGACAGAGTTCCCACGGAGGGGCCGGAGACCCGCTGGGAAGGGCGGGGGGGGGGCGGGAGCCTACAGGAACCACTGATGGGACCTGATGTGGTGACAGATGCTAGTGAGAGCTCGGAGCAGCACGGGGTGTAGCCCACCTGGTGGGCTCTCTAAAGACTCTTGGAGGGAAAGGGTGTCTGTGCTGACACCTCCCCCGCCCCTGATGGGCCCATGGCGCCAGCCTCCGGTTCCAGTACGTGTGCAGCAAATTCTGTTCTAACTTCTGCTTTGCCAAGAGTGGGTAGCCAGTGAGAGGGCAGGACTCTTGGGGCCAGGCAGCTTTTGGGGGCTGATTGGCTGTCGGGATGGGGGCGAGAGGTGGTGTCGTTTCAAATGACGTCTTCCAAAGCCCATGTTTCAGCACAGGAATCTCTTCCTGAACATCCATGCCCACAGACCACCCTTCGTCTCGGGGAAGCTGTCCTTTTCCTGGCCCCCAAGTGGCACCCCAGCCCTGCTTGTCCGAGTGGACCAGCTGTGCAGCCCTCTCCTGAAAAGATCCGCATTTGTGTATGAAAACCCTCCTGTCAGTGCCGCGTGGTGGCCTGAGGCCCCGCGTCAGACCCCTTCTGTGTAGAGCAGAAAGAAGGCACCTCTGTGTCTTGGGCCGCGAATGGACGGTTCGAGAATGTCAAGCACCCAGAGCTGCCTCTGTGAAGGTGCACACACGTGGGCGGCACGGCCCGGCGGCTTGTCACCCTCTGAGCGTGTGTCACTTGGCGCGAGGAGGGTCTGACCTGTGTTCTGCGGCCGCTCTGAACGCTGTCCCGCGGCTGAGCCTGGGGCCGGAGAGCACAGCCAGGACTGTCGCTCAGCAGAAGACGAACGCTCCAGACCCAGCGCTCACCGGCCTGCACTCCGGACAGACTCCCAGGGCTCATCCGCCCCCAGTCACAGAGGTGGCTGCACCGAGTTACACGGGGATGGTGTGGGCGTGCACGCAGACAGGAGGGCTTTCTGGAAGCACACTCACGGGACCCACTCTGGGCCCGCTGGGCGAGGGAAGGCACCGGGGCTCTGTGTGCACTGGAGAGTTGGTTACAGTGAGAGGATGGACAGGGCTACGGAAAAGCCACCAGGAGGGTGGCCCAGAAGAACCGGCAGGGGGAGGGTGAGTGTCAGGCGTGCTGCAGACTCGGGGGGAGGTCCAGGTCGCCTGGGGGAGCTCAAGGGTGTGGGGCAAGTGGGCAGCGCATCCGCCTCTGGTGTGAGCGGGTCAGGCAGGCGCCTAGAATGGGCCTTCGCGTACTGCTGTGGCCCCATCCAAGTCTGAAGCAGGTTTATTTTGTTTTCTCATCCCATCCCATCCAGAGTAATGTCGCTTCTGAACAGCAGTTTCCTTTTCCTTAGGAGGTTCAAAGACAGCTCAGAAAGGACTCTGCTTCCTTCGGGGGCAGGAGGGAGCCGGCTCCTCGGGGAGCACTCCCAGAATCGCGGGGCCACTGGCTGCTCAGCCCAGGTCCCCGCCGTCCAGTCCCTGGGCCAGCGATGTCCGCTGTGCCCCAGACGAGGTTGAGTCACAGACATCTGATGTTCAGAGTCACACACACAGGCGGCCGTCGCCCCTTCTAGGGAGCCAGGCACCTTGGCCTAGGACCCGCCCTGACCCCTGGCCTCTAAAGAAGCCTCCCGTCTGCGCTTGAAACCCGGTCCTTCCCGGCAGCCCTGGGGCGGCCGGCTCCGTGGCCCACGCCCCGTCTCACACAGAAAGTGGAGCAGGCTGGCCAGCCGGAAGTAATGGTGTTTTTCCATTGCCTCTGGTGATATAGAAACATTGTTATTTCATCGCTTTCATTTTATATGAAGACTTTCTCCCCTCAACCTCAGAGTGTTTTGAAGAACTTTTCAGAAGTTCAGGGACCACGTATCATGACAGGCTCACTAGGCACCTGAAGAAAGTGGGTCTTTAATATTGGGTACCTTGACCTTTCCTATTTTTTTCTTTTTCTTTTTTTTGGCCACACCACGCAGCTTGCGGGGATCTTAGTTCCCTGACCAGGGATTGAACCTGTGCCCTTGGCAGTGAAAGCACAGAGTCCTAACCACTGGACCACCAGGGAATTCCCCCTATTTTTTTCTTACGTTGTTGGCAGAATGAGACCAGAACAAGGAGTGACAAGGTGACAGTGTCCTTGGACATCCCTTACCATTAGAGTCACTGAGCTCCACTGGACAGTGTGATACACACTTGGCTGTGGATGGGTGGTCTTTTAAATCTCTTTCCTTCTCTTCTCTGGTCTGGCTTCTCCATCACCTGCTGCTTTTGATTCCTTTGTGGGGTGGAAATCCCACCTGCCTGGACCCGGCAGCAGAGGGAGGGTAGAAGTCTCCAATGGTGGCAGTACCACGTGGCTGCGGGGACCGTGGTTCCTCTGTGATGAGCGGGGGGCTCAGGATGCCGCGGAGCTGGGAGCACTTCCGGGTGTGTGAGTGCCCTTGAGGGCCCGAGAAGCAGGTCGGGAAGTGTTAGTGCCAGGGGACCCGCCTTCGCTGTGGCCGGCAGATCTGCTCCATTGAGGCACAGGTGGTCCTTCAAAGACGGGGTGTCTTCCCCTGAGATCAGCAGACTCACGGAGCCTTGGAGAAGCAATGCAGGGCGAGCGCCAGCTCTCGAGCTCACCCGATGCAGCCCGTGGGTCACACCGTCCTCACATTGACTTAACATTTCTTTTGCCTCGTCTTAAGAAGCAAGAATACCCGTGAAGTCGTGAGTTTGGTATCTCAGTTATATTTTACTTGGTGCACACTGAAACGGACATGTAACTGTTAGGATAGACAATGATTTGTCCCTTCTCCTGCTGGCAGGGAACGTGTACTCCCCATATCCCCTCAGCCGCTCACTGGGAGGGGACCAGCACCCTGGCCCAGGGTCCAGGGATGAGACTGGACTGTGTGGATCTTAGGTGGGAACCCCTCATGCCCCATCTCAGAGGCCTTTCCTACCGTCTGACCGGGGAGCAGTTGGTGTAAGTTAGGCTGCTGTTTAAATGCGTTCCCTGGGGCTGTCAGAGCACAGGACCACCAACCTGGCAGCTTGAAACAATAGAGCTTTATTCTCTCACAGTCTGGAGGCCAGAAGTCCTAAATCAAGGTGCGGGCAGGGCCACCCTCTCTCTGGAGGCTCCAGGGAAGGACGCTTCCTGCCTCTTCTAGTCTCTGGCGGCTCCTGGCAGTCCTGGGTGCTCATGGCCAAGACACATCCCTCCTACCTCCTGTCCTGTTCTCATGGCCTTCACCCTGGTGTCCAAATTTCCCTCTCCTTATAAGGACACCAGTCACGCTGAATTGGAGTCCACCGTAATGACCTAATCTTAACTCTGTTACATCTGCAAAGACCCTCTTTCCAAATGAGGTTACATGCCCCTGCAGTTAGGACTTGAACATATCTTTTGGGGGGACGTGATTCAACCCACTACACCGTTACAGCTTGTATTTGCCTGACACATTACCCCATACATTTCTCAATCCCAGCGTTTCCTGAGGCCTCTTCGTGTGTCTCCAGCTGTCACCTCTCACTCCTGCCCTTCCCTTGCTGGTAGAGCAGACGTGGCCAGTGACAACGGTATTGGTGAGTTCACCCTGCGGACCTGCGCTCACCCCAACGCCTGCGGCAAGCCGGGCTCTTGGACCAGGGACACGGCAGCCAACAAGGTCCTCGCTCTGCTTCCCAGAGGGGAAGGGACAGGGCAGACAGATGTCGACACCTGCCACGGAGAGGGATGCGGCAGGGCCCAGAGGGAGGGCATGGGGCGGGGAGCAGAGGCAGAGCCCAGGGTCCCCAACGGGGCCACTGGAGTGGGTACTGGCTGCCGCCGCTCCAAAGCAGGACCCAGCCCCTCCTCTGGACCCCTCTGCATGGCTGGATACCCGTGTGCCCGTCTGCCCCCCCAGGCCGGACCCAGGCCTTTCTCGCCCCCAGGCAGCTGGTGAGGCTCGTGGCCCGTTTTCTGGATGGTGTTTTTATTGCTTCCTGTGGGAGACACTGGAAAACGAAGTGTAGCAGCTGTTGGAACGTGGTGTTCACGATCTAGAAAACTTCCTTCCATGCTGTGGTAACAGGCGGAGCCTCATGTACCATCAAGTAAGGCTGTCAAGTGGCGGGTCTGAAAGCCCTGGTTCTTACAGTGGTGACTGTGGAGGTGCCCCATGGTGACCAGCGGCCGTGGTTGTGGACAGGGCTGTTGTCCCTGGCGTGTCCTCCACGTTCACGGGCGAAGTCCCTCTACGGTGGGTCCCAAGGTCACCAGGAGCCTGGGGGCCCCACAACCTTGGGAGGCCAGGGTCCTTGCTGTCACTTCGGTTGACCCTCACGGTCACCCCCTGAATGAGGACCCTCGCCTGCTGGGGTGGGACGGGGCAGGTTGCACTTGGGGTGGCGCCTCTGAGATCTTTATTCTGTTTTGTGCTGTTTGTTGAAAAATCGGAGCTGTTGATCCCACGTGGTGGTCTGGCTGGTGGCATCCTCTGACCGTCAGGAGCCCTGCCCTGTTATCCCGTGAGGGGTCATAGGGCCAGGCGAGGGGGACCCATGTGTCCGGTACTCAGGGTCCAAAGTGTGACGGTGACGTCTGCATCAGAATTTCTGACTTAAAAACGAATCATTTTCATATTTGCTGCCTGCTGTGAAAGATACTTGTACCTTTTGTTAAGGAGATGTATATGTTTGGGGTTTTTATCTTTTTCTTTTTTTTTGGTTGTGCTGCAAGGCAGTCGGATCTTAGTTCCCCGACCAGGGATCGAACCCGTGCCCCCTGCGTTCGAAGCACAGAGTCCTGACCACTGGACGGCCAGGGAAGTCCCAAGGAGATGTATATGGAATTTTCAAGATAATTATCACCTATATAAGTTTTTTTTGAAAAATTCTAGATTTGCCATTGGTTACTAGAGTATAGGAACATCTTGGAATTTTTTTTAACATAATTTGTTTGGCAAGATTATTCCTTTCGAATATTTTAATGTTTGTTTGGAGCCATGAGCTATTTTTACCTTAGTTTTTTCCCAGGTAAGTCATTTTTATCCCTGGGTAAAAACCACTCCTGGGTCTGAAGTGTGTGAGCTGGCCCCCCTAGAGCAGTGGCAGCTCATGAAATAGGTGTATGGATGGGTGATGGGAGCTTGAGTCTAGAATTTCTGTCTCATGAGGAAGACACTGGGATTTTGGCCGAGCTGGTGAGGGAAGTGGGGTCTGCTCATGGTCGTGGCCCGGTTTCCCAAGTCCTGAGAAGGTGAGGTTCTCGGATGTGTTCCTGTCCGCCGCCTGGACCCTGATAGCAGCCAGCACAGAATCGTGCCGGGGCAGCCCCGGCCCCAGAGGATGACACGGTGGGTCCCTGCAGGGCCGTCCCCAGCGTGTGCTTACCGGCCGGCGGGTGTGTCCAAGTGGTCATGCGTCCAGCTCAAGGTCCTGGTGGGAAATGTCACATGGCTGCCACCCCCCTTCCTGGAGTCACTCAGCAATGTCACCGTATTTAAGGGGACCTACAAGGCAGCTCAGCACGCCTGGCCACTGTCTCCTGAGCCTGCGCCTTCCTCCAGGCTCCCAGGAAATACTGGAGAAAGCGCTGGTTGTACTCAGGGCGCCAGCGAGGGGTTCCTTCTGCTCCTCGGAAGTCGGGGCTGGGAGCAGGAGGGAGCCGCCTGTGTCCCCGGGGGCCGCCCCAGGGCAGCCTGAGGTTCTGGATGAGACAGTGCGTCCCTGCGGGGCTCTGGGCCCGGAGGGGTGGCCCATCCGCTGTCCTTTCAGGCAAGTGTGTGAAAGTCCAGCATGGACCGCCTATCGTGTGACCCCAGCCCACACGCGTTCGGGGCCCGTAGGAGTAGGAAGGTCAGCGTGGGTTCTCTCTCACCAATGCCAATTCTGCCTCCTGGTCGTCGGTCTGGTATCATCCGGCCCCACGTGAGCGGGTGGTGGACAGGCATGTCATCTCTGAGTCTGTGAATAAGGGACTGGCGTGGAGGGATGGGGGTTAGAGCACATGTGCTGGGTCCGTGCTGCTCCGACGCCCACTTATTTCCCATGAATTCTCAGCAGCCCTGGAAGGCACGTTGTTTTTCTCCTCCGAGTTGGGGCTGGTTCGTTCTCAGTGTGCTGGGGTTATTTCCTCGGGGGACCTTCCAAAAGTAGAATCGGGGCTGAAGGTGCAGCACGTCTGTGAGTCGGGGCACGAGTTCCAGAGGGACACCTTGCTTCACGGCACAGCCCCTGTGTGGGCTTTGTCCTAACACAGGGGTGCCCACCCCCAGCAGGCGCTGCCCGACCCCCCACTATGCCCCGTGCTGCACGGCTCTGTGGCAGGGACGGCGAAGCCCCCGGCTCGGGTGGGGGACCCCTACCCGTGGGCTGCAGCCACTTGTCACCAGGGCGGGCTTGGGAAGCCCCTGTGTCCCTGAGGCCCTCCCCAGCTCAGTGGCAACTCCCAGGTCCAACCTCGTGAATCGGGGTTTCACGTCTTAAAGCACCTTGGAGCTGTCCCAGCTGCACTTGACAGAGAGGGGCTTCCCTGGGGGGAGGCTATCCCTCCCACGCCAGAGGGGGGACAGGGTGCCCTCAACCTCCGGGCCCCCCCTGGAGCCCAAGCCCGGCCCCAGCCAGGGGGAGGAGGAACTGGCCCCCAGCGGCTCCTCCTCCCAGGGATTCTTCCCGAAGGAGCCCCCACCCCGGGGCCCGTAGCACCTGCTGAGCTGGCGCCCATCTGAATCCTAGTGGGTCCAGGTAATCCCCATGCTGGGGCCCATTTCCCGCCAGGTCTGTCCCACCTCGGCCTCCTGCGTCCATCACACGCCCCTGCCTCAGGTCCTGTGGCCTGGCCTGGGCCCCCAGCTGCTGCTGCTCGGCCCACCCCCACCCCCATCAGGGCCAGCGTGACCCCTTCACTGCCGAGGCCTGGTCAGGTCCGGGGCTGCTGGGTCATTGACGTCCATGCTGTTGGAGGGCCGCGTGGTGCAGGTCCTCGCGGCAGACACACGCTCCTCATTCGCCCAGCAGCCGTCCGCCCAGCCTCCATTTACTCAGCATCTAATGAGTTTACCATCTGAAAGGCCTGTGCGGAAGTGATAGTTGGGGACTTGGAAACGTCCGATTAGTGGCTGAAATTCCGTCGGATGCCAGAGCAAACATCTGTACTGGCCCAGGCCTGCGTGGTTCTCTCACCGCCGCTAGCCGGAAAGTGATGGACCACGTTTCTGCCCGCCCCGGGTCCAGGCCTAGCGACCCATCAGTACTGGGTTTCCCAGGCAGCACCTTGGGTTGTTGGGTGGCTTCTCTCGTTTTCCAGCGATGCAACTTTTAAGTAAAAAGAGACCTATAGGGCTTCCCTGGTGGCACAGTGGTTAAGATTCCACCTGCCGATGCAGGGGACATGGGTTTGAGCCCTGGTCCAGGAAGATCCCACATGCCACGGACTAAGCCCGTGCACCACAACTACTGAGCCTGCGCTCTAGAGCCGGCATGCCACAACTACTGAAGCCCGTGCACCTAGAGCCCGTGCTCTGGAACAAGAGAAGCCACAACAATGAGAAGCCTGCGTACCGCAACGAAGAGTAGCCCCCGCTCGCCGCAACTAGAGAAAACCCAGGCACAGCAAGAAGACCAACGCAACCTAAAATAAATTTATAAACAAACAAACAAAAGAGAAAGACCTGTTAAAGATTCCAGCAGTTACTTGATGTAAACAAATGTTGCAAAATGTTAAAAAAAAAAAAGTGGTGTTTCTGGTTAAGGGTTAGGTGGGAGTTCTCTGAAATTATTCTTGTAACTGTTCCTTAGGTTGGAAAGTGTTTCAAAGTAAAATGTTGAAAAAGACAACAAAAGATTCCATCCTATGGCTTGAGAACAGGCATTGCTTTTAGGTTATTTCCTATTTAGATTCTACATTTTTCTTGGCGGCAGGGCGCACAAGTGTTAGTTAACATTTCGAGTCACAGTGTATCTCAGATTTAAAACCCTTGGAAAGCATTCTTCTGCCTTGTTAAGCTGATCAGCTTTCTTTTTAAGAAAAATTTACAAAAATTTTAAGTGGATGTGTGGCTTTTTCTAGGGCCTTTGTAACGAAGTGCCACAAAGTGATGGCAGACACAACAGAAATGTGTCCCCTCTTAGCAAGGGCTCCAGGGCTGTGCTCCCTCTGGGGGCTCTGGGGGAGGGTCCTTCCTGCCTCTTCAGCTCTTGGGGCCCAGGCGCCCCTGGGCTTGTGGCCACGTCCTTCCCGTCTCTGTCTTCATCCCTCTGTGCATGTCTGTGTCCAGATGTCCCCCTTTGGTGACACATCAGACCCACTTGGGTTATGACCTCATCTTAACTTGGTTAAATCTGCCAAGATCCAATGCGACAATGAGATGGGGCAGGGCCAGGGAAAGACCCCGCAACCAGCCAGGTCGCGGGCTTTCTCTAGTTGTGGCGAGCGGGGGCTACTCTTTGTGGCGGAGCACAGTGTCTAGGCAGGCGGGCTTCAGTAGTTGAGGCTCACGGGCTCTAGAGTGCAGGCTTCAGTAGTTGTGGCTCACGGGCTCTAGAGTGCAGGCTTCAGTAGTTGTGGCTCATGGGCTCTAGGCAGGCAGGCTTCAGTAGTTGTGGCGCACGGGCTTAGTTGCTCTGCGACATGTGGGATCTTCCCGGACCAGGTCTCGAACCTGTGTCCCCTTCACTGGCAGGAGGATTCTTAACCACTGCACCACCAGGGAAGCCCGGTACTGTCGTTTTGTTGACCACCCCCCCCGCCAAGGGTGTGCACCAGGACAGCTTCGAGATGTGGTCCCTGTGTGGAGAGGCTGTCAGATTCGGTGGGAAGGTGTGAAGCTGTTGGGAGACAGAGGCACCTTGCGAGCCATAGTGGGAGGAGCCCCTGGAGGCTCCCTTGAGGAGGAGGCAGTGTCACCAGCTGGGCGCTTGCATCCCTTTTGTATTCCACAGCAGGGTTTGCCTTTGTCGCTCCACCTGTATAACGAGCACTAAGGGAGCTGACAGTTTAGCTGCCCGTTATGATGAAGCGTGGTTTAGAGACAAAACGTCCAAAATGGGGGTCGAGTGTAGCAGGAGGTGCCTGGGAGCACAGGTAAAGTGCTGACCTCTTCCTCTTTCTCTCCCCAGTCCCACAAAACAAATTCCCCCGACCAGCTTCCCACCAGCAGAAGTGACAGAGCGCTCGGGCTGACGCGCCCGGCCGGGGCCTCGGCTCTGACTTAGGCCTTTATGGGAGGTCCCCCCTGTTCCTGCTTGGTCTCTTCTGTTCTCTCCCTGCCCCTACACTTGTTCCCAGGGCCCTGGGCACCCTCCCCTGTGCCAGAACCCGAATCAGGATGTCTGGGACCCCCCCCCCCCGGGTGGCTGCTCTCCCCTGAGAGTCCAGGTCTCCTCTCAGTGTGTTGGGCCCTGGGCTCTTGGTCTTGGTGGCTGGTGCCACCCTGAGGCCTACACTGGCACCGCCCTGGCTGGTTGTGGGGTCTTTCCCTGGCCCTGCCCCATCTCACTGTCGCGTGCTCTCTCCCGCCAGACGCCCAAGGTGTTGTGCTGTCTCTGGGCTGCCTGTGTTTTGGCCACCGCTCGCTGCACTCTGCCCACCCTGAAACACAGGGGCTCTTGTGTGCCGAGGTGCTGGGGCCGACTTCCGCGGTTCTTCCGTCGGTCAGGGCCGCGTCCTCTGGGGCTGGGCTGGAACGGCCAGGGCGGTGGCTCAGTGGCCTGGCACCTCCAGGGTCAGGGCTCGGCTGGGTCACTGGGGTCGCTGTGTTGTCTCCACGCCAGCGCAGACCTGGAGTGCGAAGGTGGACTCTGTCCAGCCTTGAGGCTTGCTTAGCCCCAGGCCAGGGTCACCGTGGGAGGGCCCCCCACCCCGAGGCCCTGAACCCGGGAATGGCAGCTCATGGGGCCTTGTGTGGAGGCCAGCGCCACCCGCAATGTGCTGCTCCCTCCTGGGGCCCTCCCCTCGCCCTCCCACCCCCAGCACCTACTCCCTTGTCCTGACTGGCCTGTGCCCCCTTCTGGGAAGTCTCCCCGACCCTGGCACCTGCCCAAGTGCGGGCGCCCTCACGGCACCTGTGTGCTGCTCTGGAATCGTGGCTAGGGGAGCCTCGTCCTCAGCCTGGGTGCCAGCACCCAGCGCAGCTCCAGGCTCCTGGGCACTGCAGGGGCCAAAGTGGAAATGGCCTGGGGAAACGCCGGGACGTGGGTGAGACCCTGGGACTCTGTGGGTCCTTCCTCACTGAGAGCGAGAGCTGGGCAGGCGGGGGGTGGGGGAAGCCACCCCAACGGTCTTGGAAGGGGGGGGTCCCCGTGGTCACAGGATGTGTCCGGCCCTACACGGTCAGGGTGTACATCCTGAGAGCGAGGTGACATTTACGCAGGTAGGAAAGGCGGGGTGGGGGGCCGCTCCAGCCTGGATGGAGGCGAAGGAACCGAAAGAGGCGGCAGCAAGGGAGAGGGTGGGGCAGGGCCCATCCTGGCGGCAGTTTTGCCTTCTGAGATCACGCTGGTCTCCAGCACCCAAGGGCGTCGGACTGTGGTCACCGGAGAAACTTTGGGCGAAGCCACCCCCATCAGGCAGTTAAGGATGACTTCTGTTAACGCATGTGGAGTATTTCTTCCCAGGCAGGAGCTCGGTTTTAAATCTTAAAAGGCAACCGTGAACACTGACAATACAATGTATATAAACTGTGGGTTATAACATGATTTCCCATCGTTGGTGTCTTGACCTTGGGTTTTTCAGAACGTCGTAACCCTCGGGGTGAGGGAAGTAGTGTCCGTGGAGTGAGGGTGCTGAGTTGCCTGGGTTCTGCCCTGGGACACCCGGGGTTAGGCAGAGCGGGCTTTTCTTGTCGAGAAGCATCAGAGTGCTTTTCATCCACGCCGAATCACGCCGTTGGCATCAGTGGCGTTCCGTGGTAGATACGCTATGTCCCGGGGCTCCTGACAGAACCCGGGGCTGAATGTCTTAAACAACAGAGATTTATCCCATCGCAGTCCCAGAGGCCAGAAGTTGGAGGGCAAGGGCCGCGCCCCCTCTGTCCCAGGCATCTCTCCAGCTCCTGCTGGTTCCTTGGCTGCGGCCTCATCACTGTTATCACACAGCCGTCTCCCTGTGAGGTGTCTGTGTCCCAGTGTCCCCTTCCTATAAGGACACATGTCACATTGGATCAAGGCTCACCCTAACGACCTTGTCTTAACCAGTTACATCTGCAAGGGCCCTACTTCCAAATAAGGTCACATGCTGAGTTCTGGGGATTAAGGCTCCAAGGAGTGAGTTTGGGGGATACGGTGCGACCCACAGCAAAAGGCAATAGATACGCACATGTTCGTAGCTGAACAAGAATGTTTCCATAGAAATAGATTCGAATCGACCTTGTAACGATTTGCTTACAGCAAGCTACTCATCAAAGAGCGTAGTTGGGTGGGTTTGCACACGCCGGGGTCTCCATCCCTCGCTGTCCCCAGGCCAGGCAGCCCCTGACCTTCCTCCTGTCCCTGTCCCTGTAGGTCGCCTTGCAGGTTCCGGTTTCATGGCAGGGACTCCTGCACTGTCTCCTTTGTCCAGCTGCTTTCACGCCGCATAGTTATCGAGAGATTCACCCGTGTCTTTGCGGAAGGGCCATTTAGATGGGCTCGGCCGGTTGGGCCTGCGGGAAGCAGCTTGGCTTCTGCAGACCAGCATCGGGGCGGCTTGGTTCTAGCGCTAAAGATATCTTGCTTCTGCTTTAAAACAATATTTGCCCGTTAGGTAACGTTTGAAGGAACATTTCAAGGAAGTGTAAATTGAGTGCAATGAAAATGCAGAAGTGAGAAGGGAGGTGAAGTTGGGTTGGCAAGGAGGTTCTGTGGGTGTTGGAGGCACTTACCTGTTAGGGTTGGGTTTTTCTGGACTGAGACTTGGTGACTGGCCTGGGGGAGGGGCCGGCCCACCAGGGGCCCAGGTCCCTGTACAGACCTGGGGCTTGTTTGGGTGCAGCAGGACACACGTCCAAATTGCATCCACTGTTTTACATTCTTATTAAAACCAGTTGCCTTCCAGGTGGAGCTCCTTAGGGACCAGAGGAAAAAGATACCCCTCCCAGCTCCCGGAATTACTACTTTGAACACACAGTGCGGCAAATGAAACGTACTCACAGCAGAGTCTCCACGTTTCATGGTTCTTGTGCATTTTGAGGCTTGGCGATTTATTAGGCTTTTGCCCACGAAGCATCAGTGGTCTCATGGACGCGCTGGATGAATAAGACACATAGCTCCTGCTGATAATTTGTGAAGATGGCTTTTGGTTGAGACCCCTGTACCTTCAGATGATGTAGGGAAAAGGTTCGGGAGGTGCTCTGGGATTGGGGTGCCGGGGGCTCTGAACCCTGGAAGTGACAGACGGGGAGCACCCCTGACACCCACATCGGGTACCTGCCTCTCAGAGAGGCTGGCAGAGGAGGTCTGTGCTCACATCTGAGTGCGGCTTGTTTGGGGGAGACCTCAAAGCCCCCCTCGCCCCTGGGTCACCGTGCTGACCCTGTGTCTCTCGGGTCGTGGGAGCTGTCTCGCAACAGTGAGACTCGGGGGCCCGGGATGGTGGCTCCCCGACGGCCGGACTCTGGGAATCTCCAAGCCTCAGTTTCCCTGCCTGGCAGCTTGGAGACCACCTCCGCCCTTCCCGGAGGCTGCGGGATTGGAAATGGGTCCCGCAGCAGGCAGGCCGCCCACTGGGCAGGACAGACCCGCGGCTGCCCCCTCCGTCACTCGCTGTGGGGTCTCTGGCATGGCCCCTGTGCCCCAGGTTACCCGTGTGAGGGCGGCCAGCCCCGAGCCCCGCGCTGTGCAGGGCGACGCAGCTTTTGGAGTGTGGTCTGGATCATGGATTCAAGTTGTTCTGGCACCAAAGTGGTCACGTTTCATAAGCGATACTGTCCAAAACTGAAGTGTCTTGAGATTAGCAAGCTATAAATAAAATAGACAGTAGAGACCCCACAGGAGAAACAAAAATGCTGGAGAGATGGTGTGGCTTCCAGGTGGCACGTGGGTCACTTTGGTGAAGTCTCAGGTGCCGGTGTGGCAACAAATGCCCCTTGGTCTCAGCCAGCCTTAGCTGCTCCTGTCAGTGTGGCATCTGAGTCCCTGAGGACCGCAGGCTTCTCTCTGAGGGTCCCTTCATCACAGGGCTGCCTGCGTGGACCTTTGGATGCATGAACATGCCCTGCGATCTGTGCAGCAGCACCGGTAATTCAGAGATGGCAGTCAGGTCATCAGTCCACAGGTGTGTGTCCTGTGAACAGCTGTGTGACCCACGGCCAGGTGCATCTTCACTGGACCGTAGCAGATGCTCTGCTGCCCTTGCCCTCACAGAAAAGGTGTGGCGAGCGTGCTTTAGTCTGAAGCCTGCATCTTTCTTATCAGGCCATCCTATGACATGACTACCCAGGATGCTTCCATTTTTAGGGTCACAGCTGCTGAAATGCAACTGGGCAGCCGCTCTTCTGCTGCGGTCAGGTGGGTGGGACCCTCATGACCTCTTACTGATGTGGAGACATAACCAACTTTGTAATGCAAATTCAGTTATTCCCTTAAAGTTTCCTGGATAAATTGGATAAATTACGTGTATCCTTAATGTTTCCATAGCAGACTAATCTGTTTTTTTTTTTTTTTGGCTGTACCGCACGGCACGTGGGATCTTAGTTCCTCAACCAGGAATCGAACCTGTGCGCCCTGCAGTGGAAGCGCGGAGTCCTAACCACTGAACTGCCAGGGAAGTCCCCCAGACTAATCTATTTTTGATTATCATTCCTTTAGATGCCTGTTCTTTTTAGTGTACAGGTGACTTTTTTCCCTAATGAAAATTGTGTTTTCTTACAACAAAATCTCTGTGAAGTACATAACTGATTTTAAGCTGCTCTGGTTGAATATTAGTTTATTTTAGAACTTTCCATATGAGTTGAAATTATTTGAGAAATGCGAAAGCCACCTGAGGTGGTTGCTGCTTCTCTAAAATGGCCCCGGCATCCTGCCCCTTTGCAGTGCTCTTCCTCATTCTTAGGCTCTCTGTTTCACTGGCACTGGCATTCTGCCCCTTTGCAGTGTTCTTCCTAATTCTTAGGCTCTCTGTTTCACTGGCACCGGCATTCTGCCCCTTTGCAGGGTTCTTCCTAATTCTTAGGCTCTCTGTTTCACTGGCACCGGCATTCTGCCCCTTTGCAGGGTTCTTCCTAATTCTTAGGCTCTGTTTCACTGGCGAGTAAAGAGCCTTATTATTCATATAGGAAGTCAGGGGATGAAACATGCCTCTCCCTAACTTGAATATAGGGTTCTTAGGGCTCTCAGTACCTCCCCCCATGTTCGGCCGGAGCTCCGCGTGGACTCGGGGCATGAAGCCGATGCTTTGAGTTTAAATGGTCGATTTCCTGGTTTGACGTGTGTTTCGGATCCTCCCTCAGTGTCTGACTAACCTGAGTCTGTAACGCCAGGTGTGCGGTGTGAAGCCGCACCTGGACGGCCTGTCTGTCCCCCCCCCCCGCCTCCCACGCCCTGGGGGAGGGGCAGACCGGCTGCTGACCACCCTCGGGGGTGGTCCACGCACCCAGGGCCGAGCACTGGGTGTCGGCTGTGAGCCCAGGGCCCCCGCAGCCAGTTCTGGGCTTGCCTACTCTCCTCAGGGCTCTTCCGCGGGGTCAGGTCCCGCTGCTGTCACACGATGGAAGCAGAGTGTTTACTTCTGGTCTTCGAGTCAGGGGGCTGGTTGGAGTGGGGGGGTCTCTATTCTCGCCTGGCAGGGACGGTGCTGGGTGGGCTGTCGAGGGAGACAAGGGAGTGAAAGGCTTGGACCCTCCCCAGCCTCGTTCTCCCAGCCTGGGGACTGTGGGTGTTTCCAGGTGACCTCAGATGGTGATGCGAAACGTAAAGTCTAAAGGAAGGTGTTGCACAAATGAGGTGGCCCCCGCCCTCCGCCCCTGCCCCCCCCAACCGGGGAAAGGTGGACAGATGTCCGCACCTTTGACTAGCTGGAAAACGGTGTGTTTATCAGGGAAGACCTGTCTTCTGCAGGGCATCTTATGCTGTGAGCCTGGCCCCAGATTTCGTACAGTGAAGTCCTAGCCCCCAGAGCCTCAGAACCTGACCTAGTTTGGATGTGATTTGTACTGAGGTAGTAGGATGGGCCTAATCCGATACGACTGTGTCCTTGTAGGAGGGGACACTGGGACAGACACGCACACAGGGAGGCGGCAGAGGCAGAGGTGGGTGATGCTTCCACGAGCTAAGGACGCTGAGCCAGTCACCACAGAAGCTGACGGAGGCCAGGATGCATCCCCCGGCGGGGCCTTCGGAGGGAGTCCTGCCCGCACCTCAGCCTCGGTCGGGCTCTGGCCTCCAGTTGGGTGGCACTGAAGTTCTGTTGTTTTGTCTGCCCAGTCCGGTGGCCCCGGGAAACTTTGGGAGCAGCAAAGAGCTGGGGAATGAGTCTGGGGAGAGCAGTGCGTGGGGCCCAACTCGAGAAATGATTCGGGTGCTTGGGACCGCGAAGGGGGTTCTCATCACCTTGGGTCCCTCCCCCAAAGATACCTTCCTGGGGGCTGAGCTGGTCACAGGGCCTTCTCCCTCTGGAGCTGGCTTGGGCTGGAGTTTGGGAGTTTGTGGATGTCCAACTTCAGTCCTTACTGTTCTAGGGGTTTTGTTTGTGTAGGATGTTGTTGCTTTGTGTTTTTTTTTTTTTGCGGTACGCGGGCCTCTCACTGTTGTGGCCTCTCCCGTTGCGGAGCACAGGCTCCGGACGCGCAGCCTCAGCGGCCGTGGCTCACGGGCCCAGCCGCTCCGCGGCATGTGGGATCTTCCCGGACCGGGGCACGAACCCGCGTCCCCTGCATCAGCAGGCGGACTCCCAACCACTGCGCCACCAGGGAAGCCCTGTCACTTTGTTTTTAAAGGATGCTTCTTCAAGGGTGAGGGATGAAGGTGCCCCTGGGTTACTTGGCCTAGATGTTCTGATTTTCTGTTTGGGTGAGAAAGTCACTTCGACTGTGGATGGGTGTCCTCCTTTCTGGAATATTTGTTTGCTCGGAGGGTTGGCTGCGGCGTGTAGGATTCTGTTCAGAGCGCCACATGCCCGACGACAGGTGAGCCTCAAACTGGACGCTGGTTCAGGTGCCCACCGTCGAGTGCCCTGTGCCCGGTGGCCGCCCTCCGTGCACCCTCCTAACTCCCTCGGTGTGTGTGTCGACCGTGCGGGTAACCCTTCCGTTCTTGCCCCACAGAGTCTGTAGAAGAGACCACCCCAGGATCCCAGATGAACAGCCGGCGCGAAGATATGGAAATCGCGTCCCACTACCGGCATCTGCTCCACGAGCTCAACGAGCAGAGGCAGCACGGCGTCCTGTGCGACGTGTGCGTGGTGGTCGAGGGCAAGGTCTTCAAGGCCCACAAGAACGTCCTGCTCGGCAGCAGCCGCTACTTTAAGACGCTCTACTGCCAGGTGCAGAAGGCGTCCGACCAGGCCACGGTCACGCACCTGGACATCGTCACGGCCCAGGGCTTCAAGGCCATCATCGACTTCATGTACTCTGCCCACCTGGCCCTCACCAGCAGGAACGTCATCGAGGTGATGTCCGCGGCCAGCTTCCTGCAGATGACGGACATCGTGCAGGCCTGCCACGACTTCATCAAGGCCGCGCTGGACATCAGCATCAAGCCGGACGCCTCGGACGAGCTCTCGGAGTTCGAGGTGGGCGCCCCACCCAGCAGCGGCGCGGACGCCCTCATCTCCGCCGTCATGGCCGGGAGGAGCATTTCCCCGTGGCTGGCCCGCCGCACGAGCCCCGCCAACTCTTCTGGGGACTCGGCCATCGCCAGCTGCCACGAGGGCGGGAGCAGCTGCGGGAAGGAGGACCAGGAGCCCAAGGCCGACGGCCCCGCGGACCTGTCCTCCCAGCCGCTGTGGCCTGGCGACGCGGGCTACGGGCCCCTGCACATCAAGGAGGAGCGGCTCTCGCCGGCTCACTACGCGGGCAGCGAGCCGCCGTCCGCCGGGGATGGGGCCGCTCAGAACTCCTTCTCAGAGCAGGCGGCAGGGGACGGCTGGCAGCCCACGGGCCGGAGGAAGAATCGCAAGAACAAAGACACGGTCCGGCACATCACGCAGCAGGTGGAGGACGACAGCCGGGCCGGCTCCCCGCTGCCATCTTTCCTCCCGACGTCCGGGTGGCCCTTCAGCAGCCGAGACTCAAGTAAGCCTTTGGTTTGTTACAGGCCGGGCTCAGGCGCCCTGGGGCGTTTGTCGGTGGCCCCGGGGCCGCTCGTTTTGTCCATGCAGTGGCACCTTTCCAGGCTCACGCTGGTGGCTTCCCGCGGGTCACCCCCTTTCGTAGTAAATCGGTGTGAGCGCGGGGAAGGTGGCCAACGCGTCTCAGCGGGTGCGCCAGGGCCGCCGACACACCGAGGCTGCTGGGCTGGGGATTTTCTGGAGCTGGAAAGGCGGGGTGACACCCGGAAGGAGCCCCAGCGTGGGGTGTGGTGGAGCCTCTTGTAGGCACTGGGTGGCGTAACTTAATTTTTAAAGATTTAAACGTGACGGTGTTAAAAAGATAAAGAAGTGCACGAAGTGACGTGACTCGGGTAGAAGGGAAGGCCAGGCCAGGTGTGCGGGCTCCAGCCGTGGCCACTGTTGTCAACGTGGAAGAAACACCACGTGTGTGTGTTTCGTCCTGGGCACGTGAGGGCTCGTGGCCACAAGCTCCCCTCCCGATGAGGGGTATTTCCTCGTTGCCAACAAGTGCGGGTTCTGTGGTTCGCCCACAGGGCAGCCGGTGGGCGTTACCGCACAGGTGGGGAGCCCCTTCTGGGCCCCGAGTCCGTCAGCCGTGAGGGCTCTTAGCTTAGCTTTGTTGACGCTGGCCCTCACCCTCTGGAGGATGGTTTTATCTGTCTCCCAGGCTAGTAAACAAGTGAAATGTTTACTAGATGCCAGGTGCTCTTGCTGGCGCCGAGCATGTGATAATTACGGCTGCACCGAGCTTTCCCGAGTGACAGATGGGACCACGAGGGCTGCGTTTGGAGTGAGGAGGGGCTTTGGTGGGACGAGGTTGGTCCAGAGCAGGATGGAGGCTTCTCAGCAAGTGACCACATTGGGGAGGCCCCTCCAGGAAGGAGGTTAGAACCCAGTGGGGGCTCAGAGGTGGACAGAGGTGGAGAGAAGGCAGTGAACCGTGGGCACAAGCCCTGAAAGGTGTCACCAGTGCTAGGCCTGTGCTGGGGCTGGGAGGGTGACCCTGGGGCTCTTGATACACTAGCTTGATTACTGTGGTAAAACGTACGTATCATGAACTTCACCCCTTTAACCATTTTTAAGTGTATTGGCATTAAATACATTGCCACTATCCATCTCCAGAACTTTCTCATCACCCCCAGGAGACACTGTAGCCTTTCTTATTGGTTCTCATTCTCATTGCCCCTGTGCGTCCCCAGCCCCAAGCGCTGGGCCAGCCTCCTGCAGGTTCAGTCCAAGCGGGTTCCACCAGTGTCGCCCCCTCGGCAGGATGATTCTGTGTGAGGTGGAGTCCTTCGTGCTGTAGGACATCGGCAGTGCCCTGGCCTCCGCCCACTGCATGCCAGGAGCCGCCCACCCCTGGTCATGACGTTGCCAGTGTTCCTGATGGGAAGCCCCCCGCAGAACCGTTGAGTGTAACTGAACTAACTCAGAAGAAGGTTAAGTTTCTGAGATGATAGAAAGCCCACCTGTCTCCCTGCCAGCGGTCGGCACAGTGGTTGTCTGTGTCTGCACTCTCCGTGACGACTAAACGTCCCTTTAGCTCTGACTAAAGCCTGGAGAGCAGCGTCCACAGGGACTGACTTAAGGAACCTTCTGGGTGGGTCAGGGCCGCAGAGCCTTCCCGTCCTGTCCTACACCTGCTGCATCACGAGTCGTCCGGCGGGCCGCGGGGCTGGAGGCTCTAGATCGGAGAGCCCACCAGCACGTTAAAAACGAGGACGCTCCTTAAGCCTGTGGGTTTGATGTTTTAAATGCAGTTGTCGAGCAGAAGGTGTTTTTAGAATCCAACAAGTGATTTCTCCTGGTGTACTCTTGCTAATGTCTGAAATCCCTTGGGTTACCAAGGCAACTGCGAGATTTCCCCTGAGTTGCTAAGACAAGGACCCGAGGTGTGGGCTTGCGTGGGATGGCTCTGCCCGCCACAGTGGCCATTTACTCCTCTGCCCTGGCCCTGGGCTGGGGTTTGGAAGCATAAATTGTGATCCGCAGTGGAGGAGAGTTTGCTTTCCTTAAAGATTGATTACATCTTAGAGGAGAGTATTGTTTCCTTCTCATCCCGTTTATAGGAGAAAAGGCCCTTTTCCAAAGGAATGTGTCAGCCGGTTCCTGCCGATCATTCAGGGCGCTTGACGAAGATGCTCTGATGCCCAGCCCTGCAGCGGACCACCGCCCTGTCCCCTGCGTGTCCCCACCTCGGCGTCAGGGACTCTGGGGCCTGTTCGCATTTAAAAGTGATTCTTCCAAGCAGGCAGCCAAGTGCTTTCTAACCCAGTAGCTTCCAAGAAAACATCCGTTGAAATGTACTTCCGGGTTACAGCTGTGGGAAACGGCGTTTAAACGTGCAGGTGCGATGGACACAGGCCGGGCCCGTGGTAGCTGCCGGCTCCGGCCTCGGCCCCTTGTCTATGATCCCAAGACCGTGAGCCTCCAATGCGGTGGCTTGTACTTGTTCAGAAGCTGGTGTCAGGAGAGCCCAGGTGCCCCATCCCGACATCCCACACGTGTTCCGAAAAGGATCTGCAGAAATAAAGTTCTGAGCTAGAATAAAGCGTGTGGGTCTTGTGAAGGAACTGTTTATCCCTGAACCTCGGTAAGGGTGGACCCTGGCGTCCTGGGATTTTGAAGAGTACTTGGGGACCACAGAGCGGGTTCAGGGCGTGCAGGTGGCCTCCGGAGACTCTGGTGGGTGCTCTAAGCTTGCAGCTGCCGTCCTGCTGGGGCCAGGGCCCAGCCCTCCCCTGCCCAGGTCGGAGGGTCTCTTCCCTCGCAGCTCGATGCTGGGGCTGAAGCCAGGCCGGCAGCCGCTCCCTTGGCTGTACCCCCAGATGTTTTCCTTTCAGAAAGGATTGGAATTGCCTGGAATTCCTCTGGTCGACCTTGGGGCCGTGGTCAGGGGGCAGCTGCTGCCCTGACACCCGGCAGTGGTCTTCGCGGGGCGCTACGTCGGGAGGGAGCGCACCTGCTGCTGAGAACGGAGGTGCGCGAGGGGCCTCGTGCAGGCCCCGGGGGGCGGGATCTCTGGGGGCGGGGCCTGGGCGAGGGCGGGGCTCGGCCCTGACCGAGGCCGCACTTCCCAGTTACCACCTGGACTGGAGATCCTCGTCACTGTGGCTCTGCTGAGTGGCCAGCGGAGCTTCTTTTCTGATGAAATGGAAGTTCCTGGACTTTCTAGAAAATTCAGTTGCTGAAGACAGAGCCCCTGAGGTCTCTCATCATCTAGATGTGGGAGCCGAGGCTGGTCACCCGGGGCCACCCCCCGACCCCGCCCTGAGAGGGAGCTGGAGGGTCTGGGTCTGGGTGCGTCAGGACAAGGCGGGGCCCCTGGGAGGCGACAGGTGGGCGCGGCCCGCGGTCGCGCTCGGGACCCCCAAGGCTCCGCTCGCGACAGAGGGGTGGGGGTTGGCTGGGGCCCTGGTGCTGGCAGAGCCGGCTGGCAGCTTTTCGAGGGCTCATTTGCTCCGGGGTGCGTTTCTGCTCTTCCTGATCTCGCGGGCGCCCCCTGCTGACCTGACACAGAGGCCACCTGCCTTGGCTGCTTCCAGGCGGGTTCCCAGATGTGCCGCCACCTCGCTGGGTCCTGTTTTGATTTGAATTTGAGGGGTTTTGTCCTCTTCAACCAGGTGTGTGTTTTCTTCTGATGTTTGGACACTGTGACAGTGACGCCCCCAGGGTGCCGACCGGGGTGGGGACCGAAGCCCCACAGGCACCCACCTCCCAGGGACGAGGAGGCTCTGGCTGTGTTGAAGTGCCCGGGGAGATGCTCGTACATTTTGTATTTGCTGTATATACGTGTATTTATATACATACACTTAAAAGCACAGCTTGGGAGCTTACATTTAAATGGAGATTTTAAAAGGAGCTGTGAGTGTAATTTTTAACTGTTCATTTGAAAACTTTTATGCTGCTGCTTTTATCAAACTTTTAAAAGATGGAAGCAGACATACACATTTGACTCTTCTAAGTCAAATCCCAGATGTTCAGCCGGCAAGGGGGGCATGACCCACCCCCCAGACACCCCGACACCCATCCTGGGGACCACCTCCCCAGCTAGTGTGTCCTGACTCGGCCCCTGTGTGCTGGTTTCTCCCGGTCAGTCTGCTGTTGACGGAGCCCACGGGGGTGCCCGCCCCTTCCCCAGCCGTAGGCTCTGTCCTGACCTTGACGGGCCTGGCTGCCAGGACCCTCGGTGCATGCCTTCTGGTGCTGGTGGCATGTGTGTTTTTGGTGTAGACCTAGAGGTGTTTCTAGGGGCGTGTCTGTTTCCTGCTGCTATGACAAATCACCGCAGACTTAGTGGCTTGAAGCAGCCCAGCTGTATTATCTCTCGCCCAGATGTCGCCGGTCCGCAGGGCTGGATCCTTCTGGGGGCTCAGGGGAGAATCCCGGTCTTTTCCAGCTTCCAGAGACGCCACGTTCCTTGGACCGTGGCCCTGTGTCACTCGGACCTCAGCTCTGGTGCCGCATCCCCTGCGCTGGCTCTGGCCCTCATGCCTCCCTCTTCCTCTGAGATGGACCCTTGTGTGGACAGGGACCCCTGGACTGGCAGGGTGATCTCCCATCACACTTGCAAAGTCCCTTTTGCCACGTGAGGTGACATGTTCACAGAGATTAGGACCCAGACACATGGGGACCATCATGGGAACACGGATAATAACGAGGTGTTTTGGTGAAAACTGCCATTCCCTTTCCTATTGTTTTAAGTATGATATACATTCAATAAACTGCACAGGGCTTCCCTGGTGGCGCAGTGGTTAAGAACCCGCCTGCCAATGCAGGGGACACGGGTTCGAGCCCTGGTCCGGGAAGATCCCACATGACGCAGAGCAACTAAGCCCGTGCGTCACAACTACTGAGCCTGCGCTCTAGAGCCCGTGAGCCACAACTACTGAAGCCTGAGCGCCTAGAGCCCGTGCTCTGCAACAAGAGAAGCCACCGCAATGAGAAGCCCACGCACCGCGACGAAGAGGGGCCCCCGCTCGCCGCAACTAGAGAAAAGCCTGCGCACAGCAACACAGACCCAATGCAGCCTAAAATAAAATAAATAAATTTATTAAAAAAATAAACTAAACTGTACAGATTTCAAGTGTATGGTTTGAATAATTTATTGTCTCTCTCCCTGCCATTTTATTGGGGGAAATATTCACACTTACAGAAAAGTTGAAAAAACGAAAGTGAGCCTGCCTGTGCTGAGGTTCTCCACCTGCTCACGTCTTGCTGTGTTTACATGTTTATGCATCTGATCACCCAAACCCACCTCGTTCTCTGAATTTCAGAGGGCCGACACCAGCACCTCGTCCCGGCCCTCCGGCCAGCCTCTCACCAGAGCCCGCATTCCCCACACCGTACACGTGCCTTTGGATGACGGACGTCCCCTCAAGACATCCCCTCAGCCTCTGGACACCCCCCACCCCACCCCGCCTCCTGCCAGCCTGGGGGTCGCGAGGGAGGGCGTCACACAGGGTGTGCTGCGCGGCCCGCCTGTGTCCATCTTGAGATGATGAAGATTTGCAGTCACTTGTGAGAAGTGATGCAGCGAGAGCCCGTGCACCTGTTAGGTAGCTTCCCCCAACGCTGACGTGTCAGCGTCACGGCCAGGACACCAGCCTGGCCCCGCACAGTCACCACCAGGGGACCCCAGGCCGCTTCCCTCCACAGCCTCGGGAACTTCTCATCTGTCCCTGGCTGCGATTTCCAACACGCTCTCAGGGTTCGCTCAGGCTGCCACGTGCGTCCACCAATCATCCTTTCACTGCCAAGGTTATTCCGTTCTCTGCTGTAACGCCCCTGCTGATGGACGTTTGGGTTGTCTGGGTGATTTCTGGCAGTTATGATCAAGCTGCCGTGAACGTCCCAGGACGAGTATCTGTGTGATTTCTCTGCATTGCTCCCAGGACTGGGCTGCTGGGCCGTCGGGTAGGGTGCGTGCAAGAAACCAGGGGTGTGTGTGATGTACACTCGTGTCAGCGTCCCGCACACCGTGGATTGGTTTGTTTTTAAATCGTAGCGGTTCTGGAGGGCGTGGGGGCATCTCCTTACGGTTTTCTTTCTCTTTTTTTTAACATCTTTATTGGAGTATAATTGCTTTACAATGGTGTGCTAGTTTCTGCTGTACAACAAAGTGAATCAGACATATGCATACGAATATCCCCATTCCCCTCCCTCTTGCGTCTCCCTCCCACCCTCCCTATCCCACCCCTCTAGGTGGACACAGAGCGCCGAGCTGATCTCCCTGTGCTATGCAACTGCTTCCCACTAGCTCTCTATTTTACAGTTGGTAGTGTATATATGTCCATGCCACTCTCTCACTTCATCCCAGCTTACCCTTCCCCATCCCGTGTCCTCAAGTCCAGTCTCTACGTCTGCGTCTTTATTCCTGTCCTGCCCCTAGGTTCATTATGGTTTTCTGAGTGTCTTCTCGGGGGTTCGCCAGCCTCCCCTGTCTTCCTCTGAGCGGTCTCTGCTCAGGGCCGTGCATGGTGGCGGGTTTGAGAGCTGGGCCGGCCAGCACCCTGTGCTCGCCAGGTCCCGCTCTGACAACGAGCATTGTTTCCTAGTTGCCATTGACCCCTCTTCCTGGGGAAGCGTCTTTTGCTGAGTAGAGCGTCCTCCGAGTGTCCTGGTGGCAAGTCCTTCGTCAGGTGTGTGCTCTGAAAACACTCTCTCAGCCTTTGGCTCGTTTCTTCCTGTAACGGTGTCTTTTGAAGAGTGTACACATTTTAAATTTTCATGAAGGCCAGTATGTGAACTTTTTTCTTTTGTGGTTCATGCTATTTGGGTCTAATCCAAGGGACCTCTGCCTAAGGTCACAGAGATGTCTCCCGTGGTTCCCCTGGAGGATTGGGTGTGACTACAGGCCTGAGATGCGCGTTGATCTTTGCGTGTGGCAGGCGAGGGGTCCACCTTCATGGTCACCTTCTGCATGTGGTGTCCAGCTGTTCTGATACCACCTGCCCATGGAACTACCTTACTAACTGTGTATATTTTTTTAATTAAAGAGAATTTCTTCTATGAGGTGAAAACATTTTGGTAGTTAAAGAAAATGAGGTAACTTGATTTTAACTTGAATACAGAAGCACTTAAGAAATAATACACCTTAGACACATAAAGTAAGAAGGTAGATTTTGGACAAAGTGCATAATTACAGTTTTTTGAACTTTATTTTGCATTGTTTGTGAGATCTAGCGGAAGTTAGGACTAAGGTCTGGTTTGAGCTGTAACTCGGGAGGGTGGAGTCCCCCGGGGAGACAGCCTCGGCCCCGCAGTTTCCACTCTTCCGGAAGGTTCCGCTGTGTTGCTGTTTTCACATCTGTGTTCGCGGGGTGCCTGTTCCCTGGATGAGAGGCCGCGGGCTGGGCTGGGACATCTGCAGGAAGCCTCTCAAAGGCAGCTTGGGAGCGTATTTGAGAATCGTGAAGAGTGGAGATTTGGGGAAATCTTAGAAGCCGAGTGTCTGCTTTTGACCAGGCCCTCGTGGTGAGGCGGCCCCCGTCCCATCACCCCCGGCCCTGGGCTTGTTCCCTCCTCTGCTCCATCATCTGTTTATTCCCCACTTTGCAGCTCACACAGCGTCTTCTAGTTTAATTGTTTAGAAATTCTGCTTATTTTAATTATAATCTCTTTTCTGCTTTTCAGCTAAAGGTTGTAAGTGAGTGAAATTTTCAGAACGTTATCATGTATCACTTACGGGAAGAAGGACCCCCCCCAAACCCCTTTCTGCTCTAGAATCAATCTTTACATTTAGCACTTGGCCCTTTACAGTTAGATGTTGGTATTTTTCATCCTGGTTGCCTTGTTTATTACAAAGAGGTCAGCCTGGGGAAGAAGCCCTGAGCGCCTTTTCCCCTGCCCTGGGTGGTCGGTGGGGGGACATTTCCTGCCATCACACGCGTGTGTGAAATGGCTGCACACACTCTGTCCCTTGTCTTGGTGGCTGGTCTCCCCGTCCAGCCGCCGTGGTCTCTTCTGTACGAGGAAGCCCCCTGTGGCATCATCAGGTGACCCGGAAGGGGTCCACCGCCCCACAGCTAACAGTCGAGCCCATCACACCTCATCTGGCCCCTGGTTTGTCAGTTGTTGTTGTTGTTTTTTTTATAGTTGAATTGCTGGCCCAAAGGGTCTGCACATTTTTAAAAAATTTTTTATTATTTTTGGCTGCGTTGGGTTTTTGTTGCTGTGCGCGGGCTTTTCTCTAGTTGCGGCGAGCAGGGGCTCCTCCTCGTTGTGGTGCACAGGCTTCTCATTGCGGTGGCGTCTCTTGTTGCGGAGCACGGGCTCTAGGTGTGAGGCTTCAGCAGTTGTGGCACATGGACTCGGTAGTTGTGGCTCGCGGGCTCTAGAGCGCAGGCTCGCAGGCTCAGTAGTTGTGGCACACGGGCTTCGTTGCTCCGCGGCATGTGGAATCTTCCCGGACCAGGGCTCGAACCCGTGTCACCTGCATTGGCAGGCGGATTCTTAACCACTGCACCACCAGGGAAGTCCCTGTCAGTTTTTTAACCTCACTATTTAAGGTTTTTTCTAAGTCACCGAGTCTAAGTTCGTCACTGTTCAGAGGTAAAATGTTGGATGAGACGTTTTCAGGGTTGTCACTTGGTGGATGAGCTCTAGCAGCTGAAGGAAGGAGCCCCTGGGTCCTCGCTCAGGAGATGTCCCTGCCTGGAGGGGACTTGGGGACAGTCCTGTCACACACGGTGGCTGATGGCTCAGGCTGGAGGCCGTTCCTGAAGCTCAGGTCCGAGCCTGGCTTCCCACCTCTCCCGGCTCCAGCTGAGATCCACCTGAAAGCGGCACAAAATGAAGTCTGGGTTTAACCCGTGAATGTCAAGTTGCTAAAGGAAAGCCGCTGCTGCTAATGGGTAGGACAGCTGTACTGGCGCCACCCCCTGCCCCCACGGAGTGTTTGGAAAGGTTTTAGTTTTTTGATAACAATAATCTAGTAAGAGCCTATTTTGTGGCTTTATGTAACATCAAATTCTTTATCTATGAAAGGATTTGTTGCAATGTTAACTATTGCTTTCAACTCCCTGTTCTGTTTGTAGAATTTCATTTTTGACCTCATCGTCTTAATCCCTCCTTTTGAAGTCAGGCTGTGGTCTGCAAGGGCCTGGGAAGGACCCGCTCTCTCTCCTGGCGCCTGGCCGGTGCCCCCAGGCGCCACCCCTGCCCCCTGCCCCTCGCCAGGCTCCCAGCCTGTCTGCCCGGCAGGAGGCTCAGGACCTGGGAGGGCCCAGGGTCGGCCTCACACCCTCTCCCTTCTGGGCACTTCCCTCCGCTTTCTCATTTGAACAAGAAATTCTGTGGAAACTGGGTCTCCCTGCACCTCCAAAGTGGATGCCAGAGCGAGTGCAGGAGCCCACCCGGCCAGCGTGGGGCGCCCTAGGCCCATCAAGATGACGCCGGAGAGTCAAGTCCCCTTAGCCCTTCTGGCCTCCTTCACAGCTCTCATCTTCAGAATGACCAGTTCCTTCCAAGCTCCGTTTGACTGGTATCATCCCTATACTGGGAGACGTCCCAAGTGCTGTTTCCAGAATTGGGGGCTTCAATTTCGACCTGGGTGCTCAGCCGACAGACCGCAAGGCTTGGGAGATGGAGGGTGCACTCAGGCGCTGAGAGCATGTCCGCGTGTCCTATCACGAGCTGCTCGGGGCTGTGCAGCTGGCTCTCCACTGGACCCGCGAGGGCTCTAGGTTAGGACACTGAGTGACCGCAGGCGTGTCTGGTCTTGATTCCCTGGACGGTGGTACCTTTCCTGAGTCATAAATATTCATGTGGGAATTTTTCAGTCGACGGCTTTCATTCCCTTCACTGTCACCCTACATCTCGTGGACCCTCACCGCTCACCCACGAGCATCTTCAGAGCGTCGACCCATGAAGTGTGTCTGTGGCTCGTGCTTGCCGGTCCCCCCCACCCCTCGTTTCACGGCAGTTAGCAGCCGGTTCACCGTTTCATGGCAGTTCTCAGTAACAGACCCCAGACATCCTTCTTCGAAACCCAACTTTTAGCTTTTCACATGTGGTTGGAATCTTTCAGCTAATCTTGATTTCTTTTACACGCTTTTGAACTTAAACTGTTAATATAATTTCATTAAAATTTTGGTTTTGAAATCTGGTGTTTTTTAGTTTTCAGTCTGTTATGGGCTGAATGTTTGTGTCCCCTAAATTCATATGTTGAATCCCTAACCCTGGTGTGGCTGTATTTGGAGATGGGGCCGGTGAGAAAGTCATCAGGATAAACGGAGGCCCTCGGCATCTGCGTCGCATCAGAGCCTGCCCTCCGTCTGCCCACCCACCGAGGTGAGGACAGCGGGGAGGTGGCCGTCTGCAAGCCAGGAAGCAGCCTCTGCCAGGAACAGGGCCCTGCTGGACCCAGATCCTGGCCTTTCCAGCCCCGGAACTGAGAACCGCTTAAGTCTTACCGGAGCCCGTGCAGACAGAGGCAAAGCCTTCATCTCAGTTTGATTTAATCCCTACACTTAGGGGCTAGAAATGCAAAGTCAGTGCTGATATAGCATTTAAGAATTGGCAGGAAAATATGAAAAGCTTATAGTTTGAAAAAAAGAAAGTATCCTTCCGGAGCTTCGGTCAGCAGTAGCCTGACGCTACACCTCGACGGTGTCCTTAGTGTCTCGTATCCTTGGGGAGAGGTTAGACCCATCCAGGTGGTGGCACCCAGGGTGTGCTGCCCTGTGGGATGTGATGCCCCTGGTCGGGGCCCCTGTGATCTCTCAGCCTGTTCCCCGGGGCCCTAGTGCCCCCAGTGCGCTCGACACCTGAGGGGCTCTGCTGAGGTGGGCCCACCCCACACCCCAAAACCCAGTTCCTATGCACCTTGCGTGGACAAATGTGCCCTTCCAGTTCGGGAGTGTCTGCAAACATCGGTCAGTGGCCATGTGTCCCCAGGGTGCCTGGGGCCCTGGCTCCTGGCTCCACCTACCCTGGCTCTTTGGTTCTGATCCTGACTCCTGTCCAAGGACCACAGTCAGAAATCCAGTCTCTTGCAATTATCGAACTGTTGTGTGAAAGCTGTCTGAGGCATTTTGGGTGAGTCTGGTGGGTTGGCTGATGGTGGCTCTTGCCTCCGTGCCCTCTGGTTCTGCAGCTTCGAGTAATTTCCTCCAACACGAAGGCGCACCATGAAGCAGGCTGGGTCTGAGTTTTCTCGTGCACCCATCAAGGCGGCTAAGGAGTGGCCTCGTCACGGAAGTCGCTCTGCCCTCTGGGGGCCGTCATGGGGCAGGCTGGCTGAGCCCCTTCAGGACAGAGGGGACCCTCTGTCCTCCCGCGTCTCCTGGGGAGGACCACCGGGCTCTCGCCCTCTTCATGTTCGGTTCAGCTTTCTGGAGCCTCCTGTGTCTTTGCCTCGGCGCTCAGCACCACCCTGGCGTGCAGGTCTCTGCGGGGAGCTCGTGCGCCCCCAGGCCCCCGCCGTCCTTGCCTTGCACACCTGGCTCCGTGGACCGGGTCCTGCGCTTTGTGAGCGGGCGGTCCACCCACCGCCCTCCGCTCACCTCCAAGCATGTGTTTGTGGGAGGAGCCATAGAACCATCACATGGGGCCCCCTGTGGTGCCGCCTGGCACCTGCTGGCCCCACTTCCCGGGTGCACGAGGCTGTGTCCGGTCCTGATGCTCAGGCTGGTTCGGGGTCTCTCTGATTTCCGCAGCCTTGGGCCCTGCTTCCCTGGGTTCTGAGGAGGGACCTGTCGTTTCCGGGACCGGCTCACGGGCCCGTCCCACATTTGAGGCTGCCCAGCTTCCCCCCACCACCAGTGCCCCTGCTGCCCCCCTCCCAAGACAGCCTGGGGGTGGGAGGAGAAGGGGGGCCCATCCCTTTTCCCCCGCCTGCCTTCCCCTCCTCTCGGGAATGGTCTTGCTTTCCCATTTCTGTTTCGATTTCTCGAGTCACCACTTGTTTCCAGGGGGGCCCTGGCCAGGCAGCAGCTCTCCCTGGGGTCCGTCTGGCGCCGGCCCGTTCTGGGGGCACCTCCGTGGCCCAGATGGTACGGGAGGCTCCTGGTCCTGCGTATGCGGCCCTGAGCTAGAGGTTGTCACAAATCCTCTTGTTAGTAGCAGCTTTCTTGAGATGTAATTCACACTGCTGACAACTCACCCATTTAAAGTGTGTGATTCGCTGGGTTCTAGTCTATTCACAGGGCTGGGTAGCCGTCACCACAGTCGACTTTAGAACATGTTCATCGCCCCAGAAGGAAACCTGCACCCTTAACAGTCACCCCAAGACCCGCCCCCTCCATCTCCCCCGGCCCTTGGCAGCTCCCAGTCTCCTTCTGTCCCCGTGGATTTGCCTTTTCTAGGTATTTCACGTGAGTGCACTCGGACAGTATTTGTCCCTTTCACCGGGCGTAACGTGTCCGAGGTCCATCCGCATCGTAGGCTGCACCGGTGTGTCATTCCTTTTTACGGCTGAATCATATTCCTTTGTGTTTATCCTTCATCGGCAGGTGGGCGTTTGGGCTGCTCCACTTCTTTTTGTTTTAATTTTTTTTTTAACCAAACCCAGTTTCCATTTATTTATTTATTTTATTTTTTATTGTTTTATTTTTTGTGGTACGCGGGCCTCTCACTGTTGTGGCCTCTCCCGTTGTGGAGCACAGGCTCCGGACGCGCAGGCTCAGTGGCCATGGCTCACGGGCCCAGCGGCTCCGCGGCATGTGGGATCTTCCCCGACCGGGGCACGAACCCGTGTCCCCTGCATCGACAGGCAGACTCTCAACCACTGCGCCACCAGGGACGCCCTGCTCCACTTCTGACCGTCAAAGGTGCTGTTGCTCTGAGCGTGGACGCGGGTCTTACCCCTCTTGGACGTCCTCCCACCAGTGGAAATGCCGGGCCACGTGGCAACTTGGTGTCCACCTTCTGAGGACCCGCTAAGCTCTTGCACCGCGGCCGCATCATTTTGCGTCTTTACCAGCAGCCTGGGGGGCTGCAGGGTCCCACGTCCCGTTGGCACTTGTGGGTGGCAGCCGTCGCAGAGGGCGTGGGAACGGTGTCCTGGCGCTGAGCTGCGTTTCCCTGGTGACGAACGGCGCCGAGCACTGCTCGCTGGTCGTTTGTGTGTCCTCTTCGGGAAAATATCAGTTCATGTCCTTTGCCTACTTTTAAGCTGGGGTGTTTGTCTTTTTATGGAGCAGTAAAGTCCTCTGTAGTGTCTAGACGGGCTCTCGTGTCAGGCGTACGGTTTGCAGATGTTCTCTCCCACGCATCCTCTCACTGTGTTGATGGTGTCCTTTGAGGCCTTCAGGGGTTTAGTGTTTGACGAAGTCCAGTTTAGTCTGTTTCAGTGCTTGTGCTTTTGGTGTCACAGCTGAGAACCCGTGGCCCAGCCTGAGGCCGCGGAGCTTTTCTAAGAGTTGTGTAGTTTGGGCTTTTTGATCCATTTTGAGTGTTGCCCCTTCTCTGAGGGATGAAAATACCCAGATGTTCAGCCCCGGAGCAGACCCGCTGTCCTGGGTGGGCGCCCATTCCGCCCACCCCACCCCCGGGTTCTGGGTTGAGCCCCACGCGAGGTCTTGGCTGTGATGTCACCACTGTCCTGGGACTTCGTGTCAGGCCGGGATCGGGCTTGAGGCCAGGCCGCTGGGGTTCAGGACACTCGTGGCTCCGGCTTCTCCTAAACTTGCCTGCTTGCTGTTCGGAGGGTCCTGAGTCGCGGGCAAGGTCTCTAACGTGTGTTTCCCTCCCCAGACGCGGACTTGACCGTCGCTGAAGCCAGCAGCTCGGACAGCCGCGGGGAGAGGCCTGAGCTCTACGCGCATGTGGACGAGGGGCTCCTGGGAGGAGAAGGCAGCTACCTGGGAGCCCCCCTCACCCCGGAGAAGGACGACACGCTGCACCAGGCCACCGCGGTGGCCAACCTGCGGGCGGCGCTTATGAGTAAGAACAGCTTGCTGGCCCTCAAGGCCGACGTGCTGGCGGACGACAGCTCCCTGCTACTGGAGTACCTGCCCAAGGGCACCCACTCCCTGTCCCGTAAGTGCCGCGCGGGCGCGCAGTGTGGGCGGGAGTGACGCGCCTCAGCCCGCGACGGGACGTGCTGAGGGTGTGTGTGTGTGGGTCGTGGCAGTCGAGGGGCCTTCGGAGAGGAGGCAGCGCTGTCGGGGCACCGGGAGGGAAGCGGCCGAGTGCCTGTGCGAACGTTCATACTTGAAATCGAGGCATCTAACCCTAAACCCTGAGCCGGCTGACAAGTGCTGGGCTGTGCGGGCCTGGGACAGGGACCCCTGCGCTGGGGAGGCCTTGGGACGTGACGGGCTCGGGCTCCCTCTGCTGGCCTCGCCCCCTGCCTGTGCCGACTCATCCTGCCTGGGGAGTGTGGCCAGGCTGCAGATCCTCGCTTTCTAGCAGACAGTGCTGCTGGCACGTGAGATTTAAAAAGGATTTGGGTGTTGTGTTTACACCTTGAGTGTCTTCAGCTAGATTCCAGTTGCTCACAAGCAAATAACAGAGTAACCTAAGGAGCGGATGAGGTACAGCGGTGCTGGCCGGGGATTCCCCGGACGCCGGCCTGGGAGGGTGCCACGCCCCCTCGGCTCGGGTGCTCTGACATCATCCATCCTGGGTGCCCGGGTCCTGGGTGTCTGGGGCAGTGTGACCCTGTCTCCGGCGTCCCGAGAGAAACGCTCTGTTGGGTTGGTGTCTGTGAGGGAGAGTCGGGTGTGGCCCTGTTTTCCTCTTCGGGGCAGAGTGACACACCCCAAAACAGGCGGCTCTGAGTGCAGAGGGCGTGGGAAGGGCCCTGTCCCAGGGCCCTGCGGTCCAAGCGTGTATGGCTGGCGGGGCTGTGTGTGGGTCCCTGAGCACTGCTGAAGGAAGCAGGGGGAAAACTGCAGCCAGTGTTGGGGGTCTGGGGAGCGTGTCTTTAATTTTTACTCTAATCTTAAAAACAATATTTTCACGAGCACTAAAATATCCTAAGGATTCGTGATGAAAATTGCTTGTGGCTAATAAAGTCTGACCGTGGAGAATAGCATCACGTTCTCTTTATTTATTGTGCCAAGTCCGAGGCAGGTGGGACGCCAGGGCGGTTGTAGGACTTGGCTGTGAAGTCAGATCCAGGGGTGCATCCCCCGAGGCTGTTGGACACACTTTAGAAAATCCGTTTAGGCCTCATTTTTTGCATCTGAGAAATGGGAATGGCAATAGTCACACAGTTGTTGTGAACGTGAAACGCGGGACACGTAAGCAAAGTGTGTTTGATAAACGCTCCACATTAGTCCATCCCGCTCAGCTCAAACCCTGAACTTGCCAGCAGAAACTGTTGGGTTTGTGATGATCTGATAGCTTGAGGAGGTGGTGCTGGGGTATCTGCAGTATCTGGGGTTTAGAATCGGGGAGTCCGCAGGTGAACGTCCTGCTGAGGGGCCGGCTGGGCAGCTTCACAGACGTCGTGGAAGGAGCAGGCTGGGTGTGTAACTGCAGCGCTGGACACTTGTTCTGGCTCTTTCTGGATGCTCCCAGTTGGTGGGAGTGAACCCCACGTGTCAGAGGCCCCGCGAGGCGCAGCAGCTCCTCCGTGGCTGAACCGCGTTGTCACGAGGGGGACGGTTTCTCGGTGTTTCTCCTCCTGTCCCTGCGTCTGGCAGCCTTCTCCTCCGGGGTGGGCCTGTTCCCCAGGCCTTTGGTGCTCTGTGCAGAGCTGTGCTAGGGATGGGGCCAGGGGTCCGGGTGGCCCGAAAGCACCGGTTGCACCCGCATTTGGTCAGGCCGTTAGCCGTGAGCCAGGGGTCTGAGTGTGGGGCTCCGGGACGAGTGAGGCACAGGGAGAGATGCTCTCCACTTCCAGGGCCCCCCGTCCTCCGGCCCTGTCCCTGCAGAGGCCCAGACCCGGCCTGGCAGCAGGTGGGGTAGCTGGGCGGAGTCAGAGGGCAAGCGGTGACCCTGTCGGGTGGTCTGTTCCCAGTGGACACGCAGTCGGGCAGCCGCAGCGCCCCGGGCACGTCCCCAGGCCCCGTGCGCGCACATGCCCCCCTTCGCAGTTCGCAGGGAGCTGGGCGCGGGGGAGTAAAACCCCATCCGCTCTATTTTTAGTATGTCTGTGACTAACCCGGGGTGAAGTCGACTAGTGGGTTTTGATATTTTGTTATTTCTATTATGTTTTAACCTCTTTGCTGTAAATACTCTAAATTTCCCACTTTTTTCGTTAGCTCTGCCCTTACGAGAGGGTTGAGAAGTTGGCGGCTGGGAGCTGGTGACTTGGGCCGTGTCCAGGGGGCCAGGCGTGGGCTCCCATGTTCCCTCAGGCAGAGAGGCTGAAGGGCTTGCTGGAGGAATGGGTTACTTTAGAACATTCTTTTCTGACATCCTAAGGAAAATCTGCCTGTTCTGGGCATGCACTGAAATGAGGAGCAGAAATATGCAGAGAAGAACTTATTTTCCAAGACTGTGCGGTCACCTCCCTGTGGCAGGTGTTCCGTCCCCGGCGGGCAGGTGGGCAGGGGCGGTGGGCTGCCTTCCTGTGTTGAGCCGGGGCTGGGTGGCCCCTGCGGAGCGCCCGTGGGCGCATCTGCTCCGTGCCGTTCAGTTCACAGGCGCCGGCTTCTGTGCACGGATGCGACAAAGCATCAGGCCCCCCAGAGCCCCTGCATTCACCCGCTGCCACCGCTGTGCTTCCAGACGGGCCACGGTTTCCGTTCAGTTGCAGACGTTGTCAGGGGTCGCCCGACGGGAACGTGCGGATGGGGAGGCCCCTCCTGGGTGCCGCCCACCCCTCCTGGGTGCCGCCCAGTGGCGACTTGATCCCTGAGCCCAGGCGACCCCCAGTCCGGGGAGCACAGGGGACCTAAAAACAACATTCGAAGGAGAAAACTGGATTCACACTGGGCACTACTGATGGCAAAGCAGTGGCACCGCCCCCCGGGCTCCAGTATGGAGACACCCCCAAGCTCGGTGGGTGTAGGGCCTGGCGCACTTCCTCTGGGGAGGCCCGGAAGGGAGATGGGAGCCCTGCGCTGCTGTGTTGGGGGTCCCTCGCCCCTGGTCCTGTTCGAGGGCGTTGGGGGGGCTATTTCCTGGCTCCGGCCCCCAGGCTTCTCAGGTTGTTAACAAGGTTTTTCCAGGGCTGAGCCTTTCGTTTTGTGATATTGGGGGGCCCGTAGGACTGACGTCCCAGTAGCCATGACTCGTGGTTGGAGGAACAGGGGGAGGGCACGTCCCCGTCGTGATGTCTGACGGTGGCAGCTGTGTGGTGTGGGGTGTGCTGAGTGGGGCTCTTGGCCCTGCTGGGTCGTCCTGGTCTTGAGGTGGCGAGCCCTGCAGTGCGTCAGTGTGGCCTGCCGGGCATGCAGTGTTGCAGAAGAAAGGGGTGGTGGTCGCAGATGTTCAAATTAAATGCAGCAAATTCGCAGGCTGTGCAGAGCCGTAACCGATGGTCCTTTCTGGAAGGTTCTGGAGCCTCCGAGAAAAACCGAGTTTCCTTGCTTTCCCAAGTCTGATAGCGTTTGGCTTGGCAATTAAGTTCCACAGATGGTTTCATTGCTGGATCATCACTGTTTAACTGATTTTTCCATAAGAGGACTTTTGTACTTTTTGTTTTGATTCGGTTTAAGTTGATTCTTTTGCTCTTATTACGTTTGCAACAGGCGGCTGGCATCCCACCGGTTAAAAGTCACTGTTCACTGAATAGAAACCGTGACCAGCATGTTCACGGCACACAAATGTAGCTATTTCCCTGAGCTGTGTTTGTGGGTGTGTGTTGATCCGGGAGGGACCTTGAAAAATGCTGAGAGAACATGAGTAACTTTGATTTCACGGGAATGAAGTGGAGATGAAGCAGCCGCCCTGGGTATTGGGGGCTGAGTGCCTGAGGGGCGGCGCCGTCCCCAAACTCCCAGAAACCCCGACTGTCCTGCGCACGTCGCCGCCACGGCTCCGGCAGCAGCAGTCGAGGATTCCTCCTGACGGCGATGGGCAGGGCTGCCCTGTCTGGCTGGAAGGATGTGCTGCTACGGAGGAGAGCTCAGACCTGGGGTGGTGGCGGGCGGGGTCTGCCCTGGACCGGGGGGCCACAAGCCACGGGCTTCCCCCGCCCAGCTTTTCTCCGGGGACGCCCCCGACATCTATCGGGGGACAGTGGCAGCTGAGTTCGTTCTGACTGTGGCTGAAAGAGTATTTCCTTCTGGTGTTTAAAATGATCAAGGACTTTACTTGAGTCTGGCTTGATACTGGAATCTTAAGCAGTCTCTTATGAAAGGGCATTTGATGGAAGTATTACCACCCTTTTAGGTAAATAGTCAGGCCGACACACCATGAAGGACTTTCCAGAAGATCCTTCCTCAAGCACAGGTGAGCGTGTGCCATGTCCACGCCACGGGTTCTGACTTTCTGTGCAGACACCCCATTGTAATCACGTTGCTTCTGGGAGAGAGATCCCGCCCCAGACAAGTCACGTGTGGACACCCTGGCGCTTGGGAGTGGCGAGCTGATAGAAGCCCCCAAACGCCCTCGCCCAGCGAGATCCGGGCCTCGCCACATGGCAGCGCACGGCTCACCGCAGGATAGCCAAGGATGGTGCTTCCTGAACTCTCTACAGCCCGCCAGCTGGTGTCCGTTCACGTGGGTGAGACTCGTTTCCTGTGTCCCCAGGGCCTGGCGCCAACCCGAGTCACCTCCCTCCAGCCCCTCCACCCTCCTGCACTCAGAGCCCGGGATGCCCGCTCTGGGGACCGGCCAGACGGAGCCCAGGGAGCCGGCCACCTCCCCAGCCCAGGTAAGACGGGAGGGCAGCCAGCCACGTCGGGGCAGCCCCGGCCAGACGCCCGTCCACCACGCATGTCCTTGCGGGCATGGCGCCCCAGAACCCACGTGCTCAGCATGTCCTGGGCGAGCCTGTGAAGCTGTGACTGCTTTCCCGTCCACCCTCTGCTCCACAATCCCCTCGGCCCCATGTCACTCAAAGTGACACAGGTGTCAGCTTTGCAGTAATAGTTGCAACATGTTGTATGAAGTTAAATCCGTTTTGATATTTAAATTAAAATAGTTTTTGGAGGCATTTCCCCCCCTAATATACAGACTCATACAGCAGCAGGTTAAAAACCCAGTTCCTCAAACTGAGCAGTGCCGGCCCGTCTCCACCAGGTTTTGCCCCGGTGCCGATGGCTGCGTGTTTGTCCCGAGGCGTCTGAGATCCACTTCCTGTGCCTCAGGTCACAGCTGGTTATTTAAAGACAGGTCTGTTAGGTTCCATTGTTTCCCTGAAGGAAAAAATATTTAAGGAGGGAGAGCTTGAGCACATATTTTGTAATTTGAAATAAACCAAATGCTATTCCCCATGCGTTTGAAAACAGGATGGTTTTGGTGGGAGGGGCAGGCGTTCAGTTGACGTGGATTTTTCGCGCGTCCGTTCATCAAGAATTAACTGCAGCTTCCTTTCCAGACGCGTGGCGGTTTCCGTGTGGTGACTGGACGGGGACACGGTGAGTAGGGGGTGACGCGCGTCTGCACTCCAATCTTCCCGATTCCATCGCGTCCCGACGGCCTGTAACTCATCTGTCTCTCCTTCTAGGTCGACGTCCCTCGGACCGGGAGGCCTGGGCCGAGGGACGGGCCCCTCCGGAGGTGGCTCCAGCAGGTGCCTGGGGTTTCCACGGGGTCTGCCGGCCCGGCCAGGATGACCAGGGTCTCCTTCTGGCTCATTGTGTGGCCAGGAGCCCTTTCACGGCCTCGATGGACTTGCCCAGGGCTCCACCCTGAAGTCAGCTAAGGAACCCCAAGGAGACGGACGCCTCCACTGCGGACAATGGTTTTGAGGCGGCCAGGCTGGAACAGGCGCTTGGCACTTGGGGGCGGACATTTGCATGGGCCTCTCTGCCACGGGCAGCCTGGCGTCGGGTCCAGGTGGCCAGCAGGTGATGGCAGAGCTGGCACCAGGCGTCGGTGTGAGCCTTTAAAACGGTCACTTCCCAAATCCTTCACCAGGCCTGGTGAAGGCCTTTCAGTGCCCAGTAGTGGGCAGGTAGGACAGGTGTACCTCCAGCCTCCAGGCAGTGGGGATTGTGTCAGATCTTGGAACAAAATGTCTCTGAGCCCGTTACTTTCCAGAAAGATGTGAGGATGAAGCCCAGTCTCCACGACCTCGGAGTACCCTGCCTGCCACATGTGAGGGAGACAGAGTTACCAAACTGGCTTCTTCTCAGAAAAAGCACGTTGTCCTTGCTGGTGTCCAGCTGCCCTGGACACGTTGGGTCCATGTCTGCGGGTGGCTGAGGATGCAGGGACTCTAGGACCCTTGGCCAAGCAGCAGGTGGGCTTAGGAAGGAAGCAGGCGGCCCATTCCAGGTTCCGAATTCCTGGAGTTGCCAGGCCCATTCCCACCCCCTGTGGCCGTGGCCATGGTCAGGACGTGGTCCACGTGCAGCTCAGGCTGCCCACCTGCCCCAGTCACTCCAGTCTTTATAATCATTAGATGAGTTCTGAAGATGGAGAAAAGTTGGGCTTTGAGAGAGGCCCAGGATGTTTGTTGCCAAGGTGACCTCACCGGAGCAGTGTCCCTGGGAGTTCAAAGGCCTGTCGTTGGTGTCACTCCTTCTGAGAGGGTTTATTAAGTGCCTGTTTGCACATAAACAACATTTCTGAGAAAAGGAAGTTTTCCTTTCCTTTTTTGCTGGTCACGGTGGGATTTTTGGCTGTTAGGTCGCAGAGATTGTGTGTCCAGATGGGGTTACGCTGTCGTAGAATGCACGTGTGCACCACCCACGTTGGGCCCTGGGTTACCTGCGCCCCCGGGGATGCGACCCTGTGGCTGCTTCCCTGTTACTTGCTCGCTTGTGGGACTTTTCCCTGCGTGGATGGAGCGTGACCTGCGCCTGCAAGGAAGCCTGCCCTGTGGAGAGGCCCCGCACTGTTGTGCAAAAAGGCTTTGTTAATTTTTTTAAATAATGAAGAAATTTCAGAAAGTTTCCGTTGTACCTAAAAGAAATAGGTTTGTTCATTGAGGCAGTATTTACAATATCCAAGGTATGGAAACAACCTGAGTGTCCATCAGTGGACGAATGGATAAAGAAAATTCAGTGTGTATACACACACATACACACACACACACACACACGTGGGATATTACTCAGCCATAAAAAAGAATGAAATAATGACACTTGCAGCAACATGGATGGATCTAGAGCTTATCATACTAAGTGAAATAAGTCAGACAGAGAAAGACAAATACTGTATGATTTCGCTTACATATGGAATCTAAAAACAAAACCAGACAAACAAAAAGGACAAACAAACCCATAGATACAGAGAACAAACAGTTTGGTGATTTCCGGGGGTGGGGGGGGTGGGAGAAATGAATGAACTGTTTTGGTGCATTTTTTAGTTTACATGAGTTGAATTTCTTTTTCAGATAGAGAAAGAGAGATAATACCTCTTCTTTTAAAAAAGATGTATAGATGGTAAAGTGATGGGAACATAGGAAACATTTTAAGATAGACGGCCCCTGAGCTTGTTCTTAGTTCTAATATTATTTCCCTTAAAACAGTACTGTCATCCAACATAAGAAATTTTAAGCAAGTTCATTTAGGTATTCCATTGCTTACATTTTATTGAATTTCTCATTGAAATATCTTGGCTCAGGAATTGATTTCAAAGAGTTTTAAAAAATTTATTAATATGTAATGTTAATCTTTCTTGAATACAAAGGATTGCAATAATAAAAGGTTGGTAATTTAGGTCTCTTTACTGCCACAAAACTTGCTCCATGTCTACAAGTTTACTGTGGGCTTCCTGGCCTATTACCACTTTCACAAAATGTGACTGGGTGACCTCACAAACTCGGGTACCAACCATGTGTTGTAGGGTGTGTGTGCATGTGTGTGTGTATGTGTGTAGAAATGGGGACTCCTACTTGATTGGGGATACTAACTTACTGTTTAGACTGCATTTAAAATATTTAAGAATCCAGTCTGGATCATTGTCAGTTTGGTGGTTGCACATAACTCAGGAGCTAAGAAAAGGCACTAATTTATTTTAAAGAAAGAATTCTGAAATAAAATTTGAATTTCCAGTTTCAACCATGACTAGCTTGTATTGGGCTTACCCTCCAGGCAAAAACTACCTGAAAAGCTGGCCTCCCAACACCACGCACACATATACATGCATACACACACTTACATACACATATACACAAATATAGACACACATATAGACACACACACACACACATCCTGGGGAGCAATCAGTGCAGGTGGGACTTGAAGGTTGCAGTCCTTGAGGGAAGGAAGAATCTGTAAAAAAGAGTCCAGCGAACCTGCTGGAACTGAAAATACAATGTGTGAGGCTGGGATCCATTAAGTAGTTTACAGCAGTCTGGGTACCACCTGAGACAGGACGAGGAGACTGGAAGACAGAGCGATGGAGAGGATCCAGGCTGAAGCTTAGGAAAGAAAAGCATGGGGACAAGCAAAGACACACAGAGGAGCAGTGAAAATGTCTAATACATGTGTAATTGGGGTCCAGAGGAGAGAGGAGAGAAAATGGAGCAGAAGCAGTACCCGAAGAGACAATAGCAGAGAATGTTCAAAAACTGATGAAAGATATCAATCCACAGATTCAAGAAGCTCAGCAAACCCAAAGCAGGATGAACACTAAAATAAAACAACCACCAAAAAACAAAACTGGGCATGTTGTAGTCAAACTACTGAAAACCAAAGACAAAAATAAAAATCTTGGTCTTCCCTGGTGGCGCAGTGGTTAAGAATCCACCTGCCAATGCAGGGAACACGGGTTCGAGCCCTGGTCTGGGAAGATCCCACATGCCACGGAGCAACTAAGCCCATGCGCCACAACTACTGAAGCCCGTGCACCTAGAGCCCATGCTCTGCAACAGGAGAAGCCACTACAATGAGAAGCCCGCGCACCGCATCGAAAAGTAGCACCCGCTCGCCACAACTAGAGGAAGCCCGTGCACAGCAGCAAAGACCCAACACAGCCAAAAATAAATAAATATTAAAAAATATAAAGGTTTTTAAAAAAAAAAAAATCTTAAAAGCAGCCAGAGGAAAAAGACATTAAGAGGAACAACATCGAGATTGACATCTGACTTTTCAATGGAAACGATGGCGCTAGTCTCTGAGGTGCTGCAGAAATGCCGAGACCAGTATTCTATACCCAGCAAAAGTATCCCCCAGAGACCAAGAAAAGAAAACCGAGGGGATTCATTGCCGGCTGACAAGAAGTACTAAAAACCAGCCCTCTTTAGAAAGATCTGAATCATTTAAGGCAATATTTACGGCTCCTTGTGGGTTTTTTGACTCAAATAGGAGCATAACGCATGACACAAACAGCACAAAGGGTGGGGGGGGGCGGGGGCGACGAGCTTGGCCGTTGGATGAGTCTTGCCTTTTCTACAAAGTTGCAATGAATAATGGCGAGAATCATCACGTACAGCTCAAAGGCTTATGAAGAGAAAACTGGGATAATACTTGATTAATATGAAAGCAACAAGCAAGGAAGTTTAAAGGAACAAAACCATAAAAGGACAGAATAGAACACACATAGGGAGATGGTAGACGTCACCCAACTCTACTAATAGCCCGTTATTACCAATGGACTGAACCCTGCAGGAAAAAGAAAAGATTATCAGCTTGCTTTTTAAAGGAAATTTGTTGTTTGTAGATAACATGCTTTGTAGATAAGAGCACAGAAAGGTTTCAAGCAAAAAGATAAAAAAGAGAAACCAAGGAAACACCAGCCTAAAGAGGCTTATTGATGTCAGCAGCAAAGTAAACTGGGAGGGGTGTTGCTCTAAGGCCACTACACAATGACAAGAGAGTCAGTTCAGTGGGAAACGCAGATCCTGAAATGCATAGGCTTGCTTTTTAAATATATGGAGTGAAAGTTGACAGCACTCAAAGGAGAAAGAAACAAGTCCACAATTAGCGTTGAGGACTTTTAACAGATTTCCTCAGTAATTGATAGATCAGCATACGAAATGTCAGTGAGGATGGAGAAGATTTGAACACAGTTTTCACATATTAACCTTGAATTCCTGGAATAAACCCACCGAGTCACAAGATGCTGTTCTTTTTCTATATAGTTGGACTCAGCTTGCTATTTTGTTTAGGAGTTTTGCATCTTTTTTCAGAGAAGTATTGGCCTATAACAACATGGTTAACCAAGTCATACATTGCACCAAATAAGTGCAGAACATTCCAAATGCACAGGAAACATTTACAAGATAGACCAAGCGGGAATGTAACGCAGGTCTCAGCAAATCCCAAAGGATGAAATCATGCAGACTGTGCTCTCTAACCTCAGTGAAATTAGATTTAAAAAATCAACAGTAGAAAGATACTAGAATAAGTCACAATGGAAATTATAAAATATTTTGAACTGAATGATAATGAAAATACAACATATCAAAACTTGTAGGATACACCTAAAGTGGTATTTAAGGGAAATTTATAGCTCTAGTTGCACTTATTAGAAAAGAAGGAAAGTTCTAATTTGGGCGGTCAAGAAGTGAGAAAAAGAATAGCAAATTAAACCCAAAGAAAGCTGGAGGAGCAAAACAGAGAGCAAATATCAATGAAATAGAAAGCAGACAGACAATAGAAAAATGACCAAAGCCAAACGCCGGTACACTGAAAGATGAATGAAACAGACGAACTCCTGTCACAGTGATCTGTAAAAAGAGAGGGAAGTTGATTGTCAATAAGAGGTATAAAAAAGATCATTGCTAAGATCCTATAGACGTTAGAATGAGAGTAAGAGAATATCGTGAACAATTTTGTGCTAATACCTTTGACAAGTTGGAAGAAATGGGCAAATTCCCTGAAAAACACGGTGTATCAAAACTGAGCAGAGGGCAGCCCCGTTGGGCACACGGGGCTGCCCCTGGTTGTCTGGTCGTGGGGTGATCAGGCTGGGATTGTGACTCAGAGTGTGAGAGCTGGTAGAGGACAGGGTGGCTCTGGCTTGGTCGCCAGGAAGCTGTGCTCACGGGCCGGTTACTTATCATCTCTTGGAATGTCCCCCACCCCGGGAGGACAGCCCTGCCGCGGTCACAGGGCCCCAGACGCCGCAGGGTGCAGAGACTGGGAACAGGGTCAACGCAGACAGCGGGGGCTCCAGGGGAGGAGGGGCAGACGCCCAGCCTGACAGCGGCCGAGGGGGCCAGGCAAGGAGGCCGTGGGTGAGGGTCTGACCGGACCGTGATGTGGGCCCCTGTCAAGGGCGCTGGGGCGGGTGGCCTTTCCAACATGGGGACCCGAGTGAGCTGGATGCCGGCGTGGATGAAGGAATGAATCTTGATTCCTGCCTCAGAATTAAGATGGGAATGACCACAAACCTAAACGTGGTTAGCAGGGGATGGTGGTGCTTGTGATCATGGTGACGGGCAAAAGTTTCTTAAGCACTTCTGTTTTTTTTGCGGTACGCGGGCCTCTCACTGTTGTGGCCTCTCCCATTGCGGAGCACAGGCTCTGGATGCGCAGGCTCAGTGGCCATGGCTCACGGGCCCAGCCGTTCCGCGGCATGTGGGATCTTCCCGGACCGGGGCACGAACCCGTGTCCCCTGCATCGACAGGCGGACTCTCAACCACTGCGCCACCAGGGAAGTCCTAAGCACTTCTTAAGAAGCACTCGTGATGAAAGTTTGATAAAATTTTTTATTAAAAAAATTAACATATGGGACTTCCCTGGCGGTCCAGTGGTTAGGACTTGGAGCTTCCGATGCAGGAGGCCCGGGTCCAATCCGTGGTCGGGGAACTAAGATCCCCTGTGCCATGCGGTGCAGCCAGAAAATTAAAAAAACAAACAAACAAACAATACCCCCAAGAATAAAACATCAAAGGAAACGCAGCTCAGTGAAGGATCAGAAGACGTGACAAGCACGTCACAGAAGAGGGTGTGCGAATGACCGGGGCGAGGCGTCGGTGGTGGCTGGGAGATGCTGATTCCACTGGGGCCCACATGTCCTCAGGTGCGCGTCCGGCAGAAGTGAGACCCTGGCCCACTGCCCATCGCTGCCGAACAGGCACGGGGTCCTGTGGTCACGTGGATGACAACATGGCAACGAGCAAGGCCACACCTGGGTGTCAGGTCCCCACAGACTGAGTTGTAGCCCAGCGTTTGGTGATGGGTAGCCGAGTGGCTGTCGCCTGGGGTGGGTGGTACTGACCAGCCGCAGGCCCCTGGGTGTGCGGTGTCCTGTTCGGGTGGTGGTTTCCAGGTCTTTCTGCAGGTAAAAGCTCACCGAGAGGTACACTTAAGGTGTGTGCACGTCACGTATGGTTCAAAACCTTCCGAAAGTAATTTGGACACATCATAGCTTCACTATATTCTGACACACGATAAGTGGCAGCCGCATGAATTTACAAATGGAAAAACAAAGTTTGGTCCACGTTAGAATCCCTTTCTGAAATGCACTTGAAGTGCAGTGTCTTGAGAATTACGATCAGAGGAAGAGTACAAATCCAGGACAGTGACGGATTAAGGACTTGAGTGCCCTTCCGGAGGAGCCTCCCCTCTGTGCTCACCTGCCACCTGCCAGGGCCTTTCGTTTGCTGGCAGTCCCTTGGTGTCCTGTGCGTTATCTTGAAGTCGTTCTGGAACGTTCACTCATCAGTGACGTTTACGACAGCTCTGATTCTCTGCAGGGCTGCGCGGAGACGTGGCTTCCTCTAAGGCTGCTTTGCTGAGTGGTATTCTCATATGTACGTTTCTGCAAAGTCGTAGCTCAGTGTTACTGCACTTCATACTTTAATCTGGTGCCAGCTTCTGACGTCACTTCCTCATTTTCAAGCTTGCCGTTCATCCTGGACACTTGGTTCCAGACAAAAGGGCTCCATTTTGAGGGCAGATTGGTAGAGAGTGTCTGTTTCAATTTGATGCTATTTGTGCTTTTTCATTTATTTCAATTACTTTTTCTCTATGTGGATTTTTAAGGCTTTATTAGTGTGTTTATGAGAGTCAAACTACATGACGTTGAAAGGTCTTCTAAGACATATAGACTATAAACCACGCGTTATGGAACTGTTAGCTTCTTTCCCATGTGAAGTTATTATTATTATTATTTTTTTTTTTTTTGCGGTACGCGGGCCTCTCACTGTTGTGGCCTCTCCCGTTGCGGAGCACAGGCTCCGGACGCACAGGCTCAGCGGCCATGGCTCACGGGCCCAGCCGCTCCGCGGCATGTGGGATCTTACCAGACCGGGGCACGAACCCGTGTCCCCTGCATCGGCAGGCGGACTCTTAACCACTGCGCCACCAGGGGAGCCCAATGTGAAGTTATTTTAATCATAACAGTCAATGAAAACTTTCCTCAGTACTGTTCATGAAAGTAGTGGGTTGCATGGTGCCCTCCACCCAAAAGACACGTGCACATCCTAATTCCTGGTACCTGTGAATGTGACCCTATTTGGAAAAAGTGTCTTTCCAGACATAATTAAATTAAGGATCTTAAGATGACATCACCTTGGAATATCCAGTTGGTCCTAAATCCAGTGATGGGTGTCCTTATAAGAGACAGGAGACACAGACACAGAGGAGAAGCTACGAGAAGACGGAAGCAGAGACGGGAGAGATGCAGCCACAAGCCCAGGGCCGCCTGGGCCTCCAGAAGCTGGAAGAGGCAGGAAGGACCCTCCCCTGGAGCCTCTGAAGAGAGTGCGGCCCTGCCCACACCTTGACCTCAGATGTATGGCCTCCAGGACAGAGAGGACAGGTGTCTGGTGCTTTAAGCTGCCCAGTTTGTGGATATTCGGGACTTCCCTGATGGCGCAGTAGGGGTAGGTTCAGAAGCCTGCAGCTGTGTGCCCAGTGGAGGCGTGGGGTGGGGGTCACGCTCATGCTCGTGCAGCTGAACTGTGTTTCTGGGGAAAAAGTACAGCACTTATGTTCAGAGATGAGTGTTTTTTTAACATGTAGGTCTGAATTGTTAAATGCAGACTAGAGTAAATAAGTCAGATTTTAATTTTATGTTTATAGAAGCAAAATAGAAAGCAGAAAATAACTCAAAAAAGTTATTTGAAATAAAATAACCTAAAAGCTTGTCTCCTCACCTGTCTTTTCCATCCCAGAGTGGGTGGTGCACTTGCTGTGTTCCGTGCTGACGTGAAAACCGGGGTCTGTGCTGGGGGAACCGGCGGGAGGCAGGTGTGGAGGGCCGTGCTGCTGCCTCGTCGACCAGGCAGGTCGGGCCGGGCCTGGTGGTCAGACAGGAAGGGAGACGTAGAGTGGGGGCTGCCAGGTGCGGTCCATCCAGACGTGCCAGGCTAGGTGCCCTTCCCTCTGTCCTGTCTTGGACCCTCACCCGGACCCACCTGTCTGCGGGCCCTCCGTGGGGAGGCTGGAGCCGCCACCCGGGAAAGGCTGCTTCCTCGCGGGTCCAAGAGCTGCCAGATGCTCTGGTCGCCCCTGCAGCTGGGACCCCGGCCTACAGCCTTGCAGGGAGCAGCTCTGCTAACAGCGGTGACCGCCATCTGTGTCCCGTGTACCGGAGCATGGCCTTGGCCCTCAGGAGGGTGCATGGCCCACGGGGCCCGACGGCCAGCATGGCCCACTTCTCAGGATTTCTCTCCAGGGGCAAAGGTTCTTTTGTAAGCACTTTGCTGAAGCATTGTTCACAAGGGTAAAAAAATGGAAACACTTTACATGTTTGTTGAACAAATCATGGTGTATTCGCACATTTAAGAACTTAACAGTTAAAAATCGTAGCACGAAAATGTGGTCACAGCCATCATGCTGTGAACTGTGGCCGCCTTGTGTGAAGGGGTATGGGCGACTGTCCACGCCTCTCGCCTCTCGTCTGCCCCAGCTCCCAGCCACATGCATGTCGAAAACTCCTCCACGTGAGAAAATGCCTTACTTCTTAGGACAGGGCTTGGATTCTCAGAGACACCTGGTGACTGCCCAGCCTTTGTGGGGACGTGGGGCCCCTTGTGGGTGCACAGACACCGTCAGGCAAGCGGGCGGCTGGGCCCCGGGGGTGGCATCGGTCATGAGCTGTGATGGGGTCCGCACAGCCGTTTTGCGGCCGTGATGGCCTCCCCTGCTGAAGCTGTCTGGCCTGCGCGTGGACAGGGGTCATCCTGGGCGATGTGTCCCTGGTGCCTGCCATCCGTGGGTGCGGGAGATGCCAGAGTGAGAGCTCTGGGGTCCATGAGAATGGCCAGGCTCCTGGCAGGCCCTGCAGACGGCCTCACTGACCCGTGTTCTGGAAGATAAAGAAATCTGGTTGCTTGATTATTTAGGCACCCTTTAAGATGTCTCAGGAGAAAATGTACGGCTTGTTTAAGAAGCAAAATAAAACATCACACCCAGTGTCGCCTGGTGTGTTTCAGGGATGGAGGCGCAGGGTGAGCGCCAGCCTCTCGATGCTCAGGGGACCTGGGTGCGTCCAGGGCCTTGGGCTCCGTGTCACTGCAGTGCACCTTCCAGTTGGCACCATTTCCATGGCGACCTGTCCGGGGCTGGGTCTGAGCACCGGAATGGATTGGAGGCCTGGGGCACGCTTCATGCTTCGCGGAGATGGCGGCGAGGGCCCTGCCCCCGTGTGATGTGCGGGGTGGCCCGGGGTTGGGGGAGCTGGGCAGGATGGAGCCGTCCCGTCGTTTGTGCAGTGGCCCGGCCGGCTCCCTCGAGTGAGAGGGGTCGGCTTTGGTCACCTTAGCTTCCCCGGCTTCTCCCCACGCCATGGGCTGTGTCAATTGCAGCCTCTGTTTCCTTGTCTGCTTCCCTCTGGCACTTCCGGGGGCAGCTGTGAGCGTGGCCGGGGCCCGGCAGGCACGGACACTTCGTGGGGTCTGACCGGGGCTCCCACTGCTGCTGCCGTGCATCCCTCCCGCCGGCCTGCCTTTGGCCTGACCATCGGGACCCTTGGTCTGTCCCCTGGGTGCAGGTGCTGGGGTGTGGCCGGTGAGCGCTGTGGGTGGGGTGAGGGCTGGGTCCGCTTCCAGAGGCCCGAGAGCAGACGTGTGACCCGGGCTCCCTACCTGGGACGAAGTACCATCGAGCACTTGGAGGCTCCCAGCAGCCCTGGTGAGCTGGGGACGACCAGCCCAGGAGGCCTTAGGGCTGAGTCCTCAATGGATGCCCCTTGGCTCAAGAGGGGGTCACTGTGGTGTCCGCGGGTGCTCGGCACAAAGGGTGTCACTCGGGGTGAGCTGCCCAGTGCCCGGGGGCCTCGCAGAGCGGGACTGACCCCATGGACCCCAACCCCTGACCTCCCCCCGAGCCCCCTGGAATGTGGCCCCGGCCCGGGGGCCCACGGTATCACTCCCTGAAACACGGGGAGGGACAGCTTGCTGCGCATCGGGGGCTGGTGGCCTCTCGCTGGGCCGTGTCCACCAGGTGGCACCCCTGCCCTGGCTGCGCCGTGCAGACACGTGGACGGGGCGGAGACGGGTCCGCGCTCCTGTGTCTGTTGATTCCGCGCGTGCACTCGTGTGTTTTAGGGGCTGACACGGGAGGTACTGGCTGATCTGAGAAGCGCGCTTTCTTAGAACGTGGGAGCAGCCCTCTCTGCTCTGGGCCAGGCCTGACTGGAGGCTCTGGACCCCCAGCCCCACGGGGACAGCCGAGCGCGGGCGGTGGGCGGGCTGTGCAGGGTCCGCAGGCTGACCGGCCACCGCCTGTCTTGCAGTGAACGAGTTCACGGTCATCAGGAAGAAGTTCCGCTGCCCCTACTGCAGCTTCTCGGCCATGCACCAGTGCATCCTCAAGAGACACATGCGCTCCCACACGGGCGAGCGGCCCTACCCCTGCGAGATCTGCGGGAAGAAGTTCACGCGGCGCGAGCACATGAAGCGGCACACTCTGGTGAGCGGGCGCAGGGCCACGTGGGGCTGGCATGTGGTCAGTGGGGGCTCGGCGTGGGTCAGCATAGGGGTCATCATGGGGTCAGCGTGCGGTCAGCACAGGGTCGGTCCAGGGCACGCTCTGCATGGGGCTGCGGTGTCCGGGCAGGATGGGGCCCTGGGCTGTCCAGGATGCCACGGGAAGCCCTGAAGTGGGGTCCGCCCGACAGTGGGAAAGACCAGGACAGCGGGGAGGCACCCCAAGCCCACATCCCTCCTGAGCAGCTCTGCCCCCGGCCCCAGGTGCAGAAGGGCAGGTGAGCACATCGCCCCGCAGCCCCACTCCTCAGCTTCCCCTTTGGGACCCCCTCTGCTCCAGCCCGGCCTCTGCAGGTGCTCCCTAACCTGCCAGGACCCTGCCCTTGCCCCCTGGCTCCTGCCACGTGGCCACTTCCTCCGTGCCCCACCCTGCAGTTGCCGTGGGACCCTGGCCTCTCTCCCCCGCAGCCCCTGGAAGGTTCTGACGGCCTGGCTCGCAGCTCAGGAGCAGGTGCTGCGCAGATGAATTTGCTTGGCCAGGAAGTGATAGAAAAGGTCACCCTTGAAACAGGGAGGCAGATTCATCAAAACACAGCGTGAGGAACCCTTGGGCGGGTGAGAAACGAGGAAGGCCAGGCGGCTGGGGCATGGGTGGGGAGAGGACGCTGGGGTGATGTCATGAGTGAGGGGGCCTCAGGGCCACACAGGCTGGGCCGGGCCCCCGCAGCACCCTGATCCTCTGACCAGCAGGAGGGGTGGAGGGGCCACATCCCTGCGGCGAGGGGGGCCGAGGCGAGACCTCAGGGGTGGCCCCAACGGGGTGAGCCACGCGAGGGAGCGAGGGACAGCCCACGGCCTGGGCCTCATTTGGGGCTGGGCTCCCCGGGGAGGCTCCCTGAGGCCAGGTGGAAAAGCTGGAGGGGGAGGCAGCCCTCGGAGCCAGGGCCCAGGCTGGTGGACTCTCCCCGACGGGCAGGTTTGCAGGGCTGGGAGGCAGCTGAACCTCCCCTGACGGCAGAAGGGCAGCTTGCTCCTGCCCCACCCGGCCCGGGAGGCTTAGCCAGGGGGCAGGGGGTGGGTGGGCAGTCTCAGCAGCTGTCTCCCTGTGGAGCCGAGTTCTGGGTCTCCACAGCGCCCACACCCTTCCCCGCCCATCCATGTGTCCATTGGGACGAGTGTCCGGCCATCTGGTCCCAGAGGACAGGCTCCGTGGCTCCCTGGGAGCTGTCCCCACTGCCCAGCCCTGCTGTGACCGGACTGGGGTCTTTATTCTTTGCAGAGGGTCCCGGAAGCCCTGGGTTTAAAATGTAACAAATGAAAAAGACCCAGGAAGGGTCCCGGGAGCCAAGTGATTTGAGGCTTCGTTTCTGGAATCAGAACCTGTGAGGCGGGCCAGCTCCTCCTGACGTCCGACCAGGGCGCATCCGGCCTCTCGCCTGCCTAGGCTGGTTGGCAGCAGTCATAGGTCCTCGTGGTCGGGTTTCAGGGAAGGCTGTGATGGGGCAGACGTTCACGGTGGTCTGCGGGACCGCTGAGCTGGGAAGCCAAGGGCGCTCGGCCAGACCCGTCGGTTGGAGAATTCAGAAAGGCAGGAGGCAGCATTCAAGCAGCAATCACGGTCCCCCTGAGACCCCCGACCCTGCCGTCCCGCGGGCTGGGCACTCAGCCCAGCTCCCGGCTGTCCTGACGGCTTCCCAGAAGGCAGGTGCCTCGAGTCCCTCTCGGTCACTGCTGTCCTGGGCTCCCATCACCCGTGGCCCCAGGCCCCCCAGGCCCAAGCCGGGAGCCACCAGAGCCCTGGCCATCCCCTCATGGGGCAAAAGCGGGGGCGGGGCAGAGGTGAGCGCTCTGCCTGCTTCACTGGGAGGTGTGGGGGCAGCAAGCCCCCGGGGTGGGGGGGGGCATGGGCGGCCTAGTGCCCAGCAGCCCTCTGGGTGGGGATGAGTTCTGGTGGCACCTGCAATTCTGCGTGTTCCGGCTTTGTGCAGCGGCCCCCGGCCAGGGCTAGGGGTCTGAGCAGCCTAGCAGACTGCCCCCACCCACCCAGATCTCAGCTTCTGGGCCACCCAGACCTCCCCCTCCACTCACTAACAGTACGTCCCCCTGCACTGACCATCATCCCCCCGCACTGACCATCGTCCCCCCGCACTGACCATCATCCCCCCGCACTGACCGCCGTCCCCCCGCACTGACCATCGTCCCCCCGCACTGACCGCCGTCCCCCTGCACTGACCATCATCCCCCCACACTGACCATCGTCCCCACACACTGACCATCGTCCCCCCTCACTGACCGCCATCCCCCCCGCACTAACCGCCGTCCCCCCGTCCCCCCGCACTGACCATCGTCCCCCCTCACTGACCTCGTCCCCTCACTGACCGCTGTCCCCCCGCACTGACCGCTGTCCCCCCGCACTGACCGCCATCCCCCCGTCCCCCCGCACTGACCATCGTCCCCCAACACTGACCATCGTCCCCTCGCACTGACCACTGTCCCCCCGCAGGTGCACAGCAAGGACAAGAAGTATGTGTGCAAGCTGTGTAGCCGCGTGTTCATGTCGGCCGCCAGCGTGGGCATCAAGCACGGCTCGCGGCGCCACGGCGTGTGTGCCGACTGCGCGGGTGGCGGCGGGGCCGGGCCTCTGGATGGCGGCGGCGCCGAGGGCTCTCCTGAGCTGTTCGCGGGCGACGGGCCGTACCTGGAGGACCCCGAGGACCCACGCGGCGAGGGCGAAGAGGAGCTGGGCGAGGACGAGGACGACGTGGGCCTGGCCCCCGAGGACGCACTACTGGCGGACGACAGGGAGGTCGAGGACTCGCCACGGGGGCCTCGCAGCCCTGCCGGGGGCACCGACAAGGACTTCACCTGGATCTCCTAGGCTGGGCCAGGCACTGGGCAGCGGCCGCCCCCGCCTGCGTGCGCCCCGGGCCCCCTTCACCTGCTCTCCCCCACCCCTCGAGGACACCCGGGGCTCAGAGGCAGGCGCTGCCCCAGCGAGTGGGGCTGGGGACGCACGTGGGGCGGGTCTGAGCCCAGGGAGAGCCCTTGTCACCTCCCCCAGCAGGGGCGCGGGGCGGGCATCAGGGGTGCCCAGGACGCACCGGTCTGGCGTCGGACGCGCCGTGACGTGTGGGGGCCAGCGCTGGCTGTGGTCCCAAGTGTGGCCCCGAGGCCCGGGTCCGGGAGCTGTTAGGAGAGTTCTCCTGACCCTGGGCCCCGTCCAGGGCCGAGTCCCCCCGCCTCCGCTCCCCCTTCTCAGCAGTGGGGTCACTGCTGGCAGCTGCCACTGCCCCCGCCCTCGAGGGCTGTGCCGTCCGGTGGCAGCCTGCGAGATCCAGGTCTGGCGTCCAGAAAGCCCCGCGGCCCCCCCGCCTCTGGGCTTTGGTGCTCAACACGCAGCAGCTGCCGACCTCGGCCCAGGTGCCCAGGTGCCCAGGCGCCCAGGTGCCCAGGTGCCCAGGCGCCCAGGTGCTATCCCCCCACGGAGGCGGCTGGGCGGGGGGCCCAGGTGCTCCCACCGTAGGGGCCTCCTCTTTCTTTGTGTGCACTTCTCTGGGCTGGCTCGCCCCTCCGCCCCTCCCGTCCTGCCGCGCCCAGGCCACTCCTGCTGACCGTTCCGGGCGGCTCGCCTTCGTTGCTGCTCACGCCGCCTGCGGGGGCCGCCCCTCCCCAGGTGCTCGGGCCCCGGTTCCGTGAGTAGCTAAGGAAACTGAGGCTGCCACGTAACATGGTTCTGTTTGGTGTTATCTTTCCCGCTCGACCACACTCGCAGACGTGTCTTTCCTTTGGTTTCTTCCCAAGCCCCCTCGCCGTCTTTTAAACATGCTTATGACCCCTTCTCTATCTTTTTTCTGAGAAGCCGGGGCCCCGCCGTGTGCTGTGAGGACACTGTGGGCCCAACCCCGGTCTGTCTCCCTTTCAGGCTCATGACACATACATTCCATCCCCTCCACCCACCTCGCTTGGGAGCCCCTGCGGGACACCACGCCAGGGCCCCTTGGGTGCTGAGCTAGAGCCGAAGGAGACACTGGCTTGATTTTCTCTCTCCCCACAGCCTGCAAGCCGAATGGCTTTACTGCATTTCTCCCGGGTCCCATCTACTCTTTCTAGGTGGAGAAAGGCAAATCCCACAGAACCCTCCTTAGTAAGTGGCTAGCTGCGTGGACACGGACGGGTGCTGTCCTTGAAGCCCTGCCCGGGGAGGAGTCGCAGCTTCATTTTTTGTTTTGCTTTGTTTTAAACATAGCCACCTTTCTCTCAGTCAGAAGAGGGCTGCCCTCCCATCCTCAGCTAGGGACGCTGCGAACTCCTCAATGCCGGCATCCTTAGAGAAGGGCCGGGCCGGGCTGGGGGCAGGAGCCCAGGGCGGGTTGGGGTGCCTCCGGGGCCAGTGCCCCGGTCTGCCTTTCACAGTGGGGCCCGGCTGAGCCCCTCAGTGGGGCTCCCCACTGTGTACCTTTCCCCCACTTTCTAACCCCTTTTATAAACAGACTTACTTTCTTATCAAATGCATTTGGAAACCAGACCTTTGCTACCAAGCGTCTCTGGGTTTTGTATGGGGCCACCTCTCAGCCCGCTGCCTGCGCCCCAGGCCACCTTTGCGCCACACTCAGGACCTGCTCACTCCCGCTCCGGACCGTCCTGGCTGACTTTTGACGGGGCCCTCAGTGCCACAAGGGCATTTTCTTCCTCAAAACAATACCCTGGAAAACCGAGGGTCCCACCTCCCGCCCCCGAGCCCCGTGTGTTCACGATTCTCGTGTGCGGTTAACTCGAGAGCTGGATTTCAGAGATGCAGGCGAACACATCGCCTCCAGAGGCGTGGAGGGAAAGACGCGTAACGAAAGTTTCTTTTTTAACGTGATCTTTTTTTTTTTCCCAAATCAATGTTTAAACTAATAAATATTTTTTTATGAAGCGGAAAAGCGTGTAGATCACATCTCACATTTTGTACCTTTCCGTCTGTGTGCGTCTGTGTTTGGTGTCTGCAACGCCGATGTGGGACGCGGTCCATCGGGCGGCAAGGTCTTTGGGGGTGGGGGAGGGGCGGGGGAACCAAGATTTTGTATCAAGCTCTGGATCCTGACCGGGTTGTATGCTTGAACTCTGGGTTTGGGAACAGTCACAACACTGCCAGGACTGGATAGGGACCTCAACTGAAAGAACACAGCTACTGCTTCCAACTTTGCACATCTTCCTTTTTAAAAAAGAGAACTCTGAAAAAATGCAAAAACTGGAACTTTTTGCAATATTATATGAAAGATAATCTTATTTTCGCTCATTCTGTGACATGTGCAACTCTTAAGAAAGCCATACTTAATGGTGTTTTTATTTTTTAGATCCTATATTGTGTTTTGTACGTGGCCCTTTTTAGAACTACTTGTAGTGAGGGCGCTGTGTGTGTGCTTTTCTTAAATATTTATTTTTTCAACATGCTTTCAACCTGTCAACACAAACAAAACAGAAAAAGGGCAGTGTTTGAAGATTGTTGATTTTTTTCTGGGGATAATCTATATTATATCGACTTTATATGAATTATTATAAACCTGTGTTTGTATTGGAGATGTGTTTCATATTTGGGGGAGTCTTTTGTAACTGGTCAGTGGGACATCACGGCCATCGCCTGCTTCCCCGGAGCCGTCAACGGCCAACAGCACCTCCTCCCTAGTGGTCTTGAGATTTCTTGTCTGCCGGGCGCACTCCGGGCCCGCCTGTGGGTCTCCTTTCTGTGACGGGATTAGTTAGACTTTCTTGCAAAGCGATCACTTTCAATAAACTGGGAAATTGCTGCTTGAGCAGATGCCTCGTGTGTGTTTCAGACAGCATCTCCTCCTCCGGCCTCACCCTGGGCAGAGGGGGCCAGAGAGTAACCCCCCCCCCCGCAGCCCTCTGTGGCCTGGTTGCTGGCCTCCTGTCTGCCCACCGCCATCCCTGCCCATGGCGGGGTCCTGGCTCCGTGTCCCTCCCCCCAGGAGGCAGACACAGCTTTTGGAAAAATCCCGAATCTTTAATGTTACTCCTCGCCTGGTTCAGCCCAGACGTGAGACACCTGAGCTTGGCAAACACGGTACAAATGTCCACCCGGGCCCTCAAACAGTCAGATTAAGTGCGGGCAGGGGCGCCCCCTCCCCGACACCCCTCAAAGTGCATCGAGGACGGCCCCGTGTGGCCCCAAAGCGGGGCCCGTCACACCCCTGACAAGTCCAGGGCCGACAGGTGGGGGGCGGCCACCCCTGGGGACCCCAGGCCAAGGGGACAGCTGTGAGGTTTGGCTTTAGTGCAAAAGGCCAAGAGGCTGGTTTCTTCAGAGGCACTTTGAGTGGTGGGGACCGCCCCCCACCGGTTAAAAAGAAGACCCTGCAGCTAGGAGAGGCCCCGGCGGGCGGGGCTCAGTCCAGGAAGCGTTGGCAGGCCTTCTTCCAGCGGCAGGCAGTGCACCACAGGTCCCGGTGGTCCATGCCATACACTTTCCGGCACTTCTTGGCGTCACCTCGGGGCTTCCTGGGGGGACACATGGGGGGCATGGGGTGCGGTCGGGCCGGGAGCCTCCCGCCCGGTGCCTTCCCCGGCCCCTTTACACACACACGCACCTCGGGTTGGCACCGGGCTTGGCGGGCAGGGCTGGCGCGCAGGCCCTGACCGGGATGGGCTGTGGCTCCGGGTGGACGGGTGCCAGGCAGCCCTGAGAGGAGACACCGCTGTGGCCTCGCGCCCCTCCAGAGCCACCCGAGGCCTCACCCACCTGGCAAGCGGGGCCACTGGGGCACACCTGGGGGGCGGGCAGGGAGCTCAGCACCGGGGGCGGGGGCAGGGCGGGCGGGCGCAGCAGGCTGGGCAGGGCCGGGGGCTCCAGCGGCTCCAGGCGGGGCAAGGCGGGCGGCGTGGAGGCCGTGGGGGACCCCGGGGTCAGGCCAGACAGCCCATCGGTCAGCGAGTCCACGCCGACATCCAGCTCCGTGTAGTAGAAGTCCTCCTCGCCGTCGCTCTGCTCTGGCTCTGCCTGCCGCCTGCTGGGGGGCGGGGGGTGGGGTGCGAGCTGACGCAGAGGCCTGCCTGGCGCCCCCCGCCCCTCCCCCACCCCCGGCCCCGCCGCACCCCAGGTGCACCAGACGGATGTGTCTCTGCATCCCTGACGCCGAGCTCAGCACCTTCCCGCAGCGCTTCCACAGACACTGGAACAGCCCCTGCAGCGAGCTCTGGGTGACAGGGGGCGGTCAGCCTCGGCGCCCCCCACGTCCACCCCGCTCCAAGGGCTGCCCTGGCTCACCTTCCTCTTCCTCAGGGCAGGCTCCCCGAACAGGAAGTGAGCTGCCTCAGGGGGCAGCGGGGGCGACGGGGTAGATGGAGAGGACTGGTCACTGGTCGGGCCCCAGCCCCCATCCCCACTGCTGCCGCTGCTGCCCGGTGGCCGCACCGGGGCCTCCCGCCAAGGCTCCAAGCTGGGCTCTGCGGACACACACACCGGCGCCAGCATCAGGAGTTTTGGGGGCCACGGCTGTGCTGCAGACCCTGCTGGCTACGAGTCCCTGAGTGCAAAACCTCCGCCTGTTCACCTGTCCACAGGTGAGCCTGGAGGGCAAAGAACCTCTTGGAGGAGGTAGTGGCCGGGAGGAGCTGACCACGGCAGCCCAGGGACGAGCCCCTCCAGCACAGAGAAGGAAGACCAGAAGAGTACGGGGTGGGGAGCTGCCTGGCCAGCCAGGTGGAGATGGACAGGTCATGGAGGCCTGCAGGCCTGGGGCACTGCAGCTTTGGCCGCAGGGAGGGGCCATGGGGGTCCTGATGTCGCTTTAGACCTCAGGAGATGGATGCACTTAGAAGATGGTATTCCAGGTGAGCGGCTCTGCTTGCCCCACAGCAGCTTGTAGGGTCCTGGAGGGACAGTGGTCCTGAGCCCTGCCGGCACCCCCCACCCCAAGCCAGGCCTCTAAGTCTCACCTGTGCTGAAGGCTACAGCCGGGGCCCCCAGCAGGAGGGGGCTGGTGGACAGGCTTGTGAGGGCTGCAGCAGCCATGACCTCGTCCAGCCGGGCTTTTCCTGGGGGGGCTCTGGAGGAGATGGGGATGGGGGGGTGGAGGGGTGGGTAGGGCCCAAGAAGTACTCCAGGCCCGTCCCCGTCCCGGCACACGTGCAGGCCTGGGCACGTGTGTGCACCCAGCTCCCTCACTCCAGGAGCTGGGCAGGAGGCCCAGCTCCACCTCCAGCTTGGGTTGCCGAGCTCCAAATCCCCAGGAGCCACCGGGAACAAGCCTGGGCTGGGGTCTTTCCAAAGCCCGACTTCTCTGCAGCCTGGGCTTTGTTCCACCGTGGCTCCTTCAGACCCTGCTGCTGGACAGGGGTCTGAGGCCCCGCCGGTGGGGCCAGGCCAGGCCAGCCCTCCCCCCAATCACACATTAACCAGGGTTGTGCAACAGCAGCTGCGGGCCTAGCGCCAGACCTGGGAGGGCGGGAGCAGCCAGCAGCCAGCAGCAGCCAGCGGAGCCTGGGCTCCAAGCACAAGCGGGTCCCTGGGCCCCAGCGGGCAAGGCCAGGGCCCGCCCCCGCCTGCGCAGCCAGCCCGGGGTGTCAGGCACCTGGGAGGGTTTCTCTCTCTGCAGACAGAGCTGGCCAGACAGCCATCAGGGGCCCCGGGATGCCTGGACAGTCGATTCCACGCGGGCCTCACAGCCTCCTGGGCACAGAGGCTGACAGGCGCCCCCTCCCAGTTCTGCGCTCTGGCTCTCAGGGTTTGGGGAGGAACAAGGCATACTGATACATCGGTCATTTCTGCTTAACTCCTCCAGGGCTGGAGAGCCGAAAGGCAAGGACAGAAACCCAGTTCAGGATGCTGACCTGCCCTCCACCGAGGCGCCCCTCGCAGGGGTGGGGTCTGGAAGGCTCCAGCCCGCGCCCCATCCACCACCCCTGCACACACAGGCGTACGGGTGCACACGCCCCCTCGGCCTGGCACGCGAACCCCGGCTCACCTATGCCCTGGCACCGGGATGTGCGCCGACGGCGTCGGTGGCCCCGCCGCCCCCGCCCCCGGGGCCCCGAGGTCCGCGGCCCGCGGCTCCGGCTCCTGTGGCAGCGCGAACTCCACGGCAGGGCCCTGCGGACGCGGCCGGCTCAGCGCGGGCAGCGGCCGAGTCCCCACCCCCACCGCCACCCCGACCCGATGGTGCCCGCCCCCAAACCGGCTGTGGCCGGTGCGGCCCCGCCCCCGGCCCCGCCCCCGGCCGCCGCGGCGGGAAGCGCTCCGGGCGCCGGCCCAGCCCCGCCGGACCCACGGACACGCGCGGCGACGCGCCGCCCCCGCCCGCCCCGCCCCGGGGCCCAAAGTTCGTGCAGCTCGACGCCATCTTCGCAGCGGGAACTTTGTCGGCGCCCCCAGCCCGGTACCTGCGGCGCCGCGGGCACCGACACGGGCGCGGCCGCGGGGTCCCGGCCGGCGGCGCGGAGTGGGGGGCGCCCGCAGCCCGGGCCGGGCGCCGGGGGGCGCTCGGCCTCCATGGCCGGCCGGGTACCGAGGCTGCAGCGGCGAGGGCGGACGCTCCGGACGCGGCCCCGGGCCGGGCCGGGCCGGGCTGGGCCGGGCTGGCCGGGCCACCGACCCCCGCCCTGGATCGGCCGCCGCCCGCGCCGCGCCGCCCGGAGGCTGCCGGCCGGCCCCGCCCCCTCCTCGCGGCCCGAGGCCCCGCCCGCCCCGCGCCCATTGGACCGCCCCGCGCCCATTGGACCGCCCCCCCCGCGCCCATTGGACCGCCCCCCCCCGCGCCCATTGGACCGCCCCCCCCCCGCGCCCATTGGACCGCCCTGCGGCCACACCCCGCCCCTGGCTGGCTGCTCCCGCGCTGGCCGCTCCCGCGCCGCTCCGGGGCGGGCCGGCTTCCTCGAGGTATGCCCCTGCGCGAGCTGCCGGACCCGGGAGGAGGCCGCGTCTCCTTGGCGGCCTTCCCGGGAGCAGGTTATTCTTTAACGCACGACTGCCCACCTCCCGCGCCCCTTATGTAACTCCAGAGGCTGGGTGGCAGAGCCTTCCCTGTCGTTCAGGGTTCAGGTCCCACCTTGGGGTAGCCACCCTGTGGGCCGGCTCACCGCTCGGAGGAGCCCCTCGGCCTGAGGACCGCCCGCCAGGGCTTGCCTCCCTCCCCACTCGGTCTTCTGAGCCCGACCAGCCGGCGGCCCCAGGTGACAGGGCGCAGGTACCCAGCACCCCCAGCGGGAGGAAGCCCATTCCCAAGGAGAGGTTTTCACTCCTTCCGGACACCACCCCGCCAAGCCTCCCAGGCTTTCAAGAAGAGCAGGCTGAGGTATAGCAGTGTTCATGCTCCCTGAGCTGGGGCTTTATTGAGACCCTGCCCTAGAGAGGACATGGCAGCCAGGACCCTAGGGACCCCATAGGCTGACAGCACTGCTATCCGGAATTCGTGCTGTTAGCCGCGTGTGGGGGAGGGGACTCTGTGGGAAGTGAGGGGTCGCACCCCACTCTGGAGGAAGGATCATCTGTACTTGGGTGTTCAGGGCAGAGGGGATGAAGACCCCTCCCCAGGCTTAGACAGGAAGCAGGGGGTCTCCATGCCCTGCACATGTCCTCTCCTGGTAGGAGTTGGAGCTGGGGGGTTCCAGGTGCCCAGGGGCCTCCATCTCCTGGATGCTCTCATACACGTTTTCCAGGAGGCTCTTGTCCACGCCCAGGCCCCTGAGAGGGAGGACCTCGTAGGCCAGGTCCCTCCCCAGAGCCAAACTCGCTTCCCCACCCTTGGGGTCTGGCTGGTCTGTGGAAGGTCCTGGGTCCCTCCTTTTAGGCCTGCTGACCCTGGAATACAGGATGTCCACCTGGAGAGAGTAAGCCAGTCCAGGGAGGGCTCAGCACCATCCACTCAGCCGAGGATCTGCCCAGTCCCACCTACCCTACCTCACACCCTTCACTTCACCTGAGCAGCTGGGGTTGCCTCAGCTTTCCCCTGCTCCAGGCCTTGGGGACCCCGATCTGTTCCCTTGAGCTTCTGGACACACACATACTCAGCCACCACGGGTCTGGCCTCGGGACCGGGCCTGGCACAGCTGCTGGTCAGCTGTGCCCCTGCCCACACCCCAGAGGTGACTGCCAGCCCGGTCCTGGGGATGGCAGCCAGCCCCACGTTGGAATAGGTGGCCTCAGGGCCGGTGGAGGGCGTGGCCAGGGGCAGCTCCTGGTGTGGGAAGGCTGCCGGGGGCCTGGACGTCGTGCCTCTGGACGCCTCCAGCCATCGTGGGCACAGATCCATGCTGGCAGGCCGTGGGGCTGAAGGTGGGGGCAGGGCAGAGATTACTTAGGGGTCCGGGGACGCCTGCCCGCTGCCAGGCCCCAGCCCTTCCACCAGCTCACCTCTGCTGCAGAGCCAGCTGCGGTGCAGCTCGTGCAGTCTGGTGTCCGACTTGCCGAGGGAGCAGTGGTAGGGTCGTCTCAGCAGTGACTGGGGGCAAGGAAGGCTGGCCGGTCCCCTGCTGGCCCCAGGGACACCCTGGCACTCACCGCTTCTGCTGGCATTACACTGTCCTGCGGCCCAGACAGCTGCCTCTGTGCCCGCTTCCTGGGTGCAAGAGGGTCATCAGAGCGGGGAGGCAGAGGTGCGGGTCAGAGGCGTCGGCCTCCGGTCCAAGGCCCGTAGCGACGTGTGCGTGTGCGTGTGCATGTGCGTGTGTGTGTGGCAGGAGGGCCGAGGGTACCTATGGCCTCATCCTGTGAGGCCATGGATGGGCCTGGGGGCAGAAGACAGGGGGCTGGGGGCTGGGGGACTGGGCACCAACCTGACAGCCCCACTTCTGCGCCTTGTGCTGCCGGAAGGTCCCCCACCCCGTGCTCTGACTCAGCACACAGGAAACCCCAGGGCTCAGCAGCCCCTCTCTCCTACGGAGGCCGAGGGGACACAGCCTCAGCGCCTACCCTCCCACCTCTGCCCAGGGGCTGCTGGTGAGGGGTGAGGCATGCTCTGCCTGGCCCCCATGAGGACCTGAGTTGGCAAAGATGACTCAAGTGATGGCCAAGCACGGCCAGTTGAGGAGGGGCAGGGCAGCTGGGACCTGGCCAAGGCCCCACTGTGGTCACTGAGGCCAAACCTGAGAGCCGGGGAGGCCCCCAGGTCACACCCCAGGCTAGCAAACCACAGGCCACAGACTCACCTACAGCCATGTCCTGCCCAGGCATGGCTCCTGTCCAGGTGATGCCCCCTAGCTGTCCACTACAGAGACTGACCCCCTGAGAGGCTGGAAAGCTGGGGGTCAGCAGGCAGGAAGGGCTACTTTGGACACTGACCACCCCACCCCTGGCTCTCCATCCCTCCCCTCCAACTGCCCCTGCCATCGGACGTCCGCTTCCTGGAGTCCTGGCACAGGTGCCGGAGGTGAGGGGCCAGCAGCATGGAGCTGTCTCCGAAAGTGGGGGCCAGTCTGCTCAGACCCAGGGAGTGGGCTTTCCTCACCAGAGGGCCCAGGTCCCAATGCCCTGACCTGGTAGGGCCCATTCAGCACCTAGGGTGGCGGGCAGCTTGGGCACCTCGAGCCGCAAGGCCTCGTGTCGCCCTTGGCCCAGCTCCCCACCTAACTTCCTGCCCGTGCACCACGCCGCGTCTTCCCACGCAGCCGCCACGGCAGCCTCACCCACCTGCCGTGGCCCTGCCTGGGGCCTAGATGGGGCTTGGCAGGGGTGTGCTGCGAGCTGGTGCCGATCGGAGGCCCTAAATCATGTTGCCTCCACCCACGATGCAGTGGGTGCATGTGGGCGACAAAACAGGCGGGCACGGACCCAGGGTGCCAACATCCCCCGCCCCACCGGGTCCTCCTGCCTTGATAACGGCGCTCCCTCTTGGCCCCGCACAGCCACAGTCTCCTTCCATCACTGCAGCACCGGGCTCACCTGTCTGTGGGTGTCAGGCAATGTGGGGGGCACCCTAGGCTGTGACCGCATCTGGGAGAGCAGCAAGGATGCCCGTCCTCCCGGGCCCTCTGCCTCTGGGCAGGGTGCTGGGCAGCACCCTCACTCAGGACCCCTCCAGCCCAGCCCCGTGATCCGGTGCAAAGACCCCTCCTCCTCAAAGTCCCCACAGCCAGCCGAGCCTCTACTAAAAGACACTGCAACAAAGTCACTTTAATGTCCTTGCTCAGGAGACAGCCCAGGACACTGGTAGGTGGGCTCAATGGTCAAGGAAGTGTCAGGAAGGGACCTGGCAGGGACCCCTGCAGCCTGTCTCCTCTCAGCAGTGGCCACATGCCCGAGGTCGGCAAGAAGGCCAACTGTGAGGGCTGGCCCCTCTTCCGGTGGCATTCTAGCTGTCGAGCGACAGCTGGTCTTCCTGAAGGCAGCGGGAGCCGGGGTCCCTGAGCTCTGTCCACGCCACGTGTGGGGGCCCTAGAACTCGGTCATCTTCTTGTGGGTGTCCGCCTTCCTCTGTTCCCTCTGCAGGCCCGCCTCCTGGGCCCGGAGCTGCCCCAGCTGCCGCTGGGCTCCCGCCAGCTTCTCCTGCAGCTGGGCTGCTGTCACGCTGTGCCTAGGGAGGGGCCGCCATTCAGCACTGCCCATCATCCTCCAGCCCCTCCTCAGATCTGGCCCGCCACCCTCAGGTCGGGGCGAGCTCTCACCCAGGCACCACGGGCAGGGGTGCGGCGTGGCTCGGGCAGGGCCCACACGTACCGGCCAGCATTGCGGGCAAGGGCCTCCTGGATGCCCCGGATGGCTCGCTGGGTCTGCTCGATCTTCTCCTCCGTCTGGAAGAGCTGCAGGCTCAGGGCGCGCTTGGCACTCCTGCTGGCGTGGTACACCTCCTCGCCACTCCTCCTTCCCGGGGGCGCCACCCCCGCCTCCAGGGCCCCAGGGGCCCCGCCTTTCAGCTTCTCGTTCAGGAAGTCAAACACACTGCGAGACGGTGGGCGGCCCCTAGGCCCACCCCCTCTGCCCCGGCATTTTGGGGGCCTGCTGGCGCCAGCCTGGCTGCCCCTGGTCCTCTTCTGCAGGATCTCCGCGCACTGGTCCAGTGACTTCCCTCGCGGCAGCACCACAGCGTGGATGGGCTCCACCCGGCCCTCCGCATGCCGGCCCAGACCTGGGGGTACACCGAGCTGGCACTGCCACTGGACTCTGGGGCCGTGCTGAGGGAGCCCTTCACCCCCCCGTGCAGCACACACTCACCCTTGCCAAACTCATAGCCCATCTTGGCGAGGAGTCTGGAGCCGATGCCCCGCGTGTGCACCTCCCAGCCGGCGAAGGCGGAGCTGCAGGTCCCGGGGTCAGCAGCAGCAGGTTCCACCACTGCAGGCATCAAGGGCAACAGCTTAACCCAGCTGGATACGGGGCATCCTGGGCTCCGGCCAAGGTTAGCCCAAGAGCTCAGCTCTGGGCCAGGGCCAATCCCCGGCACCCCGGCTCCCTGCCAGTTGCCCAGGGCTGTGTGGTGCGAACAACAGGCAGAGCCTGTGGCAGAGCCCAGCCCTCTCCACACTTCAGGGTCACAGCCTGGTCACGTGGTGGCCCCCATCCTATTCCCTGGAGGTGGGTGCTGCCGTTCCCTTAACAGAGAGCAGTACTCGCCTCTACCTGCCAGCTCAGTCCTCCCCTCCATCAGCATGGACAACTTGGCTAACAGACCCCAGGCGGACACCCCCCTGGGAGAGGGCCAGACACTGCTAGCCAGTTCCTCTGTCCACCCGCCAGGTCCCCATGCCCTGCAGGAAACCGTCCCTTCCTGTGCATCCCACCTACTCCTGTGGCTCGCGTGGGACTGTCATCATTCTGGGTTTCTGCATCTGTGGGTCTCCGGACCTGCCCCAGACCCATCACGCACCCTCTCATCTCCCCTGCCCGCTGTGGGGGCCTCGCGTCTGCCCCCTGCCCCAAGTGCGTCCTCGTACTGACCACAGTATGGGACCCTGCCAGCCAGGAGCCTCTCGGGGTGGCAGCAGCCATACCTCGAGCATAGCTGGGGTCGTCCACGTCACTGCCGTCTGAGTCAGAGGAACCTGCGGGCTCCGTGCGCAGCGGGGGCAGGATGCTGTCCCCCTCCACCACGGTCTCTTTCAACAGCAGAGAGTCAAATTTGACCGTGTAGTAGCCACTGTCCACATCTGGGGGGGCACAGAGGCAGCAGGGCAGTGGCCTCAACACATGGAAGGAGCCACTCTGGAAGCTGGGAGCAGGGCGGGGCCAAGGCCAAGGCAGGGCCTTGCTCCTCTTGGGCGTGGGGTGGGATCCCAATGCCCAAACAGAGGAGTTGTTGGGCAGGACTAACGTGTGACACACGGGGAGGGTTCCCAGAAAGGACCCCGTCAGGGAGGCCCCGGGCAGCCTCACCAGTGATCCGCGCTGGGTGCCAGAGGCCATCCTGCCGCTTGGCCAGACACGCAGAGCCGGCCTGCAGGGAGCTCAGGTCCGGGTCTTGGAAGGGGCGCAGCTCATCCACAGAGACCACCTGCCCATGGGAGAACCTGCAGAGAGGGCCATAGGGATGCAGACTCAGATACGGCCACCAGGGCCCCGTGAGCCGGGAGAATCCCGTCTACCTGCCTGGACACCGCCTGGACAGAAAGGATGGATGGGGAGACAGACACACACATCTATATACGTATCTGCTGAACACGTGTGTACAAACATATGACACACACACCCATGCACACACATCCACTCAACACACACGTGTATAAACATGCACACAACACACACCCACGCACATATACACGGAACACGTGTGTACAAACAACACCCACTCACACATGCACACACAATATACACTGAACACATGTGTACGCATGTATGCACACAACCCATGCACACATGTGCACACATATACGCATCCATGCCCACACATGCATACGTATACACACATACACACATGCACAATATACACCCACACACAGGCACACATATACTCATGCACATGTGCATACACATGCACACAAACGTGTGCACATACAGGCACACACACACAGTATACACAAGCACTCACCCACACACGTATGCAATGTACCTGCACACGTGTATGGATGTGTGCATGCATGTGTGCGGACACACACGCTTGTGCTTGCACTCTATCAGGATGGACCTGGGTGCCCTGAGGAAAAGATGCTTCGAGTTTCTCCCCAGCCTTCTGGGCTAGAGTCATGTATACACAGGCACACACATGGCTGGGAGACATCCTTGTGATGAGAGCTCCCCGGCGCCTCTCCACCAGATACAACAGGTCATCAAGGCAAGTGTGTCTGCGTGCTCTCACAGGACTGAGTCCTCCCCAGCCAATTAGAAAGAGCTGTTGTAACAGTGCTGCCTTGACTTCTAGATGTCAGTGAAACAGTGAAACCAAAATGAAAACCGGGAGAGGGGAGGTGGGGGAGGAAGTGGGAACAGAGGGCTGCAACCTTTAACTTTGCCAAATAAAGACATGAAGCAACCACGCACACATCTCCTGCTGTGCCCCCATTTCAAGGAGGAAGCGGTTCTAACCCCATGAGAGTAAGTGAAAACAGGCACTCGCTCCGGACACACAGCCAGCCCTGCCGTGGCTGGCCTCCTACGTGGAGTCCATGGGGAGAAAGGAGAGGAAACAAGGCAGTTCAGTCACCTTCCAGGAGCAAACAAAGGTGGCCTCGGATGCCTCCCTGGCGGGGTTCTGGCTAGTTCCTTCTCACCCCTGACTGTCCTCAGGCACCCAGGGCACCACCAACGGCCAGTGGCACGAGCAGCTGCAAAGCCGGCCCACGTGTCCTACACTGGGCACAGTGGTTGAAAAGCCCTCTTCAACCGAGGAAAGATGCCCAGACTCGGTGAATTTGCTCAAACACCCCCTCAACACACCCAGACACTACAGACGCCACCAACTAAACCTCCCTGCAAGAATCTTTGGTACTCTTAGAAGCCCTAAAATTTGGTGTCCCCCTTAATCCAGCAAGCGCTTCTAGGGAATGACCCTAAAACAACAATAATGAAAGTATGTAAGGACTGAGCCAGAAGGATGTGACCCAAACACGAAAGACTTGGAAATAACCTAAGTTCCCAACCATGGGGAGTAGTTAACGGCGTGTCCATGAAACGAACGTCAACCAAGAGCACAGGCAGCCTGATCAATGGAATGAAGTGCACCCAGGAAGAGCCTCTCATACAACAAACTTCACACAGGACAGAGGAGGTGTTGCCAATGAGGCAGGAAAACACACACTACGGATTTCATAAGGAAAAAATTAAAAATTGGTTTCCCGTACAAAAAACCCCAGCAACACCCCACTCGATCGTCTGCTTCACAACATTCCCGAAAATACACTCCACAGGAAGCAAAAACTTGAACCAGAAAGCAAGCATTTAGAATGAGTACACGCCACAACTCAGTTCGGTTTACCCCAGGAATGCAGGGTGGTTCAACACATGAAAGCCACTCAACAAAACAGAGCACGTTAATAGAAAACTAGCACGTCAACTGATACAGGAAAGATACCTGAAAAAATGCAACACCCTTGCATGTTAAAAACACTCAGGGACTTCCCTGGTGGCGCAGGGGTTAAGAATCCGCCTGCCAATGCAGGGCACACGGGTTTGAGCCCTGGTCTTGGAAGATCCCACATGCCACAGAGCAACTAAGCCTGTGTGCCACAACTACTGAGCCTGCGCTCTAGAGCCAGTGAGCCACAGCTACTGAGTCCACGTGCCACAACTACTGAAGCCCGTGCCCCTAGAGCCCGCGCTCCACAACAAGAGAAGCCACTGCAATGAGAAGGCCGCGCACCACAACAAAGAGTAGCCCCCTCTGGCCGCAACTACAGAAAGCCCGTACACAGCAACAAAGACCAAATGCAGCCAAAAATAAATAAATAAATTTATTAAAAAAAAAACCAACCAAAACAACACTCAACCTGATAAACAGCAACTATGGAAAACCCACAGCTCACATCACACTCAGTGGTGAGAGACTGGGTGCTTTCCCCCTAAGATCAGGAACAAGACAAGGATGGCTGCTCTCGCTACTTCTATTCAGTGTAGTATTGGAAGTTCTAGGCGGAGCAGTTAAGCAAGAAAAATAAATAAAAGCCATCCAAATTGGAAGGGAAGAAGCAAAAGTGGGCTTCCTTGGTGGCACAGTGGTTAGGAATCTGCCTGCCAATGCAGCGGACAGGTTAGAGCCCTGGTCTGGGAAGATCCCACATGCCACGGAGCAGCTAAGCCCGTGCGCCACTACTGGGCTTGCGCTCTAGCGCCCGTGAGCCACAATTACTGAGCCCGCGTGCCACACCTACTGAAGCCTGTGCGCCTAGAGCCCATGCTCCACAACAGGAGAAACCACTGCAGTGAAAAGCCCGCGGACCACAATGAAGAGTAGCCCCCTGTTCGCCGCAACTAGAGAAAGCCCAAGAACGGCAACGAAGACCCAATGCAGCCAAAAAAAAATTAAAAAAAAAAAAGAAGCAAAAGTACCTCTATTTGTCAATGACATAACTGTATATACAAAAAACCCTAAATAATCCAGAAAAAAATCCTATTAGAGCTAAAAAATGAATTTGATAGTGTTATAGGATATAAGATCAACATAGAAAGATCAGTTGCATATTAATACACTAAAAATGCACAATCTAAAAATGAAATAATTTTATTTACAGCAGCATGAAAATGAATAAAATGCTTAGAAATAAATTTAACCAAGGCTTGTGAACTACAGAACATTGCTGAAAGAAATTAAAGAAGACCTACATAATTGGAAAAAGATCCCATGTTCATAAATTAGAAGACTTCATATTATTAGGATGGCAATACTACCCACATTGATCTACAGATGCAATGCAATTCCTATCAAAATTCCAATTTTCTTTTACACAGAATTGGACAAGCTGATTTTAAAATTCACATGGAAATGCAATGGATCTTGAATAGCCAAAAGAATCTTGAGAAGAAAAAATGTTTGAGGACTATGTACTTCCTGACTGCAAAACTTACTACAAAGCTACAGTCATCCAAACAGTATGTACTGGCATAAACACATCCAGTCCATTGGTGTGGACCAATGAACTGGATGAGAGAACCCAGAAATAACCCCTCACACACATCAGTCAGGTCTCGTCAGGGGTGTCATGGCAATTCAATGGGGAAAGGACAGTTCTTTCAACAAATGGTACTGGGAAACTGGATACCTACGTGCAAAAGAATGAAGCTGGACCCTTACGCCATTAGAGCATGTGATTTACAAGGGAAATTTTCAACAATATTTTATATCAAAATAGAATAAGTTATATGAAATATTCAGGAAAGTAATACGAGACAAGAATCTTATACAGTAAGTCCCCTACATACGAACCTTCAAGTTGCGAACTTTCAAAGATGCAAATGTGCCACTGCATGCCAGCTGTTGTACTGTACTACTGTACTTTTCAAGGTACTGGAAGATTTAAAATGTTTTATTTTTTGTGTTGTTTTTTATATATTACTTGTGTGAAAAGTACTAACAGCCTATTACAGTACAATACTATATAGCTGATTGTGTTTGTTGGGTACCTAGGCTAACTTTGTTGGACTTATGAACAAATTGCACTTACGAACGCACTCTCAGAACAGAACTCGTTCATATGTAGGGGACTTAATGTATTCAATAAAACTGCTCTTCCAGTATAAAAGACACAAACAGAACCTAATCAACATGCCAGATCTCTGAAAACATTATTCCTGTGAGCCCTTCCTGAAGAATCTACCAGAAAACGAGTCTCATACAACCGAAACGCTAAAAAGACCCCAACAGATCGAATGATGGTAAGCATGAAATGCAGAGGTCCTTCTAGAACTAAGGTTGGGAGTAAAAGGGACACAATGGCTGTAACAGCCACAAGATCCAACAACGCAGGTCTAGTGCAATCACAGAGACAGAGGGAGAATGTGGGTAGTAGTACGTGTAAAAATGCTTTTAACAGTTTTCAATCATCATAATGGAAGAATGAATGAATGTTATTCTGAGTGTCCTGTGTGTGTAAAATGGGATAAAACAAATTAATTATGGGTCCTTTGGAGCCCATCATTCCCTATGTCCTTGAGAACCAGAGTCCTGGCATAAAGAAGGAAATACGGATGTGATCCAGAAAAGATTAAGTAGAAACACTGCAATCCTTAATTTGAATTGGAAATATCAGTATAAATTCACAAAGTATTTGTCCTTAAAAACATAAGTATGTGGTATGGGTATATACACACTAACATGTACATTAGTGTGTGTCCACCTATATTTCCTAGGTCCGTCTGCTGAAAAAGCCTACAGTGATGAACCAACTAGCAGCAAAGTGCATCCCAGTGCCCCCACTGTGGGTTGTGAAATACCATCTCCCATTAAAAGAAACCAGGGCTTCTTGGAGACTTGGGTGCCTTCAGGTCTGGGGTAGGAAGAGTGCAGATAACTGTGGGAAACCCTGACTCCTGGGGCTGTGTCAAAAGGATGTGGGAGCCAACCTGAAGAAGCTCCCACTTGACAAGGGTGAGACAATTTGAGCTTCAATAAAGATAAGAATCTGGGCTTCCCTGGTGGCACAGTGGTTGAGAGTCCGCCTGCCGATGCAGGGGACACGGGTTCATGTCCCGGTCCGGGAGGATACCACATGCCGCGGAGCGGCTGGGCCCGTGAGCCATGGCCACTGAGCCTGCACGTCCAGAACCTGTGCTCCACAAAAGGAGAGGCCTCAACAGTGAGTGGCCCGCGTACCGCAAAGAAAAAAAAAAAAAAAAGATCAGAATCTTCGTGGACTGAAATTCATCAAATATATTTAAATCCATCAGTCCATATGGATATTAAATATTTTTTAAAAGCCAATTTATCACCTCAGGATGAAAGAGAACCAATTTGCTATCTTGGAAACCAAGGAAACAAAACAGAAAAGTCTGGCATTACCCTGCCTTTTCCATATGATCTGTACCACTAGATAGCCAAACTGTAGACAAGGAAAGGCATCTCTCTATAACGTTCAGCTAGTAAATGAACTGACAGAGTTAAAGAGCTCTTTTTTGCAATCCACACTGTATCAGTGGATCTCGGCGTTGAGCACCGTTGGCAGCTATACATCAGGTGCCTCCTGACAAAAGCACAACACGTAGAGACATGCCCAAATGGGGGTCCTGAGTGTGACCAGGTCCCTGGATCCAGATGCCAGCCTGCGGTGGACACAGGAACATGCTGGGCTGCACCAGGGCGGTCGATGACGGTCAAAGGGTCTGGTCCTTCAACAGTGAAACTGTGAGGCCAGGAAAGGCAGGGGTGGGGGGGCGGGGTGCAGACACAGCAGCCTTAAAAAGCGAGCAAGATTAAACTACAACGTTTACACCCGGCCGCACCAAAGAACACAAGGAAGTGATTATCATAAAAGTCGAGACAGTGCTTCTTTTTGGCAGAGGGAGAAGGCTATGTCTGGGCTGAGGCAAACAGAGGGGCTCCTGGGGTAATTGGCAAATTTGTAGTTTTGATCCGAGCAGCGAGTACTAGGATGTTACAATGATTTCTCATGCTATTTCTTTACTTCCTCTGTCTGATTTTATTTTACAATAACAAGATAAAAATTTGAAGTTCGCTGTGTCCTTACTACATGTTAGCTACTGTTCAATATTCTTTTACTTCTATTAACGCATCCCGTTCTCCCAACAACTGCGAGAGACATCCTCATCTCTGTTTTTACTGATAAGGACATTGAAACAGAGTGATGAAGTTAGAACAAATGTACGAAAAAATGCTCAATCTTGCTAATAATCAAGGAAATACAAGTTCAATCAAGATCACATCCCCAGCTCTCAGTGGGCACGAATTCGCAAGTAAGAGAACATGACCGAGGGTGACTACGGAGCAGACCAGGGACTGGGAACCGTAAGGCGCACAAGGACAGAAAATGCGCGTGTTCTCCACACTGCTACACACCGGGGACATTCTCACCAGGGACGAAAGATGTGCACTAGGATGTTCACAGCACGTTGTTTGTAATAAATAACAACTGGGAAAATGGACTTCCCTGGTGGCGCAGTGGTTAAGAATCCGCCTGCCAATTCAGGGGACACAGGTTTGAGCCCTGGTCCGGGAAGATCCCACATGCCACGGAGCAACTAAGCCCGTGTGCCACAACTACTGAGCCTGTGCTCTACAGCCCACGAGCTACAACTGCTGAGCCTGCGTGCCACAACTACTGAGCCTGTGCTCTACAGCCCGTGCTCTGCAACAAGAGAAGCCACAACAATAAGAAGCCCGTGCACCTCAATGAAGAGTAGCCCCCACTCACCTCAACTAGAGAAAGCCCGCGCGCAGCAATCAATCAATCGATAAATTAAAAAAAACAAACAAACTGGGAAACACCAGGAGACAGAATAAAATGTGGCATATTCATGAGGAAAATAACACAGCAATTAAAATGCACAAAATATTTCTATAAATATCAATGTGGACTTTTCTCACAGACACGCTCTCTGAGAAGAGCTGCAAAACGAAGCATCCTGCATGCTAACCACTTAATTAGAAAATAAAGCACAAATATGTCCTATTCACAGATACACGTGTCTATAAAGGTCTCATGTGTACTAGAGAGAAACACACCACAGATGTGCCAACAAGCCTCCCAAGAAGGGGAGGGGACTGCGACAGAGTGGTGGGTCACACTGTGCTTTAACACTATTTTATCTTTAAAATAAAGTTTTCAATAAGTAAATTTTAAAAATCCAAAACAAATGCAAGAAAATAACTATCAGACCCGGGTGGTGGTGAGGGGCATGTTCGTGGGCTGCATGGGTTGGGCCTAAAGCTGACAGCAGGCAGCAGCTGAGACCACGGCAGAGGGGAGCCGGCCCGTCTCAGAGCCTGGCTGCCTGGGAGGCCCAGCGACCACAGCAGCCTTACGGCCTACCTGGCAGGCCTGCTGCCAGGTGAGTTAACACACATGAAACCCTCGGAACAGTGCCTGCCCAGAGGACGCAGCACAGGGACACGTTAGTTCTCATCACCACACAGGACATGGCAGAGGGACGGGGAGGAACCCTCCGGAGGGACCAGTGGCAGAAAGGATGGAGGGCTCCCTCCTCTGCTCCATGACTGCTTGCTGAGGATAGGGGCACACCCACCCTGTGGAAGCTGGAGGAGGCTTATGACTGATTTGTCGTGCACTTTCTTGTATGCACGCTACGCCTTTCACAAAACTTACAGGGAATGAAAGGAAAAAAGGGGGAAATGTAGCAAATCAGACTTAAGGCCCAGCAAGGATCCTATAAAGAAATAAGACAACGGAAGAACTAAAGGAAGTTACCCCGGACTATTGGCTAAAAAAGAAAATCATCTATTGGAAATCTCGATAAGTATTCTTTGCAAAGAAAAAGTAAAAAGAAGCAAAGTTAAAGTTATGTGCTTAAGCAAAAAGCAACATCATTACAACTGTGGAAATTTGAATACGAACAAAGTATTGCTGTTAAATTCCGTTAAGTGTGACGGCGACATGGAGATAGTTTTTAAAATAACATCCTCATCACTCAGGTTAGGGTAGTATCCTGAAGTATTTATAAGGGAAAGCCCAGTAATTTCTACAACTTGCTTTAAGGTAATCCAGAGGCAGGAAGAGTTGAAACAAGACTGGCACGATCTTGACAGACAATGACGCCTGAAGCTGGAGCACGGGCAGCCTGTACGCTACTCCCTCTAACTTCACATGTGTTTGACAACTTCTATAATCAAGTTTCTATAATAAAAGCAGATTTTAGGGCTTCCCTGGTGGTGCAGTGGTTGAGAGTCCGCCTGCCGATGCAGGGGACACGGGTTTGTGCTCCGGTCTGGGCAGATCCCACATGTCGCGGAGTGGCTGGGTCCGTGAGCCATGGCCACTGAGCCTGTGCGTCCGGAGCCTGTGCTCCGCAACGGGAGAGGCCACAGCAGTGAGAGGCCCGCGTACCGCAAAAAAATAAAAAAAAAAAGCAAATTTTAGAAGTTTCATTCTGAAGAATAAAACTGGTGATGGGGGCGGGGGGGGGGAGTCCATTCTTTTCAACATCAGCCTTTCCATACTTCTTCATCTACCCGGGGAAAATCCAACTGAACACCTAAACAAGGACACTGCTAGAAAAATCCCCTGCCCCCCAAGGTCTCTTCTTGTCAGCACTCTGCTGGGCAAAGAAGGACAAAACTTCAAAGCCCAGAGGGCCCACCTAGCCCCTGATCCTGTCTGCAATCCACCCCCCCCCCAACGACCCCAGGGGCCCCGGGAACCCAGGCCTTACCTGCAGCTCTCCTGGAAACGGCACTTCCCCTCCAGGAAGAACGGGCAAGGCTTCAGGGACTTGTGAGTGGGGTAGAGATAGAGTACGCGCACGCCCGGGGCGCCATCATTCGTCTCCTCGGTGCCCACGATCATGGCGTTGTGATACTCCAGGGTGCCCCAGGCACTGCAGTAGGGGGCGTTCACCTTCCTCCCACTCAGCTCTGCCCCGTCCTCGTCCTCCCCCTCGTCCTCCTCCCGCCCAGGCTCCGTGGGTCCTGGCCCGGTCTCTCTCATAGGAACAGTCTCCAATTCTGCCTCGGGGGCTACTGGCACCTCCACTGCCTCAGCAATGGCCTCCTGGAAAGCCAAGTACTCAGCATCCTCCTGGGCTGGGCGCTCTCCATCCAGCGCCGCCAGCAGCTTGCTCTTCCTGACGGACACCAGGCTGGCCTCAGTGAGCTCGATCAGCTCCTTCAGGTCCCCCTGCAGCTGGCGCAGATCTGCCAGCTCCGAGGGATCCAGGCCAGTGCCCAGAGCCAGCTCCACCTGCTGCAGCTGCGCGTCGTAGGTCCGGAGGGCGGTCTGCAGGCTCTCCTCGTCCATCCTGTCGGGAGGGGCCGGGTCCCTGGGTCCTCAGAGGGGAGGCGTGGGAGCCAGAGATGCGGGGAAGAGAAGCCGGATGAACCCGGGACCGGCCGTCCCCGCGAGGCTGGCACTGAGCGCTGGCCAACCGCCGCCCTCGGCGGACAGCCTGCGGAACCGTCAACCGCCCTGCCTCCCGTTTGGGCCGAGAGAAGTTTCCAGCTCCGAGAAGAAGAGCCAGAACCAGCCCTTGGCCGCTGGCCCCACGGCCTCCGCTCCCTTCCTGGGAGCTGCCGTCAAGTTCCTCCGGGGTATCTGCGTCCCAGCCCGATGCCCCCGGCCGGGCCCACCTCCCGGGCCCCGCGCCGCCCGCCCCCGCTCGGCCTGCCACCAAGGGCCCAGGCCCCGTCGCCCAGACCCCCTCGCCTCCGGCCCTCCTCTGCGCCGTCTCCCGGCCGCCGCCACAGACGGCCTGCTGGCCTCACCGGCCAAAGACGCCCCGCGCCTGCTTCGGCCCCCGCAACCGACAGGCACTTCCGCCCGAGCGCCGCCGCCGCCGCCGGAAGTGCCTGGCGCGGGGGCCGCCGGGACGGCTCCGCCCCTCCCCGGGTAGCCAGCCGGCGTCCCGTCGGGCGCCACGCGGGGTCAGCGCGGGGTCAGCGTGGGGTCGGAGGGCTAGGCGCGCTGCGGTTCCGCCGGTTCTTCGGCTCCCCGGCTCCCCGGCTCCGCGGCCCGGCCGGGCGGGCGCAAGTAAGTCGAGGAGGGCGAGCGGAGCTGGGCCCGGGCCCGGCGGCCGGTCCGCAGTCTGTCCGCGCCGCCCTCCACCCGCACCCATGCGCCCCGCCTCTGAGAGGCGCCCACGGCGGGCCGGGTGCGAGGCGGGCGGCTCGCGGGGAGACCCGAGCGGAGCGAAGCCCGAGGGGAGCCCGGGCTGGGGAGCGAGGGCCGCGCTCGGGGTGAAGCGGGGCGGGACGGGCCGCCTTTTGCCTGCCAGCGGAGCGCCCTGGCCGGGCCGGGAGTGGGAGCGAGGGCGCCGGGAGCTCCGGGCCAAGGCGGGAGCAGTTGCGGAGGCGAAGGCGGCGGCGGCAGTGCCGGGCTGAGGGGAGGCGGGTCAGGAGGAGCCCCGCTCAGGGCTCCAGCTCTGAGCGGTCAAGCGCGCAGACAGACCCTCTGCCCGTTGAGGGGCGCTGGGGAGGCGTGGTGCGGGCCGGTTCGCCCGTGACCGATCTCGGCTTCCCAGGGCAGGATGTACACGCTGCTGTCAGGCCTGTACAAGTACATGTTCCAGAAGGATGAGTACTGCATCCTGATCTTGGGTCTGGACAACGCCGGGAAGACGGTACGTGCGGTCCCGTGTCAACACCCCTACTACCCCGCTGCCCTATGGTCCTGTTGGTTTTATGCTTTTAGCTGCATGTTCTGTACCCATATAGGACCCGAACTCCGCTTAAGGCCATGGGACAGTTACCGCTAGCTGCTTTAAAAGCAAAACGTTGTTTTGTTTTGTTTCAATTTAGAGGAATAGGCCCAAGTAGGGGTATTTGTGAAGCAGCCATGAGAAGTCTCCCAGTTCTCACGTCACGCCTCTCTCTGTCTCTCCCTTTAGACCTTCTTGGAGCAGTCAAAGACCCGGTTCAACAAGAACTACAAGGGGATGAGTCTGTCCAAAATCACTACCACTGTGGGCCTAAACAGTAAGGGGGTCCTTTACGGCTGTGGGTTTGCGGGGCAGAGCCCTGAGGATGCTGCAGTGTACGGAGGCCGAGGGTGAGGCCACTGCTCCGGCTCGCATTGGCCCCAGCATCGCGGAGCGCCGGCACTGCCTGCTCCTCCTGGGAGGGCTGGGAGCCCGTGTGTCAGGGACCAAGGCCACAGCCTCACCTGTCTCCTTTTCTCCCCAGTCGGCACTGTGGACTTTGGAAAGGCCCGCCTCATGTTCTGGGACTTAGGGGGGCAGGAGGAGCTGCAGTCTTTGTGGGACAAGGTAAGGTGGGCGGATGCCACATCGACTCCCTGGCCTGCCTGTCGTGCCATCTCTCTAGCTGGCACCGTGGTCTCTTCCTGCCTTTCCTCAGAAGGCCTGGGACTCCCCTTCTTTTCTTCCTGTTGGCGGCTTCCGTCACCCACTTGGTTCCTGAGGCTCATCTCCATCCCAGTTCCCAAGTCACTCCCCCCAAGAGCAGAGACAAACTCGGTTCCTTTTGGCTTAGAGATTTTGTTGCTGATCAGAACGGGACGAGATGAAGAATGGTCGAGGAGCAGACCTGGGGGAGACGCAATGCCTGTTTGGTGCTCAGCTGCAGCACCGGGGCCTGAGTCTCCCCTACTGGGTCCTCCCTCAGTCCTAGCTTAGGGCCTGTCCTCCATGGTGGCCCCTTCCCCATCAGGGGAGGGTGTCCTCCACGGCCCACAGCACGTGTCTCCTCTTTCGAGGTAGGTTTGAAGCGTTTCTGAGACCTCGAGACTGGAGTCGGTGTTCAGCTCAGCCTGTACCAGGCACCGGGGTCCAGCAGAGAACAGGGCAGGACAAGCCTCTTCCCTCAGCCCCCTCCCAGTGGATTGACGTGGCGGGTTTGGTACAGCCTAGTGCCAGGGGCTCAGACAAGCTCACCCTGATTCTGGGGGCAGATGTGCCCATCCCAGCACTTGCCGGTGGCTCGCACGCCCTGGTCTTGATTTCTGGTTTGACCCCAGCAGCAGGTACCTGGTCACTTTTTCCTTTTTCCTCCCAAAGTGTCCCCCTCGTCCTGATCTCCAGCCAAGAGGACAGGTTCTATCCTGCGGCCAGAAGGTCGCTGACAGACCTCCTGTGGCCATTTAAGTTGGACCAAGGCAGAGCCAAGCTAGGGGCTGTCTGTGCAAACTCCAGACTCACGCGGGGAGTGTGAGACAGGTCCTGATATCCTGTCATAGGCCAGGGTCTCGGGGGCAGATGCTGCGGCAGAGGTTGGGGTGCGAGTGTATGGGGGGGATGCGGGCCTGGGCAGGGGTGGGGTCATCTCAGATGCTGCCCCATGTCGGGCCAAGCTGGCTGGGACTCCATCCCTGTGGCAGGTCACCACGGTGGGCTGCCCTGGGCGGCTGTGACATGGTCAGATGGTTCTTTATGGGTCAGAATGGGTCTTGCAGGAGCCAACAAGGGGATCTGCACTGGGTGCACTGCTTGTCACGGCAGCCAGGCCACGGCCGGTGACAGGTGCACCTGCACACACACGCCTCTGGTTGGGGACTGGCTCCTCCTGAGGGGAAACTGGGTTGGTCGTGCCCCCCCATCCCCCCACCAGCTTCCACGTCTGTTGGTGGCGTGGCCTCGTTGCCTCATCACGAGGGGCTGAGCCCCGATCACTGAGCCTGCCGTCTCGGAGGGACCCTGGGCTGCTCGCATGCTCTGTGACTCGGGTGGAGTGGGTGCCCTGCCGCCTGCCTACGGCGTCAGGTGCCCCTGCCAGGGTGGGCGCCCTGCTGGCCCCTGTGAGCAGGTAGCATGGAGGTGACCACACCCCTAACCCCAGCTCTGAGTCACCAGGAGGAGTGGAAAGTGGGGCTTCTGCTCCCGCTCTGGATCTGAGCCGCTGTCGTGGGGCGGCACGGTCTGGCGGGTTTTCACTCGCGTGTCCACTGCTGTCCGTCCACCCACACCTCCGCTCGTGCCGCACACTGCTGCCCACTGGTCTGTGCGCATGCCAGCCTCAGGCCAGGTCTGTGGACCAAGCAGACCCCCGGCGCCCTGCCACAGGGGTGACTTCTGGCCTGTCCCTCCAGGCCATAGCCGAGAGCCCTCCAGTGCGAGGCCACAGGTGACACCACCATCAGGGTCTGGGCACGGCGGGTGCCGCGGGCTCAGGGCAGCCCCTCGCGCTCCAGGTTGGGCTCACGCTCAGCCCCAGGGGTGCCGCCCCTATTCCTGCCGCTGCTGCCTGGCCGTCACCCGATGCCCGAGGGCATGGCGGTGGACCTGGGCCCGTCTGCCGGGGCCCGGTTGCACATGGGTTGAAGTCCCCTGCCACCACAGGGGCCCCAGGGGCAGAGCAGTGATTCCCTCACTGGCTCGCTGCAAACCCCACGCTGTCCCCTCCTGCCTCGGAGGCCTCCACGGTTGGGCCGCAGCTCCTGGCCCTGCGTCACCCAGCAGGCTGGCCAGAGAGGCCCCGGGTGTAGGACACGCGGTCTGCAGCCCCAGAGGCCACCCGTGTCGGGCTTCCTTCTCTGTAGCGAGTGCAGGTACAATGGCTTGACTTGTACTGGGGGGGCGGGGACAAGTTGGCGTCATGCCCTGTGGGACATGTGGGTGTTCCCGGTTCCTGGGATCACGCTGGGCAAGAGCTGGAGTGTGCGTGGGGGCGTCACCCGCTCCGCCAGTGTGGGAATTTCTGTACTCTTTTCTGAGCGGAACAGAAGGCTGACTTGCCAGGCCCGTTTCGTGTGTCTGTCCTTTCCCAGGGGTGCTGCCGTTCACCCCCCATAGCTCTCCCCATACCCCGGGCTCTGGTGGTTTTAAGTGTCAGGGTGGCTCCTGTGTGGCCGCTGCTGGGAGGGAACCCAGGGCCGGCCACCCTCCCGGCCCCGGTCCAGCCTGCAGAGCTCCGAGCTCGCTGGCGCTGGCTCAGGTGTTGGTTCTGTCCCACGCAGGGGGCAGAGCTGCTTTGAATGTTCTGGACTCGCCCCTCGGTGGGCTTTCTGTGGCTTCCCGATGGCAAGCCGCCGCTGCCCCCACCCCCAGGTCTGCTGAGACCCCAAGCCCCATCCTTTCTCCTCCAGCTGCCGTCAGGCCAGCAGGTGTGGGTGGGTCCTAAGAGTGGAGGCTGAAGCGGTGTTCGGAGCACAGCACCCGGCAAGTGGGTGAGGGAGGTGGCCACCCCGGCCCGGGGGGTCTGGGGCACCTCTCCACTCTGCCCTCCCTCCCCACCCCCAGGAAGCACCCCAGAAGGGTCTTCCAGCTGGGGGCTGCCTCAAGGTGGCCGGGTGCCCGCGGCTCAGCACCCCGTTCTGCTCCCGCCCAGTACTACGCGGAGTGCCACGGCGTCATCTATGTCATCGACTCCACGGATGAGGAGCGGCTGTCCGAGTCCAAGCGAGCATTCGGTGTGTGCGGCTGGCCAGGCCGGGGAGGCGGGGGAGCGGGCGGTCCCGTCTGCACAGCCCGCCTCCAGAGCTGGGCTGGGTGGGGGAGGGGGAGGGTGCCACGTCAGGAGGGCCCCGCTGAGTGCGTCCACGCCTGTAGGGGGTCCGTGAGGGCCTGGGGACCTCCGGGCAGAGGCAGACAAAGGGCGCTCACTGCCTCCTCTCTGCTTGCCCCAGAAAAGATGGTCACAAGCGAGGCGCTGGACGGTGTCCCCATCCTGGTGCTGGCCAACAAGCAGGACATTGAGGTGAGCCCCTGGGCCCAGCGGGCCCCATTCCCGGGGGACAGGGCGCCTCTCCCAGGGGAGGGCTGCTGCCTTCCTCAGACACCAGAGCATGGCTGCCCTGGGGGCAGAGCTCCCCACCCCCACCCCAGGCCTCTGGCCGCAGGGCTGCCAGCAGGAGCCTCCTGCTGGGCAGACCCAGGTGAAAGAAAGCTCTGGAAAGAAAATGCAGAGAGACCAGGGTGGGAGTCAGCCCTGACCCCGACCTGTCTGCTGCCCTTGAGCACAGCAGCTTTGCTGGCCTCATCCCCTGGGACCACTGACCAGTGGTGGTGCAGGGCCATCCGCGTGGAGGGGGCCCTGAGTGCTGCTTCCCTGTAGACCTTCCCTGACACCTGCTCCCCTGAGGCGGCTCACCAGGCAGGACCCCTCCTGGATGGAGTAGCCCCGGGGTGCCCCCTGCAGCTCTAGGAGCTGCCCTGGGGCCGGGCCTGAGCCTGATCCTCGCAGCCTCGCCTCCCCCAGACTTGCCTCTCCATCCCCGACATCAAGACTGTGTTCAGCGACTGCGCCTCCAAGATCGGCAGGCGCGACTGCCTGACCCAGGCCTGCTCGGCCCTCACGGGGTGAGTGGGGCTTGCCCTGGGCGCCGGGGGCCACGGCTGGCCCCGCCTCACACCCACTGTCTCCACAGCAAGGGGGTGCGCGAGGGCATCGAATGGATGGTGAAGTGCGTCGTGCGGAATGTGCACCGGCCGCCGCGGCAGCGGGACATCACATAGGCACAGCCGGCCCAGAGCACCCGCCGCTTGTCCTGAAGAGCTCCTGCTGACTCCGCCGCTGATCCCCCCGGGGGCTGGGTTGGCTTTGCCTTGTGGTGGTTCTACTTGCTTTGTTTTTCTTCTAAGACAAACTTTTCTCTGTATCCAGAAAAGCGTAGGCATCCGGACGCTTCTTCTGTCGAGGGGAGCTGGGGTGGCAGGGACCCCACCAGACCCTCACATCGGGCCTGGGCCCCGCCCCCAAGGCCCAGTTTTGGGGCCCCGGGGTGAGGCCTTGGCAGGCCACCACTCCCTTTGGAGCTGCTGCTCCAGCAGGCCTGCCGGCCTGGACCCTCGTGGGGCCTTGTGGGGCAGCTGGCTTGGAACTGGGTTTTTCCAGAGGTGTGGGGCCCTTCACAGTGCCCAGGGCTACATCGTGCCCACGGAGGGGGCCGGGGGGCCATGGCCGTCCTCAGCCTCTGTCCCCTCTGATCCTGGAGGCGGACTGGGGGGCTGGTGTCAGCTTCAGGAAGACCTGGGCTCGCCTCCGTCCCTGTCCTGATGCAGCCTCAGGACGGGGCAGGGGAGACCTGCCTGGGAGGCTGTGTGCCCCCTCCACTGGCCCAGCCACCTTGTTTTGATCCCCAGCAAGGACAGTAAAGGTAGGCCGTTGTGCTAGGAGTGGGCATCACCCCACCCCCCACTCCCCGCAAGCCTGCCTGCCACCCACCTAGGATGGCCACAGTCACCACCTCGGGGGTGGGCTGGTGGTGTGCTGGGCCTGCACTCCCAGCTGGCGGTGAAGCGCGGGGCCCCTCGGGGCGGGGGTGAGCCATCTAGAAAGCCCCTTCCAGGCCTGTGTCCAGGAGCAGAGGCCCTCCAGGCAAGACTGGTCCTCAGGACCCTCCCACACAGCCCCTGCAGGAGCTGCCAGCCCCCCATGAGCCTAGCTGTGGCCGAAATAAAGACAGTTGGAGTGGCTCCTGTCCACTGTTCCTCCAGAGGCCTGGTGGCTTCATGTCTGAGGGTCACAGCCCCAGCTGCTCTCCCCGATGGGGCCCAGGAGGAGATGCTGGGAAAGGGATGAGTCAGGGCTGGGGCTGGGGACCAGCTGCAGGTGATGTGAGTCATGGGGGAGTGGGGGGGCTGTGACCCTGCCTCCCCTGGGGCCCTTCCTGGGGGTCAGGTAGGGGGTTCCGGGGCTGGCAGGGGGCTGCCAGGCCAGGACTGGGAGTCCCCCTGGATTGGTGAGTCAAGCCGTCATCCAAACCTGCCCCAGAAGGGAAAAGCGACGTTTCCCAGAAAGCGAGTGAGACACGCTGTCCTACCGGGAGGTCTTGGCCGGTCCCTTGCTGGGAAATCCCCTGCTGCTTTGAGGGTGGAGCCCAAAGGAGGGGTAACGAGGGGGACGCTTCTCTTGGTGCCCCAGGACTCACGGGCTGGCGTGTTGACCACTCCGGGCTGGCTTCTGTTCCACGGTGAGAGCCCGGGGACTGGGCAACCCTCCCTCCACACCATCCTAACCACTGAGAGCACAACTGGGGCGGAGAGGATCACGCAGTGAGGCCTGGGGACGGCTGCCACCCGCTGTCCCCGTCTCCCACAACCCTTCCCCCATCGAGGGTCCGTCCCAGTCGGGGTGGGGAGGGGGGGGAAGGCAGCAGGCCGCACCCGGGCAGCCTGCCCAGGTGTGTCCCCTGCCAGATGTGCCCACTGCGCGCCGGCCAGACACCACACTCGTTTGCCAATCGGCTTTATGAAAAATAAATTTATAACGCCACAGAAGCCGGGTCCAAAGCTTCCTTAGGTGCGACTTGCGGGCCGCCCATGCGTGGGGCTCGGGCCGGGAGCGAATAAATAACGGGGAGAGTGCTCAGCGCGTGCGGAGGAAACGCTCGCGGACGCTGCGCTCCAGCCCGGACAGCCTGGCCGCGCGCAGCGCCCGCAGCAGCCGCGCCCCCAGCGTCCCGGGCCGCGCCTCTCGGAGCTCCGTGAGCAGCAGCCACAGCCTCCGCCGCAGCGCCGCGCGATCCTCCCTTTGCGACGGCGGCGGACTCCGCGCCCCGGGGCCCGCAAGCGCCTGCTGCAGCCGCTGGAACCTCCTGGGAGAGATGTCCTGGAAAGCTACGAAGTCGACCACGGCGCGCTGGCACTCCTCGGTCCCTGCGGGAGGGAGGGGCGAGGGGGTACCCGACTAGCTGCCAGCGCGCCGTGAGCGTCCCTCCGCGCCCAGGAGGGGCAGGACCGAGGGATCCCCGCGCGCTAACGAGTGGGTGAGGCTGCAGCCGTGCTGGAGGACCCGGGGCGACCGCGGGAAACTCGGCCGGCAAGGAGGCGGGGCTCGTGGGCCGATGCCGGGGATGGGATGCGACGTAAAGGGGACCCGCCACGTTCGCTGCCGTTCCCTCCCGCAAGCCATTTAAGCCCTCGGAGCCTGTTTCTCAAGGTCGGCGGGAAACGGCATCACCCGCCAGCGCTGACGTCCTCAGCCAACGGCATCCCCTAGGCTGTCCCCACTGCACTTCCGGAAGCCCTTCCCAGGAGCCCACCGAGGCCTCCGCGCCCCCCGTCCCGCTCACCCGGTGCCCCCGGCTCCAGCGAGCCGAGCGGGAAGCCCGTGCATTTGGTGCACAGGGCATCGTGGAACGGGGAGCCCGGCACGTTGACGGCCAGGCCCAGGGCCGTGCAGTTGCGGTGGGGCTGGCACCGCTCCGAGCTCGAGCTGCTGGCGGAGAAGGTGCCCGGGGAGCACGGTTGGCACTGCGTGTTCTGGCTGGGGGTGCCTGAGGACGAACGGGGAGGCCGGCGTCAGGAGAGCCGAGTTGGCTCCGTTCGGCGGAGGGCCCGGCGCCGCGGCCCCGCCCTGCACCCACCGGGGGCGACCACGCCTGCGCCGGGCGGGCAGGGCTCGTGCTCCAGGCAGAAGCCGGCGTGCGCGAAGAAGCCGGGGCGACAGCGGCAGGCGCGGTTGTGGGTGGCCCCGCACGGCCGCGCCTCCTCCTCGCGCTCCCCGCAGATGACGTTGCAGTATCGGCAGCGCTCCAGGTAGTTCCAGAACTGCGTGTAGTGGCGCGGCGGGCACGCGCCGCACGTCGTGGGGTTGTCCCGGCCGCAAGGTCGCTGCACGAAGGTGCCCGGGGGGCACTTGTCGCACGCCAGCCACTCCCCCGTCTCCGCGTCCCGCCTCGGGTAGGTGGGCGCGCCCGCCGCCGTCCCCCGCGCCGCAAGCGCCAGCAGCAGGGCCGGCAGCTGCCACAGCAGGAGCCTCATGGTCTCGCTGGAGTGGCAGCGGCCTCCCGGGCCGCGTCCTATAAGGGCTGGCTTGGCCACGCCCCCGCGGAGCCCCGCCCCGCCTGAGGGGAGCGGTCGGCCACCTGGGGTCCCAGGCTTTGACCTCTCCCTCCGCAGAGCCCAGTGCCAGGGCAGTCCCGTGCAGGCCACCAGCACCACGGGCAGCTCCTGACCCCGTTACCAGGCCTGGCAACCGGCGGGTGGAGGGGGTAGCGGCTCCTGCTCTGAACAAACCAGGCGCGAGGGAGGCTGCCCAGGCGCCTCCTTCCTTCCAGGCTCCCCCACCCCACAACCGAGGCCGGGCCACACAGACCGCTTCCCAGCAGTGCCGGCAGCTTTATTAGAACCCTGGCCCCTGAGGAACAATCAGGTCCCTGGAAGGTCCCCGGGACAGAAGGTGCAGGGCTCCCCTCCTTCCTGCTGGGTCTCCACCCACAGGCTGGCGGTCAGGGAAGTTCTGGGGAAGCACCTTCCAGTGGACCCACCCCAGACCCCAAGGTGGCCTCGGGGCCTCTCACAGGGGGCCCAGATCCTGCTGCCGTCTCAGGGGGTTCCCCACGGACACTGGACTGGCCTCCCCGTCAGGTGCGCTCTTGGCCAAGGGGTTTCTGGTATCAGGCCTGGCCCACCCACAGCCGACAGGCAAGTGTCCAGGCTGCGCCCCAGGCAGGGGCGGCCTCAGCCTCCGCAGACCCTGCAGCGCCCAGAGGGTCTCAATGTTCACTGGGGCTCCGGCCAGAAGACCTGCGTGAGGCTCTGCTTTCTGGTGGCAGCATGGCAGGCCGGGCACGTCCTAGAGACCTGTGGAGAGGAGGCGCTGGACACACCTTCCCAGACCCCACTGCCCACCCCAGCCCCTCAGCCCACCAATGTGGGGCAACGCCCAGCAGGCCACGTCCACAGGGGACAGGGCCGGGTCCACAGGGTCTGGCTGCCGACCTGGAGGTGCTGTCGCCAACAGGCCCGGCAGCAGTGGAAGTCGCAGGAGGGGCACTGGAAGGGGACCACGTCCTCCGCCCTGCAGCCAGGACACACCAAGCCCACTGCAAGGGGGCTGACGTGAGCGCCACAGGCCTGCTCGGGCTGGGCCCCCACTCCCAATGGTCCCTGCAGCCCCTCCCATGAGACCTACCCCACTCGGACTGTGCCTGCCCGCAGGGGGCACCGGGGGGCCGACCGGGAGCCCCCGCCCCCCGAGCCGGCCTCTGTGTAAGGAAGGAGGAGATCTTGCTCTGGGTCTTCCCGGGGGGTTTCTCTGGCAGTGAGGGGCCTGGAAACAGGAGGGAGCGAGTCCGAAGGGTGCCTGGCACTTCCCTGCTGCCCACCTGCCCACCCTGCCAGGGCTGAGGGGGGCTGGGGCAACAGGGCGGCAGGAGCACCAGGCAGGCGGCCCTACCTGGCCCGCGAGCCCCACAGACCAGGTCAGAAGGCGCAGCAGGGCTCCCCTCCCAGGGTCCTGGAGCCTGGGTGCCCAGGTCCACACACGTCTGCTGGAAGCGCTGCTTGTGGTGAGGGCGCACGAACATGCCGAACCCTGCTGGGAGCGCGGAGCATCGCTCAGGCGTGGCCCTGCCGCCCACCCCACTGCCCGCCCCCACCCGCCCCCCACGCGGGCCACTTGCTCTGCAGCAGGGTCAGGTCCTCAGGCCTGGCGGTGGTGAGCGAGGCCACCACGGCCACCACCTTCTCCAAGTCGTCATCCTGCTTGTAAGTGGTCAGCGCCGCCAGGAGCTGGCTGTAGCCTGTGGCCCCCAGTGCCCTGTGGGCATCTGCCAGGTAGGCACTCACAGCGGGCGGGTGCTTCTTTGCTCCGGGGGCTCCGGACCCCTCAGGAGGCCGGCGGCTGGGGTCTCCTGGTGGGAAAGTAAACACATCTCAGTCCACCAGCTTCCCAGCAAATCACATTGGCCTCCCCTGCTCTGGGGGCACAGAACCACAGCAGCTCCCAGGAGACTCCTCCCCGCCAGGGTCTTCCCTCTGCTCCTGGCTCTGGTCCAAAGCCTCTTCAGGGACCAGGTACCTGCAGGGAGCAGCCCGGAGGCCAGGTGGGGCCGGCCCTGGTTCAGGTGTTCGCGGGGGTCCAGCTGCCTGGCTGCACCCTGGGACACGGTCAGCTTGGGGTCAGGCTCCCTCCTTCCTGAAGAAACACGGAGACGAGGAGGCGCCCAGCTGGTCCCTGAGGGTCCAGAGCATGACCAGGGAGGGGACGGGTCTGTCCAAGGGGAGACCGGGCCTCAAACTCTCCTCAGACAACCGCTGGAGGCCCCCGACAGCAGGGAGCAGGCAGGCCTCCTCCCCCGCCTTAAACGGGGGGCAGGAAAGTGGGGGGCAGGCACAAGGACACCCCAGTCCAGAAAGGAGAAGGGTGACTTAGGCAGGAATCTCCAACCCCAGGGGCCCCCTGTGATTCCCGTCCTTGGGGAAGTCTCGTCCAGAGATGGGCTCTTCCTTAATAAATGGGGACAGCAACTCCCAGGCTCTGGACGTGCAGGGCCCACTCCAGGTAGAGACGGGGGTGGACGGGGCTCCAGGACCCCTGTGCGTACACGGCTCCCCAGGCGCAGGTCCTCCTCGGAGGCCCGGGCCATGTGTGTTCTTGGAGCCCACACCTCCCCAAAGTGGGGCCCCCCGCACGGATCTGTCAGCCTCAGGAACAGGGAGGCTGGGCCACATGAAGACCCACTCCAAGGGCCAGGTGCCACCTACCCTCAGGGTCTGAGTTTGAGGGTCCCACCCGGGCAGGGCCCGCCTCACCGCTGGGGTCCAGGGCTGGTTGTGCTCCCTGCCTCCGGGGAAGGCCATACTCGGGCCGGAAGCTGCAGCCTCGGCCCGTCAGTTGGCGGCAGACCTCCTCAAACTGCTGCTTGTGGTGGGGCCGCACGAACTGATAGAAGCCTGTGGGGAGGGGCGGGGTCTGGGCCTGCAGCCACCGCACGGGGTCCCCACCAACACCTCTGCAGGTCAACCGGGGACCCTGGTGGCCCCCCAGCCCACAGCCGCAGCACGGCCCCCAGGGTGGGACCCTCAAGTGGGCAGCCTCTATTGGCCAAGGCACCTTGGAGCAGGCTGTGCTTCTTGGGGTCCTCGGCAAAGAGCGGGCCAAGGTGAGCGGCCAGGGCCGCGAGGTCATCGGTGCTCTTGTACTCCCGCAGGGCCCGGGTAAAGGTGTCGAAGCTGGCCTGGCTCAGCGCCTGCTTCACGGCCGCCATGAACAGCTTGGCCCTGCCTGTGTCCGCGCCGGCTTCTGGCCCCTCCTGCGACACACAGCCGGTGCCCGTCAGGAGGCACCGACGCTCCCCATCTGCAGGGGCAGCGAGCTGCCGTCGGGGGCCGCTGGGGAGGATGCTTAGCTGGCCTGGCCCAGCTGGCAGGGGACCCCCGGTTAGCTTCAGCTTAGATGGCCAGGCCCGCTGAGCACAGCAGAGGCAGAGTGCAAGCTGGCGGTGCCTCCTCTGCTGAGGTCCCAGTGCCCACGGCAGGGGACACTTCTCAACACGCCAGGACTTCAAACAGCCCCGTGCCCTACTTGTGCTGCACACCCCAGCCCTGATCCCGGACCCTCGAAAAGGACCCTCCAGGCTCCCAGGCTGCCCCCCAGCTCAGCCCTCAGAGGCCCAGGCCCCTGGCACCTAGGCCACTTCCTCAGTGTCAGTCCCCTGGGCACCACCTGGTTCTTCCCAGAAGCCAAGGGTGGTGGACAGAGGCACTGGCATTTGGGGCTTTCCGGAGCTTCTAGGATGTAACTCAGCTGCTCTTAACTGCTTTCATCCGAGGCTGGGAACGCCACGTGCCTCACACGCAGGCACCTCACCATCCACGTTTGTGCCAACAGCCCAGCCTGACCCGGGCCAGCGGAGCCAGCCCGGCTGCAGGCCCCACACCAGACCTGCCAAAGGACCAGGCCTGGCTCCTGCCCAGCTGGGAAAACAGCACCTTCTGTGGATGGAGCCCACAGGCCTGCGTGGACCCGACCACCCCACCAAAAAGCAACACAAAACGAAAGGCCCAAATCTGCCAAGTGTGCAGGACTCCAAAGTGTGGAGGGTCTGCCCTGAGGGGGGCGCACTGCCCAGGGACCCCAGTAAGGGGGAGGAGACGTGAGGCACGCGGTGGCACTGCAGCAAAGGGCACATGGGAACCCCGTGCTGGTTCTGAGAGCTGAGTGGAGGTGAGATGTTCTCACAGTAAAATATCAAAGCAGAAGAGGGACGGGATCAGAGCAGGCCAGGCCCTGGCACAGCATGAGCCTGGCGGGTGGAGGGTGACAGTGGGATCCGCAGAACAGGCAGCTCGTCTGTGAGGAAGTGAATCCAGCCAAACACCGGTGGTGGGGTTGCTGCGGGCCCTGGGTCTGCTGCCCTCCCTCCACCCCTGCACCCGCCCTCAGGCCCGGCTGCCCCCTCCCCTGGGCCCCGGCTCCAGCCGGCACGCCTGCAGAGCGCCTGCAGAACTTGTCCCCCAGCAGGGACAGCCGAGTCAGGCCACTGGGCAGGTTTGGCCCGCTCACACCTCACACTACCCTGAGCCACACCGGCTGAGGCACCCACCAAACTTCCGCCGTCTGCGGGCCGCCCACGTACCGGGCCGCCGACCAGCCTGACCTTCCTCCGCCTGCCACGCTGCTCCTCCGCTGGCCTCTTCTCACGAGGGCCCCACGGGGCGGAGTGGCGGGGGGCCTGAGGGCGACACAGGTGTGTCCCACAGGCCCTCAAAGCCCTGACACTGCCCTGGGCGGCAGGGCGGGAGAAGTACCCTCGGCCCCTTGCAGGGAGCCAAGTGTGAGAGCAGGTCCCGGGCAGCAGCGTGGCAGTAACTGAAGGGCACCGGCGGGAAAGGACGAGAAACACGAGTGGGGCAGCTGCGCCCTGGGCCTAGAGGGCGGGACAGCAGGGGGCGGGCACTGACACCTGGCGGGAAGTGGGGAGCTTCAGGTCAGCTGGGGAATTATGGGCTTCTGGACAAAGGCCCCAGGGCAGAAGGTCCTGCCCGCAGCTCAGGCTCCCAGAAAGGGCCAGGCTCGGGCACAGCAGGAGTGGGAAGTGAGCGGACCATGTCCAGCACGGGGGTGTGTTGGGGGCCCAGCTGAGGGCTGGGGGCTGTGCCGGGACGGGGCATGCACACAGCACCACCAGGCATCTGCTGAAACCCCCCTGCCCTCCCGACCAGCGGGTGTGCAGGGGTGAGCACAGTGGTGCCCGAGCCCAGGTGGGCCGAGCCATCCATGTCCCCCCCCCAGGGAGCCCGGCCCCCGCACCTCCTCCTCCGCGGGCAGGGCCTTGTCCCCAGGCCCCTCGGCCAGCTGCTCGCTGTGTTCCAGGGCGGCCAGCAGCCCCACGGGCCTCCGCCGGGCCTGGACGGCTTCCTGCTGGTACTCCACACAAAGGCTGCCCTCGGCGTCCCCGGCGACCAGCAAGCCTGCGGGAGCACGCGTGGGTGACGAAGGCCACCACCGCCCGCTGGGCACTCTGGTCGTCGGCCCCAGCGTGCCACCAGCCTGCGGGAGGCGCCCCGCCCTCCACCCTGTGGGGCCCCAACCGGCCGTGTCGCCCAGCCACACGCACCCGTGCGTCTGCGCCTCAGACTAGGGACGTGCACATCCAGACTTGTGGCCTTCCTGGTGCGGAGCAGGCCGGGTGACACGGCCACCGAGGCAGTGCCTTCTCCTTCGCCCAGGCTCGGAGCAGCAGCTCGGGGGGCCAGCACGGGCATCTAGACGTTCACAGGAGGTTGTGGAGGTCCCGCCCTGCTCCTTCCCCTGGGCGGGACACGAGGGCACAGCCAGCTAGCGCTAAGACTCACGGTTCTCTGAGCGATGCGGAAGAACTGGGCCACATCTCGGATGACGTGGCCGAAGCTGTCGTACACCTTGACGTGGGGACGCACCCAGGAGGGCAGCTGGGCTCTGGCGTCCGCGGAGCTGAACCTGCAGGGCGGTGGGGCCGTCAGCCCAGGAGCCCCGCCTGCCCCGGAGCCCAGCTCCCTGGCAGACTCACCAGAGGGAAGAGCCGGTGTCCGGGGGCAAGGGCTCTGGCCCGAGAGCGCCGGTTGGGGGCGGGGGTGGGCCTGCACCTGTGGTCGCAGAGGAAGACAGCCCCGTAGTCATGGCGATGCCGGATCACCCGCCCGATGGCCTGGTTCACAGCCCTGGATGCCTGCTGCCGGTACCAGTCGTGCCCGGAGAGGAACTGCAGGGCCAGGGCGGGGGGCTGCCTCAGCCATGGGGGCTTGAGCACCACCTGCCCACCCTCAGCCGCACAGCCTCTCACCTGGTCCCGGGCCCCATTCTGGCCCTTCATCTCATCCAGGAACTGCATCTTGAGGACAACCCGGGGGTCCATGCGGGGCGGGTATGGGAGGCCCGTGACGATCACTCCACGGCCATTCGCATCTGCGAAGTCCAGCCCCTCGCTGGCCTGGGAGGCAGCGGGCACTCTTTTCCCCCATCTGCCTCCACTCAAGCCCAGGACCTTCCCTAAGGGCCCACCCGTGCCTGGGCCCTCACAGCCCCACGCCCCCCAGGATGGGCAGGGTGGGAGAGACGTCCAACTTCGAACCAGGCTGTACCTGGGGTCCACCGCTCCCAGAATCCCACAACCAACTTCTTATTCTCAGAACCTCCTCCGGCCCACCTGCCCACTGCCCATGCGTGGGCCCCAATGCCCAGCCTAGGACCCGAGGGCCGGCCCCTACAGGACCAGCAGGGCCACACCCTCCTGTGTCTGCTGGACATGGGGTCTGAGGGAGGTGATCAGCCTCTCCTGCCCACGGTGCGGCCCCCAGGTCATGAGCCCTAAGCCCCCCTCAGGCACAGGTTCCAGGCGGGGATAAGCAGCCAGGTGTGTGGGACCCGGACCTCAGAGGCCTCACCTTCCCCCGGCACACAGCCAGGAAGGTAGCCCCACTGGACCCGGGGGCGGCGACTCTCGTGTAGAAAGCCTCCATCACCTGGAAGGGGAGGCTGTTCAAGACCCCAGAAATCACCCTGCAAGATGAAGCACCGTCCGAGGCAGGAGGCAGGCCAGCAGAGCTGCAGCAGCATCTTTGTGGCACATGGGCTCCCAGGCTGACCCGGAGCCAGCACCCAGTGCCTGCTTGCCGTGCCCAGAAAACCCAGGGGCCCCGGGGCTGGGGGGCAGGTGCAGACCTGCTGCCATCGTCCCCAAGCCCAAACTTCCTAAAAGGCCAGCAGGATCTTGGCCACACACACCCCGGGGCTGGCCTGAGCCCAGGGCAGCCCGCAGGGCAGGGGGAGGGAGCCCCGGCGACCCAGACCTCCGAGAAGCCTCCTTTGGTCCTCGGCTCCACGAACATGGGCTTCAGGACCTCCAGCTTCCTGGCGAAGTCGTGGGCCTATGGGAGGAGGCAGAGAGGGAATGCCCGTCACGCCTTCTCAAAGACACGCGGCCCAGCCCTGTCAGACCCTTTGCTGTTTGGGGCTCCCTCCCGCCCCCAGAAGACACTGGAAGGAGGGACTCACCCGCCAGAACTCCAGGCTTTTCTCCATGACGGGGTAGGAAGGGAAGAAGACCAGGAGCCCGTGCGGGACCACACGGGCGATGTTGCCTGCAAGCACCGTGGCCGGCTCAGCAGCAGAGGACCCCTCCAGCCCCAGGAAGACCAGGCAGGACAGGGAGTGGAGCGGGGGCGGGCAACCTCGCAACAGGGCAGGGGCCCAGGAATGGACAGCATGGGCACTCACCCAGTGCCTTCCCCAGGGACGACAAGCACTCGTCAGAGAACCTGCAAGGAACGGGGGGGGGGGGGGGGGGGAGGGCGCCTGTTGCCATGAGGGGCCTGGCACTCAGCCACCCGCCTCACCCGCCAGGCCCCCTACCGTTTGTCAAAGGCGGAGCTCAGCTGGGCTCCGTCAGGGCCTTTAGGGACAATCCCCACCCAGATCTGGTGCTTGTCAATGACGTGTGGGTTCTCCAGGCAGACTGGGAAAGGGCTGGAGGGAGGCAGGGGGTGGCCCCTGTGAGATCCTGAACCCCCAGCACCCCGGCAGCCCAGGGCGGGGGGGCTGGCTTCGGGACCCCCCCCCGGGGGGGGGCCAAGGGTCAGCCCTTACATCTGCATCTCCAGGGTGAAGGAGGACACGGGGGCCAGTGTGCCGCTGGTGAGGATGAGGGTACGGACGCCCTGGTGGACCAGCTCACGCATGCTGTGGCCAGGACTGAAGCACCAGTAGCTCAGCACCTTCCCTGCGGGGGGCGGGGGCACGTGTGTGAGGCCCAAGCCGCCTGCCCAGCAGCCATCGTGTGTCCCCCAAGGCGGTGCTGGGCCCTGGGGCCCAGGTGCACAAGTCTTCCCCGGGGGGCCAGCCCGCCCTCCCTCGGGGTCCCAGGAGCAGGAAGCAGACCAGAGAAGCCCGCCAGCATCCTGGCGCCGGGGGAGGGGGACGCTGAAGTCACTTCCAGAGAGGTCAGCCTACCCCAACCCTAGATGTCCTTGTGGCTCAGTGAGGAGCTGGCCTCCCCGTGCCTGTACTCCGGGTGGGACTGCAGGAGAGGGAGGGGCACAGGCCCACAGCCCCTGGAGGCAGGAAGCCAGGGGCGACATCCTACACATGTCCTGCCCAGCCAGGGAGGATGCCAGAGCACGGCCTGCAGGCAGACACGCCAGCTCTCCCATGCGCTCCCAGTGGCTCCGGAAACAGGAGATGGAATAGCACAAGCGGATGCTCAAACTGTGACTCTCGGGTCAAGACCACGTCACAGGTCAGCAGGGACACTTCCCAGAAAAGAGCAAACCACTTTCTGGGACCAGAGAAGCCTTTTCCAACTTCCAGGATGGGACCCGCCCCTCAGTGGGGAGGATGGAAGCGCAGCTCTGAGTCCACAGTGTCCTGGGCCAGCCCTGCACCAGCAAGGGCAGGAGTGACCATGGAGGACACTGGGGAGCCAGGAGCCCGGTCTCGGGGCGCTCTGGTTTCTCTGTCCAGCGGGGGTCTGAGGGCCAACCCCCGTGGAAACTCCAGGCAGGCCCCGGGCCGCCGGGCCCTCGGAGGTCTCTCACTTTGACAGCTCTGACTCTTAGAGGGCAGGTGGGGAATCACCTGGAGAAGGCTGGACCGACAGGCGGCCGGGAGCCCATAGCTGGATGGGGCACCGCCCCAGGGGGAGCATGGCCCAGCCACCTGAGGTGCCGTACCTTGCTTTCTGGCCGCCGTGGCGTTCCAGGCATCTGACCGCTGAGCTGTCCTCCGGTGACCAGCATCAGGGTGGATGTGCACCTGGAGAGGTGGAACGGATAGGTGTCCTAGGCCCCACTCGGGAGCCCCCATCCTGGAGGCAGCCCCACCTTGTGAGACCGTGGCCTGGGAGCTCCCCATCCAGGAAGCAGACCCACCTTGTAGGACTGACACCCCGGCCCCACCATGGCACTGGGGCCACCTTCAGCAGGGTCCACGCTAAACACGATCTGAACAGCAGAGATGAGGGAAAAAGTCAGCAGGACACATTAGAGGCTGCCACTCCTGCTTAGTCCCTCCCACACAGGACAGATGGACACTCAGGACACAGCCACCACCTGCCCCTGCTTCCAAGCCAACAGTGTCCCTGGGGCAGGACCCCAGGCTAAGGAGCTGGAGCTGCCTGCCCCCTCCCCTCAGGGGCCCCGCGCACTAGAGACACAGCCGCCCTGCAGGCCCCTCCTCGGCAGCCTGTCCAAGGCTGTCACAGAGACCGGGTCCAGGTCAGCAGCCCGCCCTCTCCGCTCTCCCCTAGGGCTGGGTCAGGGGATAGGGAAAAGGAACCCCGTTTACATGGAGAAGTAACAGGATGAAATTAATCCCTAAGTACAATAAGCAGAATTGTACTCTTAGCCAATGCAACGAGCCAAGAAAAAAACCACAAGAGGGATAAATATGGGGGCAGAAAATACAACACACTAGCCGTTACAAACAACTGGCCCATCTACTTAGAAAATCCAGAAAACCAAACAACAAACTTTTAGAACTGAAAACTTAGTAAGATAGCTTCACACAAGACCAACAAATAAAAGTCAACACTTTTCTTGCGCACAAGCACCAGTGAGTTAAAAAGACCCCTTTCACAACAGCAACAAAAAGTATGTAACACTGGTGATAAAGCAAGAGACAGACGTCACTTCCTCCGGAACAGTCTGTGAGGCCGCCCTGGAGAACAGAGCCCCGGCTCTCCCCACAATAACCGGAAAGTCCAAGGCATCCCGGCCAAAGCCCAAGAGGCTCCTCACAGAAAGGGAACACTCTGCCTCTGACACTCGGCTGGTAGAAACAAGGCCAAGACACGTTCAAAAGGGACGGCGTGTTCCACAGCCCCGTGTCTTCACGTCACCCCAGGCGCCTCCTGCTGGGTTAGAGGCCGAGGATGAGGTCACGACTTCTAGGTGTCCATGAAAACAGAGAAGAGCGGCACCACCAGCACCCATGGGCAGGAGCCTCACCCACCAAATCTTCCTACAAACAGGAAAGGCCTTGGAAGCGCAGATCAGCAGCCTGTTCTCAGCAAACTCCTGCCAGGCCCAGGGGATGCGGGCGCATGGCCGGGCGGAGCAGCGGGCACCCCGTGGCCCTGCACGTGAGGGCCCAGAAGCACGGCCCGCGGGTACAGTGCAGCCTGTGAGGAGTAAGTTCCAAGGGCGAGAGGAGCTTCGAGAACCACTTTCCTCGTCCAGATGGCAAAACACCTGGCCTCGCGATTCACCAAAGTGTCCGCCTGCAAGGGCGGAACCACACACACTGGACCTGATCCCGGAGCGAAGGCCACACCGCCTGGTGAGGCCACTCCGAGGCCATGGCTTCCCCTGCAAACCCCTGCATTGTGGCCCCAGAGCGGCCCTCACACCTCAAGGGATGGCCAGGAGTTGCAGACAGCGGTGTGGCTGCCCTGTGTCCGAGTGCCAGACACGGGTGGGCGGCGGGTAGGAGGTGGCAGGCACGGGTGCAGCTGTAGCCCTGGGGGAGCCCGCTGCAGCCCCGCTCCCCAGCTTGGGCTCTGCTGCCTGCCCACGGCCGGCTCTGCACTCCACCCTGGGGGCTCCGTCCCATCTGTGAGGCAGGGATGGGGCTGGAAGAGCAGCCGGGGTCACGGAGAAGAAGGAACATTCTAGCGTGGCATCCTGCAGGCCCGGGCTCTGCCCCCCTCCTCCCATCACTTCCGGCCGGGGCAGCGAGCGTCCCAGGCCTCTGCCCCCCGGGCGGTGACCCACCAGTACTGCTGGGTCTCCAGGGAGTCCCGAGCCCCAGCTGTGGCGCCCCGGCCCTGCCCTGGAGGCCCTGTCCCTTCCAGGCGGGCCCTCCCTCTGTGGCGCCCTCTGCCCGTCCTCCCGCCCTCCTCAAGGGTCCCTGCAGCTGAACAGGCCAGCAGGGCAGGGCACCCTCGCTTCCGGGCCTGCACGGCCCCTCCTCTCCCTGACGCCCGTTTATGGAGCGGGTTCCTCCCTGCTCCATACCCTCTGGAACCCAAACACCACTAACCCCATTGGTTTGGAATTTCCCTTGTCAGCTGCTCTAAGTAGCCCCTGGCGGGTGGCTCAGCTTCCTCTGCTGCCCAAGCTGCCTACGGGCCATACTCGCTCACCAGCCTGTCATGTCCCCTCCAGCTGGAGGAAGTGTGACCCAGCAGGTGCTCACCCCACATCCCATCATGATGAGCACCTGTGGGTGCGGCCAGGGGCCCCGGGGATGCTGCCCTGCACAGGCCGACCGCAGGCCTGGCGGGCAGTGTGGAAGGTGTCGTGTAGCCGTGGAAGCACCGCGAGGGGTGGGGAGAGACAAGGAGGGAGCGACAGAGTGATGCGCTACAGGGCAGGTCACCCAGGGCCTCGAGCCCACTGAGCCTGTCTGCAGCCAAGCGCACCCCACTGTAACCCCGTGCAGCGTGGGCAGCCACGTACGTGCCACACGAGGCCTCGGGTGCCCCGGTTTCCCCAAGGACCAACAGCCGCCGAGGGGCCTCTGCAGAAAGGCCCAGCGAGGCGCAGGAGGGGCTGGAGTGCCTGGAACCATCAGACTGGCCCTCAGCGGACAGCTGGGCAGCCACGCAGCCAAAGGAAGGCAGGCCCTGGCCTGTCCACTTGAGCTGAGGAAGCGGCTCAGCTGGGCCCGAGAAGGACAGCTGGACACACGGGACTGCACGCCAGGGGCAGGAAGTGGTCACATCCAGAGGCCCTGAGGCGTGTGACAGCCCCCCTGGTCGCCTGGCCTGGGGAAAGTGGGGTCTGCATGTGGCAGAGGAGGGGCTCGGTGAGCCCTGGAGGCTGCCCCTACCCCCAAGCGGATCCCAAAGCCCAGATTGAGGCCGGCCTGGCCCAGAGGACCTGCAGACCACCCACTGACTCCAAACACCAGCCCCAGGCCCCACCTAATGGGCGTCGACCGGACACACTCACCCCTCGTCTCAACACCCTCTGGGCGAGGCTGGCCCAGCAACGCAACAGGGGCTGGGGGACAGAGTCCACGCCCCCCACTCCGGTACGGGCTTCTGCATTAACTTTCCCCTGAAAAGCTGTGTCAGCAAGAAACTGGAGAACAGGGGGCAGCCGGCTGGGCAGGAGCCGCTGGGCCTGTCTGAAAACTGGAGGGACCTGCCAGACTCTCACCCTAAGCGGCCCCGCTCCCTGCCTGGCCCCGCCCTCAAGGCCTGCGGCGGGTGCTCAGGGCGAGAGGAAACCAGCCCTGCAGTGTGGACTTGAAGCGTGTGCTGGGGGAGCCTTGTCCTTCCCCACGCCTTGAATCTACCGCAGCTCTGCAGAAGGAAGCCCCACCAGCTTCCACCAGGAAAGGAAAGGAGGCACCACATCCTCGTGGCGGCGGTCCCCACCTGGATGATGTCTGCCAGCTTCTGCAGCCCTGCCGTGTTGGTGAACAGCCCCGCACCTGTAGGGGCAGCGGGTGCTGACCATCCACTGGGCTCTCTCCAGCTGAGGGGCGTGCCCTCAGAGGGCAGCTCACCCTGTCTTCCCAGTGGGTCTCCCGCGGGTCAGTGGGACAAGTGCAGCTCTGCAGCCAAATAAGGCTGGGGCTGCCCAGAGCCCAGGAGCCTGGCAAGGCTGGGCGCCCCCGGTGAGACCAGAGGGCTCCATGGCACAGCCTCTGGGAAGCAGGCCCATGCAAGCCCTCTGGGCAGAAACAGAGCGCAGGAGGTTTGGGGGAGAGGATGGTGGGGCCCACAGCTCACTGCCCCACCCACGCCCCTCACTGCTCTTTCCTAAAAGGGGCTAAACAGGGAAGACCGCTCTTTATAGGACACACGCCACCAAACATGCTAAGATCTCAACATCCGAATCAGAAAGGCAGCTCCATGGGCCAAATTCCTGTCAGGCTGCGCCCTTGAGTAAGGAGTCAGCCACAGGGCACACGGTGGCCGGGGACTCACGTCCTGCCAGGTGTTGGATGATCTGGTCCAGGGAGTCAAGGATGCAGCCCTTGGTGTGAAACGTGATCTGGGCTTCGGCAAACAGCTCAAAGATGTAGCTACGAGGAAAGAGGCAGCTCAGGCCTGGCAGGAGATGAGGCTGCACTTTGGGAACCTAACAGCCAAAAGCATTTTAAGTTTCCTTCACCCAGAAACAAGCTCTGGGACTCCGGGGAGGCCCAAACCTGGAGGTGAAAGGCCTCTCCCCTCAGGAGCCTCAGTGGGGAGGACAGTGGCCTGCAGGAGACCAGCGTACCCAGAACAAGGCCTGGGCTCGGGGCTCGGGCTCCGCATGGGGGCCAAGAGGAGGTCATCAGGGCCTCCCTGAGGTGGTGGCTCTGGGCAGGGCACCCAAAGGGCAGTTCTGGAGAGTCGGGAGGGAGGGTGGGCAGTGGAAGCTGCAGAGGAAGCCCTGTGGGTGTGGGAGCCGAGGAGGCGTCAGGGCCATTTGGGAAGCAACCGGGCCCTGTGAGGGCCTGAGCAGAGCGGAGCAGATGGGGCTCAGGGACAAGGCAGGCGGCCCAGCGCTCCAGAACATTCCCTGCCTCGACAGACCTGGGCCTGGGTCCCAGCGCAGCTGGCAGTGGTGCACCGAGGAGAGTGACACCTGCCCCAGGCCACCATCCCATGGGGAACAAACCCTGCGGCTCGGAGGCCTGTGGGACGTTCAGAACGTTCCAGGTGACTTTTCGTCCTAAGAGAAGGTGGCACGGAGGCAGGTGCCTCGTTCTAAAAGGCAACTGCAGTGCAGACAGAGAGGTGAACCAGAGGAGAGGGTGGCGGTGCCGACACTCTCAATGACCAAACCCTCCCGGACCTCCAAGACGGAAAGACTCTCTGGATTTTGACCCAGTGACATTCCAGGCCACATGGAGTGGAACGCTGCAGGGACAGAGCCCAGCACAGCCGCCTGCTAGGTCCCTCACCTCCCAGGCTTGGTGACACCGCCGTCACCTCCAGGCAGCTCCACGGCGTCGATGGCCCCCTCCAGACGAAGCAGGATCGCTGTGGGGTTAGGGGCTCTCAGGGCAGGGCTGTGGGGGGCAGTCCACGGCAGGCGGGGGGAGGGGGCACTTACTCTTCAGCTTCGCGAGGTCCTCTAGCTCCAAGTTCAGCCCTGGGCAAAGGAAAGCGCAAATGCACAAGTCTGCATCCTTCTAATTCCACCACCCCGTCCTAAGGAGCCAGGATGCTGGTGTGGAGGGCAAGACACTGACAGAAGAGGCTCTGAAACCCACACGGCTGGAACTTGACCTGGAAGCAGCAGCCTGAGCTGAGGGGGGCGGTCACCTTCAGAGAGACCCTGTGGCTATGCACATGGACATGGTTCTGAGCTGCGTTTTCCTGGTGACCAATGGGCTCCGTTTTCCATGTGCACACTGGCCATCTGTGTGCCTCTCAAGAAGTGTCTATTCATATCTTTTGCCCGTTTTTCAATTGGGTTGGGTTGTCTTTTTGTTGAGTCGTTAAAAGGTTTCCTCCCTATTTTAGATACAAATCCTTTATCAGATATGTTATTTGCAAAAAATTCTTCCTGTTCTGTGGGATGTCTTTGCTTTCTTGATGGTGGCCTCTGACGCACAAACGTTTTTGATTTTGTTAAGTCCTGTTTATCTATTTTTTCTCTGGGTGCTTGTGCTGTTGGTGTTACTTCTATGAAGCTGCTGCCTAACGCAGGGTCATGGGGATAGACATCTGGGTGAACAACCCCACTCCTTAGGTGTGGGCTGTGCAGAGCGACCTCTGTCCAAAGAGAACAGTGTGGAAAGGAGGGGAACAAGTAACTTGGAGCCCCTGACAAAGCCGATTTCAGCTGGCAATCAAGGTCATAAGGCATGCGGCGTTAACTGCAGGGACCTGGATGCGATACAATGAGGCGGGCCCTGCGCATCTGAGCCCTTCCTCCCCAAATCCCACACCCCTGTACGTCCAGGGGAGAAACATCACACAAATCCAAACCCCAATGAAGGGGCATTCTACACAACGTCAGGGCAGTCCTCCTCCAAACCACCAAGGGAGGTCTGAGAAACTGTCCTGGACAAAGGCAAAGGAGGGCTTCCCTGGTGGTGCAGTTGTTGGAGAGTCCGCCTGCTAATGCAGGGGACACGGGTTCAAGCCCTGGTCTGGGAGGATCCCACATGCCGCGGAGCAGCTGGGCCCGTGAGTCACAACTACTGAGCCTGCGTGTCTGGAGCCTGTGCTCCGCAACAAGAGAGGCCGCGACAGTGAGAGGCCCGCGCACCACGATGAAGAGTGGCCCCCGCTTGCCACAACTAGAGAAAGCCCTCGCACAGAAACGAAGACCCAACACGGCAAAAGTAAATAAATAAATAAACTCCTACTCCCGACACCTTCTTTAAAAAAAAAAGAATCCACCTGCTGGGACTTCCCTGGTGGTGCAGTGGTTAAGAATCCACCTGCCAATGCAGGGGGCACGGGTTCGAGCCCTGGTCTGGGAAGATCCCACATGCCGCGGAGCAACTAAGCCCGTGTGCCAGAACTACTGAGCCCACGTGCCACAACTACTGCAGCCCGTGCGCCTAGAGCCCGTGCTCCACAAGAGAAGCCACTGCAATGAGAAGCCCGCGCACCGCAATGAAGAGTAGCCCACTCGCCACAACTAGAGAAAAGCCCACGTGCAACGGAGACCCAACACAGCCAAAAATAAATAAATAAGATCAACATAAACGGCAAAAAATGGAGTATGAAATGAAATATAAACATTACAAGTGAGCTTAAAATGAATAATATGACCACAGTGAAGCGGAAAGAAACAACCCAAGGAGCCTCTGAATGAGCATTTTCACTCTGTGGTCGCAGACCAACGACGAAAAGGACGCGAACAAACATTAAACCTAGTGAGCAGGTGTTCATTTATCGTGGGTGGGCTGGCGATTCTCAAACAACTGTCTGTGGGTTCTAGGATCAAACAAGTTAAGTACGATACTGAGAAAAAATGAAAGCTCGCTTCCTCACAAAAGGCGTTACAAACGTGGAAAGGGAGGAAAGAAGAATAACTGCGTGGCTCTGGACTAAAACTGGGGCGGGGGAGAGCGTGAACTCACAATTCTACGTGCACGGGCGTGGGGGTGAGTGTGCCTAAGCGCGTGGGCTCACACGCTGACACGGATGCGGAGGTGAGAGCAAGACCTCACGCACAAGACAGGAGGATAAGAAGACCCATCATTCTGCAAACATCGTGGAAATCCTGACTTCAGGGACGGCTCATTAATGGATACCACAAGCGACTTCAGAATCACAAGTGGAAAAGCAGTGACCGCACGGCAGAAACACCCGGCAGCCGCCACGTAACCATACTGAAGTTAACGCCACCAACATCACCTGCGAGACGACGCAAGTCCGCGGTATTCCCACCAAAATGCAAACCCTGAATCCAACCACGAGAACACAGCGGACAAATCCAAACAGTAGGACAGTCGACGAAGTAACTAGCCTTTCTCTTCACAGGCCCAGAGACCATGGCACCAGGCAGAGGGGTGGCTGTGTTTCGGGCCTTACCGAGGACAGCTGGGAAAATTCTAATGCGGCTGCCGATTAGACGAGAGTGCAGTACGGATGCTGGTTTTATGATCGGATCGTCAAAAAGAATGCCCTTGTTCTCAGGAAACACACGCTAAGACACAGAGTAAAGGTGTCAGGCCGGCAACCGCCCTGAAGGAGGCAGAGAAACAGGGAACCTGTCCACTCAGTGCGGGGCTGGTCAAATGGGGCAGAGCATCAGCCGCGGGGTCTGGGGAAGGCACGCAGCAGCTGTAGCAAGTTATCTGTGAGCTGGTGAGAAAACAGAAAATGAGGGTGTCGGAACAGGATATAAGACATGAAACGGGGACTTCACTGGTGGCACAGTGGTTAAGAATCCGCCTGCCAACACAGGGGACATGGGTTCGAGGCCTGGTCCGGGAAGATCCCGGAGCAACTAAGCCAGTGCGCCACAACTACTGAGCCTGTGCTTAGAGCCTGCGTGCCACAACTACTGAAGTTCGCGTGCCTAGAGCCCGTGCTCTGAAACAAGAGAAGCCACTGCAATGAGAAGCCAGCGCACCGCAACGAAGAGTAGCCCCCGCTAGACACAACTAGAGAAAGCCCGCGCATATCAACGAAGACCCAACACAGCCAAAAATAAATAAATAATTAAAAAAAAAAAGACATGAAACAACAACACGAGCCAGGTTTTCTAAAGCTCAGAAATGAAGCAACAGAACTCAGAGACAACTAGGAGAAAAAAACACTTGAGAAATAAAGATTAAATTAGAAGAACACAAAAGTAGATACATGCCACATCATCTTAAAAGAAACACATGGTGAAAGGGGGGAATTTTTATAAGTCAAAGAAAAATAGAGACAAAAGGATCTGAGAGAGTAACAGGTTCTGAACTCAGGTGGAAGAGACACGACATGATCCCTGGAGCAGAAACCGAAGCCAAGGCCAGGCCGTGAGCGCTGCCGTGCGGGACAACATCCCCCCAGGTAAGAGGAGACTTGGAACTACAGGCTGAAAGAGGTCATCATACGTCGATCCGGAAAATCAACACTGAGACAAACTGCAGCAAAATTACTGGGCTTTCAAAAGAAAAAAATGTCCTAAAACAACATCCAACTTTAAAAGTAAAAGACAATTTTAAAACAGCAAGGTTTATGATGCACGTGACTGTCAATCAGAAAAAATCCATTCCTAGATACATCCCTGGAGAAACGCTGACCTATTTACTCATGTACATGCATTCGGGGTCGAAAGCAGCTGACTTAGAAATTCCCATCGCAGGTAAAGACGGTGAAGCAAGGACCATGTATCCACGAGGACACCTAAGCAGCGGAGCTCAGCAGGCCAAGGGACCTGGCCCGAGACCTGCCCAGGACGGCCGCAGGGCCAACCTATTTCCGTGGTGCTGCTACTGCCGCTACTGCTCTTCCTATGGATACACGATTTGCCTTTTTCCTTCTTTCTCTCACAAATATACAGTGTAGTTTCCCAGAGGCTGATACTGGTCCCCACACATGTCCGCGTTCTAATCCCTGGAACCCATGAATAGGTCAGCTTCGCAGCAAAAGGGACCTGCAGATGCAATGAAGTTGAGGACCTCGAGATGGGGCGATAATCCTGGATTATCTGGGGTGGCCCAAAATGGAACAGCAGGGTCCTTACAGAATCAGAGGAGACCGAAGAAGCAGAGGTCGGAGACGTGGGGCCACAAGCCAAACAACGTGGCACCTCTAGAAGCTGTAAAAGACCAGGAAACGGATCCCCGTCTGCAGACTCCAGAAGGAAAAGCGCTGCTGGCCCATCCTGGGCTTCTGGGCACCATGAGATAATACGTTTGAGTTGCTTTAAGCTAAGTCTGGAAATTTCTTTTAGCAGCACTCGGAAATGAATACAGCCATGGTGTGTAGTATCACGTCAGCCCAAAGCAGGAACAGTTACGAGATCCAATTACCTTGTATTAAGCCAGATATTAAAGAGATTTGCAAAACTGAAATAATGCCACTCTTCTAATTTTTAAAATATTTTTCCAAAAAAGTGTTATTTATGTTAACATGTCATGGATTGAATTGTGTCCTCCAGAAAGCTATGTTCAAATCCTAAACCCTGACCCCTGTGAATGTGACCTTATTTGCAGATACGGTCAGTTAGGATGAGGTCCTAGAGGAGTGGGTTGGGCCCTCAACCAGTGACAGGCATCCCTATGAGAGAGGACACCATGTGAAGATGGGAGTGGGACTGCAGTGAGGCGTCTACAAGCCCAGGTCTGCCAGTAGCTGCCAGAGCTGGGACAGAGAGGCCTCGAGCACATGCCCCAGGAACTCACAGAAGGAGCCACCCCGGCTGACACCCAACACGTGGACGTCTAGCCCCAGAACTGAGAGGATAAACTTCTGTTGTTGAAGCCTCCCAGCTTGTGGTACTTTGTTAAGGCAGCCCTAGGAAATTGACACGTAACAGTTTGTTATTTAGTTTTTACTTCTAATACACTAATTATCCATAGATGTAACTCACATAAACAAAGCTCAGTACGTTTCAAGAACGTAGAGTTTGGGCTTCCCTGGTGGCGCAGTGGTTGAGAGTCCACCTGCTGATGCAGGGGACACGGGTTCGTGCCCCAGTCCAGGAGGATCCCACATGCCACGGAGCAACTAAGCCCGTGAGCCATGGCCGCTGAGCCTGCGCGTCCAGAGCCTGTGCTCTGCAACAGGAGAGGCCACAAAAAAAAAAAAAAAAAAAAAAAGAACGTAAAGTTTAAGACATAAAGGGTCCTGAGGCCAACACGTTTGAGAACTTCTGTGCTAAACACACAAAGCCGTTTACAAACCTTCTCTCCCCCAACACAGCCTGTGAGCGCGTCAAAGAAGGCCCGGAGACCCTTGCAGAGGGGGCCGAAGCAGGTGGCCTGGCGGGAGAAGGGGCCTCTGCGCCCTCTGGAGTCTGTCCATGTGTGTGACTGTAAAGGGACCGGGAAGCTGAGGCTGTTCACGCCCCGCCCCACACTCGCGTGAAGGACACGACAGGACGTGGGTGACGTCCAAAGGGCCGGGCGCAAATGCTACGAACCTGCAGCAACTCGACAGTAGGAACGCTTGCTACAAAGTGGTCTGGCGAGCAAGAGGTGGATTCCTAACACTAACAAAGGCCACGCAGAATGTCTGGACAAACCAACTGCGTCCACCAAGTATTTCTACACACACTGCAATCACTGCTGCAAAAGGAAAACGCGGGGTATGAGTCGCTGAGCGCCGTTCCTGTGGACGATGCTCGCGGGTCCTTACAAAACGTCATTACGGCTGACACCCTTGGTTTTCACTTCCTTGCAGTAGAGGCAAGTTCACACCCCTGGGGAAACGGTGAAAAGGACTTGAGAGAGTGCTGACAGGTTGGGCAGTACCCACCTCCCCACCTCCATCTGTGAGGCCAAGACTCTTACAGAGGCTGGCGCTGCCCCTGAGGCAGACTTGAAAGAAGGGCCCTGGGCAGACTGGCCCCTCGTCTGGTCTACGGTCCCTGCCCGCGAGCGCACCTGAGCTGGCCGAGTCCGCGCTGAACTCTGGGTGGAGCTCGGCCTGCCGCGCCACCTTGGCCTGCTCCTCCAGCACCTGGTCTATCACGTCCAGTCCCGAAGCCACGTCGTGGGGCGTCAGGTCGAAGGACGCGGCCTCCTCACACATCTTCTCCTGTGAGCCCGAGCACACCCGTCACGGGGCTCGATGAGGCAGAGGTGACGGGGGGCAGAGGGAGGGGAAGCAAGAGGCCCCTTGTGTTCTCAAGGCCGGGTCTCAAACTGGCCCAGAGATGGATGTCTGGCCCAGACAGTGTTTGAAAACAATTTTACTTGACCTGCCTACATTTTATAGTTAGAAAATTTCCCGTTAAACTCTAGCTTCTAGCTTCTCTCGAAAGCCGAATCTGGCCCATGGGCCCACCGTCCCCATGCCAACAACTGCCTGGAACCCAGTGGGGCTGAGGATGCCAGGCTCTTGTGGACCCCTCCAGGCTCCCCAGGTGGCCTTCCTCTTCCAGTGCTCTGGTCAAGGTCCACGACTCCTGGAGACATGGTCCTTGGGCCCTGACACAGGCCACAGGACAGGAGGGGCAGGGCGAGCAGGCAGCAGGGAGGCAGCCACCAGGAACAAAAGGGAAGAGAAGGAGTGAGATGGCAGGAAGGGTCTGGGGGTCTTGCGTGCAAATGGCAGGCACAGGTCGGCAGCCCACCTTGCCCAGTTTTGCTTGGTCCTGACGGTGGGACGCGGGGGTCTGGACAGAAAGGCCCAGCTGTTGTGCGCAAGAAAGTGGGCCGGAGGAAGGGGGTGTCAGGAAGGCCACCCAGACACTCACCACGTTGTGAGCTTCGTCAAAGACCACGACCGTCCCCTTCAGGTCGATGCCATATGCACGGCGGCTCTACAGCAAGAGAGGAAGACGCCAGGCTGAGGCTGATGCTCCCAGGCGGTCTCGCGGGGTCCAGCTGGAGAGAGGGACATGGACCCCGGCCGCGTGGGGTCCCCTCACTCCTACCAGGCCACACACTCCCAGAGCTCAGAACGAGTCACAGCCTCGGGCCGGTGAGGGGCTGGTCCCTCGGTGCCAGCCTGTGGCTCCAAGTGCTGGCTCCGAGCGAAGGTCTGATCCCAGCATGGGCTCTGCCGGCCCCTCCTGAGCCTGGGACGTGCCCTGCCATCAGGCATCGTCAGCTACGCAGGCCGAGGCCTTACCTTGGCGTCCAACAGGTAGTTGTAGGGCATGAAGATGATGTCGGCCTGCTGCTTCAGGTTCCGAGACAGGTAGTAGGGGCACACTCTGGAGGGAGAGGAGGTGCTGGGGCACAGTGCAGGCTGGGAGGGTTCCCCGGGGTGCGAGAGAGCCACGGCCTGGGGCAGCGGGAAGGCTTGCCGGCCACCCCTCACACCATCAGTTTTCAACCGTGTGAGTGGGTCACTCATTTAAAAATCTACAAAAACAAAAAGACCAAGCCTGATCCTGGGCAGGTGGATGAGATGGTGAGAAGCAGGGCAGTCGGGCATGTGTCACCACGACTGGAGCCCTGAAGCTACAAGGTCGCAGCCAGCTTCAGAGAGGAGGGGCAGTGTCAGGTGGAGAACGAGATGGATGCCCCAGGAACAAAGGCCCAGTGGGCGGGGGCAGGGGGCTGGGGGCTGGGAAGGAGCGTCTCACTTCTTCCGATGCTTCAGGAGAGAAACGTGCCTGCCTGTGCGCATGGAGGGAGCCCAGCCCTGGCGGGTTACCTGTGCCTCGTCCCACTGCTGACCAGGTCCTCGATGTCCAGGACGCGGCAAGCCAGCTCCGGCTCCAGGCTCTTCTCTGGGGACACGGGCGGGCGTAAACACAGGCTCTCTGGTCCAGAGTACCCGGACCGCGGGAGGCACCCGGGATGGAATGGCTCCTGGCAACAGGCAGCCCCTGGGGAGGGCGCCAAGCCTAAAGCGAGTCCCAAGGGAGCCCTGCTCTGTGCCTTGGGCAGATGCAGGCCTGAGGCTGAACACCAAGAGGAGACCCCGGGGTGGGGTGGGGTGGGGGCCAGCCCTCAGCCTGTCACCACCAGACCCTCTCCAGGCCGGGGCGGCTCCCGTGAGCACCGGGGCACCTGCCCTGCAATCAGGCTTCAGTTTGGCAGCAAGTCCCTTCCTCTCGCTTCACCGCACTCCCCCAAGAACAAGCCCAGAGTCTCCCTCTTAAGGAAGCCAGGCTGCACACGGCCAGCGGCAGAAACGATTTGCTGTCACTGCCTGTGCTATCCGGGCGGGAGGCGCAGAGCCCACCTGAGGCCCTGCAGCCCTGGGGCCCCGCCCCTTCCTCAGGATGCAGCCCAGACAGGCCCCACTCCCTGCTGGCTGTGTGTCCCTGGGCGGGACGGGCCTCAAGAAGGGACACAGGCCCCCCAGTCGGGCCCATAGGAATCGGCCAGGGAAGTACTATAACCCAGCGACACCCAGGCCCGTCCCAGCAGATGGGAGCAAAGGTCTCCTCTAATTAGCACCCAGAGTCTCAGGGCAGCCCCATGTGGACACAGGTCCCCGGCCCCCAGTCCCACTGGGGCAGGTACCAGGCCCAGCCCTTAACAGCACAGACCAGAACACACAGGCCCTCAGCAGTGGCCGCCCCCAGGGTGCCCCCCCCCCCACAGCAGGCAGGGGAAGGAAGAAGAGCCATCCACTCAGCAGCACCATAGCAACAGACCAGCCAATCGGCACGCTCTGCAGCAGGCCGGTCCCACAGCTCAGTCACCTACCTGGGGCGAGGGGGGCTGGGGAGCGGGCAGTGGAGAGGAGGGAGGGGCCTGGCCGGGCCACACTGCTTGCTCCCCGCGGGACGCAGCCAGGCAGGGCTCCCACTCTGCACGCCTCTCAGACCCCTCCTGGGGTCTCTGCCCACTCCTCTCCCCCTGCAAGGCCTGGGCACCTGCTGGAGACACCCCATCGCATCCCGTGCGTCAGCTGGTAAAGGAGGCTGAGACAGCCGGGGGGCACCGGCTTACGGTGAGTGGATGCCCTCGATGAACAGGCAGAAAGAGCACAGCAGAGCAGGGGCAGGGACTGGGGAGGGGACAGAGAGGCCAGAGCCAGCAGGCCAGCTGGGACAGCCCCTGCTCTGCCACACAGGGCCTGGGGCAGCGGGGAGGGGCCTGCAGCCAGGGGCCCAACACGCAGCAGCTCCAAGGGTGCCTCCACCATGGATGGGAAGCTCCCCCCAGCTCCCACCCGTCCCCTGGCCTCCTGGCCCCTCCCTCCTCAAGGACCCTCCAGGTGAGGTGAGGGGTGCTGCAGGTGAGGGACAGGACCCTGCAGGTGAGGGCTGGTCCAGCAGAGTGGGCAAGCTGGCCACTCCAAGCTGCTGTGGAAACGTGGCTGGAGCGGTTCACACCCTAACGGCTCTGGCCTGTGGCCAACAGGACACCTGGAACCCCCTTTGCCAGGGACAAGGACAGGGGAGGCAGCCACAGTGCAGCAAAGGGGGGGCAGCTCCGTCGAGCATCACGGGCCTGACACCAGGGCCCGTGGGAAGGCAGGACTGAGGACAGAGGGCCAAGCAGCGGGGGGACGAGGACAAGAGAGCAGCCTTCAGGCGACCTGACACCCAGAGGCCTGACGCCGACAGGACAGCAGAGCTGGCGGCCAGCAGTCTCCAGCCCGGGGCCACGACAGCTGCCACAGGCCATCCTCAGCCTTACACTTCATTGCTGTCCTGAGGGTCCTTGGCGCCACCAGACCAAGGGACACCGCCAAGGGGAAGGCGGTGAGGAATGAGCCTGGGAGCCTGGGTCATCGCCCCAGAGGCCAAGCCGTGCAGCCCTACCCACAGCCGGCCCGCCAGAGCCCAAGCCCGCATCAGGCAACCCCCCTCCCTCTCTCCAAGGGCGCTGGGACTCCCAGCTCAGGCCTCTGGGACCGTACTGCTGTCCTGACCCACTGCCTAGCACAGGCCTGGCCCGCTGGGCTCTCGCAACCCAAGTAGACGGTGGCCTGCGGGTCACCAATGTGAACTCTCTGGGGCCCGGCTCACTGCAGGGTCTGAGTCCCAACCCTGAGGCAGGAAACAGAGGGAGCCCTGACCCCACAGAAGCGTGACCCCGCCCCCAGGCCACACAGCCCCGTCTGGAAAGGCCACACCACAGAGAAGCCTCTCTGCCATCACCTCTGGCTCCAGAAGTCCTGACAGACACAAAGGGCAGCCACAGGCGGAAAAGCAGGAATTCGGAGGCAAGGGCACCAGTGCCGCCCTTCCACTCTGGGCCCCAAGAAAGTCAGTGACAGGAGACAAAGGGTCCCCTTCACAGGGCCCTGGGCACCTGCGGTCACACAACCACGCCGCACCTGGGCCGGCCGTTGTCGCAAACACTGCGCTTTCCACTCTCGTCCGTTTCTGGATGAGGCTGGAGGAGTCACTAGGAGGACCCCAGGGGCTCAGGGCACGTCACACCCACCGAGTTACAGGCGGCAGTGACAGGATGCACCACAAAATCAGCAAAGGGAAAAACACGTGGAGGAGCTTCCAGTACCCCCTCCCTGGCTGACTCCCCCAGAACGAGCTGAGACCAAGAGTGAAATGCTCTCCAGAGACCCAGCGCCCAGGGGGCACCCCTGACTGGCAGGCGCCCAATTTCCAGCCCTCCAGAAGGGAGCACGCACTCTGCACAAAGCATGCTGTTGGCACGGTTCAGGCCCTTCCTCGGCCCCACCGCGTGAGCTCCTCTGCACGCACGCCAATGCCGGTCGTCAGGAGACAGAGCGCAGGCACCTCGACAGCCCAGAGCGGGGCACTGAGGGGCAGCAGCCAGCAGCCCAGGAGGCCGCTGAGCCCAGCCCTCAGAGGCGCCCAGACTCCACTCCCCCTGCAGCGCGCTCTCCGTGGGCAGGAGGCACCACCTCGAGCCTTCTCACCTTCCACGTTGTTGTAGAAGTGACAGGAGCGACTTGCCACCTTCTTGCGGCACAAGTGGACCTGGGTGAACATGAGGTCTGGGCTCGTGTGACGGCCGAGCCCTGCCCCAGCCCCAGCCAGGCACCCCCTCCCAGCTCCACCCCCGCCAGCTCTTTACCCCTCCGTCTCCCAGGGGCAGCACCCACGCAGCAGCAGCAGACCCACCAAGGCCAGGCTGGGCGCCCCAGGAGCCCACCTGCGTGTGGTTACTCTCCTGCCTCTTCACCTCGGGATGGATACACAGCTGCTCCCGGGAGCCCAGCACACACACTCGGGGCCTGGTGGAGGAGACGGTTGGGGGGCCCAAAGATCAGAGGGCGGGGGCCCCAGTGCTGTCCAGCGGCAGGAGCCACGTGGGCTGCACCGGGAGCCCAGGGAAGCTTGGCTCACACGCCCGGGCAGCCAGAGGGAGTGGCTGGGGCGGAAATCCGCCCCAGGCTCGAGAGGGGCTTTCACCGTGGCACGGCCTGCTCTGAGTCAGCATCCAGGGCGAGGCCGAGAGACTGGGGCAGGCCTCAGGGAGACCTTGCCACCTGCATCCTCCCTCTCGTGGGAGGCCGGCGGGGAGGGGACACCAACTCTCCTGCAGCAGTGCTGGGGGCTCCAACACGGGGCAGGGCCTCCCCCGCACAGCTGCCCTGACCCATGCCCACAGCTGACACCCCGATGGCTGCGAGGAGCTCAGGGTATGAGCCTGAGGTCAGGGCGGCAGCCCCACAGCCAGAGCACGGCGCGACCCCAGGGTGGGGTCCAGGCAGAACACCCCCGTGACCCCAAGGCAGGGGTGGACGCCGCCTGACCCACCGGTAGGAGGTGTTCCGGAGCTCACTGATGACCTGAGTGAGCTGCGAGTGGGTCCTGGAGGCGTAAATGATCTTTGGGACGTCCGCGTAGCACGCTGCCCGGCACAAGGGAACAGGACAGGTCATGGCCCACGTGTGCAGTTAACCCGGGGCACTCAGCTAACTCGGCCCGGGGACAGCTAAGCATCGATGCCCAATACTCGCTACAGGAAGGAGTGCAGTGGGTCTCTGCAGGGTCCTCATTTGGC